>NW_021940208.1:17559333-17641322 GCF_001715985.3 Manacus vitellinus | reverse complement strand
CTTCACAGCTTTTCCCTAATAACGGGACTCTTTTTTTCTTTTTTTTCATTTTCTTTTTTTCCCCCTTTTTCCCTCTCACCCCCAGCAGGTCTCTTGAGGGACTTCTGAAGTTTCCCTCTGCCCCCTCACAGGGAAGCGTCCAAAATGGCGGGAAGGAGGAGGCTTTTAAACGCCAGCCCTTCGGCCGCGGTGCCCATTGCTCCCCGCGGCCCCTCCGTGCCCTGAGACCCCCCCGCCCTCACCGCCAACCCCGCGGCCAGCTGGGAGTGCCCCGGCCCGGCCGAGCGTCCGTGCCGTTTGGCGCTGGAAGCGTCTCCATGGCAGGCAGGAGCGGCTCCTGGTTCCTCAGCCTTCTTGTTTACTTGATAGAAACTTCAAACCGGACGTGTTTAGTCACAGAGCAGAAATCTGTTTCTGTCTATCCGCCAAACCGATAGGAAATGCAGCTTCTGTGGCAGTACGGGCAGGCACTGCATGCCCTTTATTTTTTTTTTCCTTCCACACTTTTTTTTCTTCTTCTTCTTTTAACTCCTGCTGAAGAGCAGAGTTTGTCAGGGTGCAAGTGACTTTTTCCAGGGAGCTATGGAGAAATAGTCTAGATGTCTGACTTGGGTGTGAAAGTTCCAGGAAGGTATTTTTCAGTCCCTGAAAGAATCAGATAGTCCTCATACTGAGCTTTGCAGGCTGTGTGTAAATGTCATACTTTTCCCTGCCTAGGTTAGAACAAGTTTGTCCAAGTGCAGTGTTTCATTTTCGTATTTCTAGGTATATATACAAAGAGGGAGTAAGTTTTTGCAGTACATATAAAGGAGAGTGACAATATATGTCACATGACACATAGAAAATAATAAAAAATACACATATTTTGTAAGTGAACACCCAAGGCCTACAGGGATGTAGATACATGGGCTGTAGAAAGAAAGAATTTAGTAACCCAGAAGGCCAGCTGAGACAGGATACTTGGGTACTTTTTCCCTTCTCTTGATAGAATTTATTCTGCCCAAACATACGATAAATACACTGGTAATAATCATAGTGTGCAGTCTCCACTGCAGTACTTGCCTTCAGATTTCTTAGAAGGAGAGTTTTTGTTTGCAGGAAACCATAACTGGACATTTTGAAGGGCCTTTGAGATTTCAGGTTGCTTGCATCCAGGTTGCCTCAGACAGGGATGACAGAAATGTTCAGTAAATTTTCCAGAAGGCAAACTTCTTCCTCTTGTGTGATTCCAGAATACTGCTCCAGTGGGCCTTGTTTGGCGTGATCCTTCATTGTGACTTACTTCCCACCTGAGTTTGTTGAAAGTACAAGTTTTAAAGGTGTCTCTCTTGCTTTGTTACAGAAAATCAGCAAAAATGGGCAAAGGCGATCCTAAGAAGCCGAGAGGTAAAATGTCTTCATATGCCTTCTTTGTGCAAACCTGCCGGGAGGAGCACAAGAAGAAACATCCAGATGCTTCAGTGAACTTCTCAGAGTTCTCAAAAAAATGCTCAGAACGATGGAAGGTAGGAATAGTTTCTTAAAAAGAAGCCTTAAATGACTGCTTTGTGTGAAATACTATTTGAGCTTGTAAATGATTTATTTAGAAATTCAGGTTTTAGGTAAGTACGAAGTGCAGTTGAAGGATTAGTGGTAACTATCCGTTGTCCTTGTCTTACCTTTAGCTCCCCCAACTGAAATTTTGAAGTGGACTTCGATACATTTTTGAATTTTGAATCTTAAAATACTGTTTTGACCCTTCTGTATCCCTTCCGAGATATTCTGTGATTCTAATTACCTTCCAGACTATGTCTTCTAAGGAGAAAGGGAAGTTTGAAGATATGGCAAAGGCTGACAAGCTTCGTTATGAAAAAGAAATGAAAAACTATGTACCACCTAAGGGGGAAACAAAAAAGAAGTTCAAGGACCCAAATGCACCGAAGAGGCCTCCGTAAGTACATTTCTAGTTTTAGGTTGTCTTGTTCAGGACCATCACACTGGTGTGTATCTATAAAATGATAATTTTTTCCAGGTTTAGGAGCTTCAGAAATACCAGACTAAAGATAGGTTGAGATATTAGTTATGAATATTAGGCTTTTATTTTCAGGCAGGCTGTCCCACTATCAAAGTTGGAGTAATGGCAGCCTTTAAAGGTAAATGCAAAAATTGAAGATGTGTGATGCTGACTGATTTTTCTGATTTCTATTAAGAGAGTAATTCTAGTGTAATATAGCAGTAGAGTATTGTGGGCATCACCTGTTGGCCTTAGCAGAATTTTTGGTTGGCAGTCCGTTTAAAATTGGAGACTTTTACACTGAACAGGTTAGAGGGATGATCTTGCTCAAAACCAGCTTGGAGAATTAAAACCTCAGCTGCTACATAATGACAACTGGCTCCAGGTTTGTCTCCTACTACACACCAATGCTTTCCACAAATATGTTTTTGTGTGTTTGTTTGAAATGAAGCTAATGCTGAAAGGAACAGGGAAATTCCTTTACAAGCTAATGTTCTTATTTGGGCTAATGCTGTCATCAGGAAATCTTAACTTCCATAACACATACTGCAGCCCCTTGGCCTTTAACAGTTCTGACATAACGTTTGCTCCTTGGTATTATTCGCTCATTCCTTCTTTTTAAGATTTTCTCTGCGTACGGTATATAAAATTTGCTTTTCAGGGGGTCCTGCCAGAAACGGGAGAGCAGTGTGTATAAGTTCACAAAGTAGGTCATTCGGTTCTAATACCTTCCATTGTAATCAACATTTGTCTCACTTTGGGTGCTGCTCCGAAATGCTCCTAAGGAACAGTAACAAAGATCACAAAAGTTGCTGTGATAGCAAGGTCTAAAATTAAAATAATGTTGTCTTATTTTTCCTCTGTAGTTCGGCTTTTTTCTTGTTTTGCTCTGAGTTTCGTCCAAAAATCAAAGGAGAACATCCTGGTCTGTCCATTGGAGATGTCGCAAAGAAACTGGGAGAGATGTGGAACAACACCGCTGCAGACGATAAACAGCCTTATGAAAAAAAGGCTGCTAAGCTGAAGGAGAAGTATGAAAAGGTAACATTGATATCTATGGAGATGGTTGGGGGGGTCAAGTCTCAATTTAGACAGTTTTTTCCTTCTCATGAACTCTTGATACCTGATGTTGCAAATTATAATATTATCCGTAATTACAGATTTCATTATAGTTGTTGAAAAATACCACATAAGGGGACATATGGTTTGTTGCTGTAACGTCAAATTGCAGTCATTTGTCTTGAACTATTGGCATTCATCTGTAATTTTGGGCTGTCACCGATGGCTCAATAGACACCATGGTGTTTGTGTCGTTATTAAATCCATAGGTCACAGTGGTGTCTGAGTTAAGGGACTAGTAAGTAACACTAGTAAAGAATGAATTGGTTCTTCCTAATTTTGGCCGTAGTGATGAGCATCCCTGAACATTGGGATAATTGATACACATCGGTGCGTTTTAAAATTTATTCTTGGGATAATGACAAAACACTAAGGAGATGCTAGTTTTAGACATGTTTTTCCTAGACCTACTTTGTGTCCATCTCTTCTAGTAATTAACTTAGTTAATTATACATATAAAGCAGCTTGTCATACAGTTTTTTTAATTATTAAAGCTAAATCACATTGTCGTAATTGGAGCTGTAGAATTCTGTTGTGCACACGGGGTTGTGCTGTGCATGGTTTTATTTCTAGAGGCAAATTCCCATCCCAAGTATGTGGGAGCCAAAGGAGGGGGGGTGCACATTAGCATCCCCTGATGATGCTTTGCAGTGGGTCAGTGACCACCTATAGCTAACGTATAGCACATACGTCTGTTTGTGTGCCGTGACCTTCCTCTGGGTATTGCTTCTGCTGGCAAACAAATCCAGTTTAAAATCTTAGCACTGTAGTGAGCAAGGTGGAACCTTTGAGCCCTAATTACGTACTGGCGAGGAGTTGCAGGTCTAGAAGCTTTCCCATGTGATGCTTTGTGTACGGTATCATGGTAATTGTTTGTACATACAGCCAAGGCAATTCATAAGACATTTTCTTTACATGGTAGAATTATTAGTTTTTATGCAGAGATACTTTAATTTTCACTAGTATTGTCTTTATTTCTTAGACTTACAAATGAGTTTTTAAGGTGGAGTTATCTCAGTATTTCACTGCTTGGCCTTTGAGTTAGTGGCTATTGTATCTTCTCAAAATTTCATGCTGAGCTTCAAGGGAGTCCAAGGGACCTGTAAGATTAGTGGTGTAGTGTTCATTAGGTGGGAACTATTTAAAGATCTGGACCATCTGCATAAACATGTTGACTTTGCCCTGTAGCTGGTGTGTTTAAGTCTTGTAGATCAATTCTCTTACCTAATTGTTCTTACTGTTTTGGCATGAAGTTGGGAAGTCTTAACTGCTTTTCTGACTTGGCCTTCCAGGTATGGTTCGGACTTGCCTGTAACAGGAACTGAGTTTTGTGCGTTATAAACTACTGGAATGAATTTACTGTGTGCAGAAGGTGGCACTGTCTACCCTTTAATCAAGTTCTTATACCTTTTTATTTTGTAAATTTCTGTTAGGCAGAATTCTGTGTAACTGCTTTTCGCTGAGGCATAACATTGCAACTGTTAGGCTGGGTCATTCTATGTGTTCTGGGTGGGTAATTCCAGATTTGTGCCTCAGACAAGGGTTTTCCTGTGCATTTCTTTAGGCATTGTAGAAGGTAGGGCTAGAAAGGGACCTTAAGAGGTCTCCTTACTTTGTTTCCTTATGGGATAGTGGACTCAGCTGTGCCTTTGTCATAAGAGGCAGCAGCTTTTCCAACCTGTTCGCAGAAGCCTAACAGTGGAGATTCCTTAGCATCATAAGCAGTGTGTTCTCTTGTGCCAGTATTCTTTTTTTGTTAGAGGGTTCCCCTTTCTTTGGCATTGGGCTTCAGTTCACCTTGTAACTGAAGCTGCAGCTCCCAGTCCAACCCCAGTGGATGTGGAGAAAGGGCAGACACTTGGCCACTTGGCTGGTTAAATCTTTGAGATTCTTCCTGCTTTTTTTTCTCCAAGGATATTGCTGCATACCGGGCCAAAGGGAAGGTTGATGGAGGCAAAAAAGTAGTTGCCAAGGCTGAGAAGAGCAAGAAGAAGAAGGAGGAGGAGGAAGATGAGGATGAAGATGAAGAGGATGAAGATGATGAAGAGGAGGAAGAAGAGGAGGATGAAGATGATGATGATGATGAATAAGTCTCTTTTAGAGCAATTTCTTTCTTGTCTATAAAGCATTTAACCCCCCTGTACACAATTCACTCCTTTTAAAGAAAACAAAATTGAAATGTAAGGCTGTGTAAGATTTGTTTTTAAACTGTACAGTGTCTCTTTTTTTGTATAGTTAACACACTACCGAATGTGTCTTTAGATAGCCCTGTCCTTAGTGGTATTTCAATGGCCACTAACCTTGCCTGGTACAGTGTGGGGGTTGTAAATTGGCATGGGAGTTATAAAGCAGGTTCTTGTTGGTGCACAGCACAAATTAGTTATATTCGGGGATGTAGTTCATTTCTCATCTTCAGTTGTCTCTGATGCATCATAAAAATAATTGTTGTTCTGTTAACTGAATACCACTCTGTAATTGCAAAAAAAGAAGAAAAAAAGTTGCAGCTGTTTTGTTGACATTCTGAATGCTTCTAAGTAAATACAATTTTTTTTTATTAGTATTGTTGTCCTTTTAATAGGTGCCCTTGAGAATCACACTTTTTCTTTTCTCTCTTTTTTTTTTTTTTTTTTTTTTTGAGGGGAACTCATCTTTTGCTTTATTGAATGCCCATATGGGATCACGGGAATATTACAGTTTTCATCTTTCATATAACCAGCTGATAAACAAAGCTTTGATCTGCATACCCTGCATTATCATGATAGGGTAAGAAAAGAAATATATAGGCATATGATGAAAGAATATACTTCCATAACTGGAAACAAAACAAAAAAAAATTCAATCTCAGCAAACTGATACTTGTTCTGATTTTTGTGAAATGTAATATTCTATTGAGTTGCATGAATTTACCAGTCTTGGAGAGTTGAGAAGTACAGAGTTCAATTTTACAGAAATTAAATACTTTGGGGGGTGGGGAGGGAGGGAATGTTAAATTTTGTCCTAGAAGGACCCATAGGAAGAGTGTATGTCCATCCGGTGTAGAGAAATTTACATGTGTGACTCTGTTACCATGTAATGGAAGTTATATTTGTAAATCTCTGAACACCTGAGAGCGATGAGCGTACCTAAAATGTGTAAAGTTAAAAGCATGAAATGACCATATTATTTTTTGGTGACAGGTCTGGTGATGGCCACGGGCTTTATACCATGAAACTCCTGGTAGTAAATGGCCCACAAGAAATGAATTTTCTTTCTAAGATTTCTATAAATGATACCATTATTATTTGTTAAATCTATGTAAATTCATATTTGTATTCTTGAAATTCTAGTTTTAGCCCTTTAAAAAAAGTTGTATATTGTCTCAAATTGAAAATGAGATAAGATGTATTTTTCCTGTTAGGTTTTATACCGCACTCTTGATGTTTGCCCATTTTTAAGTTAAATATAGTTGTATGGAAAAGTACATTTTATTAAATTTTGCATTAAAAAGTTAAATGTTTATGGTATACCAACAATGTCTAATTTGGTCAAATACAGTTCTCTTCCAAAACCAAAGCTAAGGGGTTTTTTGCATATTTAGTAAAACTTCAAGTGCTGGCAGCTGTAACTATTTTCACATATACCTGCTTACCAGTTTGGGGGACAATTTGGCAATTTTGTGGTTACAAAATTATGGTTCTCTTAAGTGCCAGTGTTTAAAAAAAAAAAAGCATTCTTGTAATTTTACACGCTTTTGTGATGGAGTATTGTTTTGTTATACAATTTTGACTTTCAGATTCTTATTTCAATTTGCATTTATGTATAACTTCAGGAGAAATATTGAACATCTGAAATCCTGGATGATACTAATAAACTAATAATTGCAGAGGTTTTAAATACTTAAGTTAAATGGCTCACTTAATATCCGAAGGATTTGGGGGTTTTTTGTGTGTTGGTGTTCTCAGATATGTACATTCCTGCTTTCTGTTTCAAGCAGAAGAATAATGCTGTTTGCAAGGTCTCGATATAGAAAGCTTAGGACAGACAGACTTTTTTGTCTCCTTAAACTGGATATTACACATTCAAATGCTCGTAACTGATGACAAATAAATTTTCTGTGCTGAAGGGTTTTTTTGTTTCCCCAGGTCATCAGAGGAAAGTAGACACATTTCTTGTTCTTGGAACAAACATACTAAATGAGATCCCTATAGTCTTGTGCCATTGTTCTCAGTGCTTGATGCTGACAAGAAGTAACCTAGAGGATTCAACTGAACTTAAAAGAGTAGCTAGTGCTTACCTGGCAGCCAGGCGTGGCCTATGCCTTGTCTTTGGGGTTAGAACATTGAGAAAGTGTGTCAAGGCTGAAGAGGGTAGGTAATACAATAACTATAAATGCTAGAACTGCCTGTTTTAGTGCTGCAGAGGCTGATGTTGGGTGGGAGCAGCACCAGCACTTAAATAATCCTCTTGGTCAAAACTGATTCTTGACACAGATAGGTCGGACTTGACCATTCCAAGATTCCTTGATCTGAGGTCAGTTACTACTGACATTTGAGCTTGAATATGCCTCCCCTTGATCTTTAAAAGTGACTGCTTTCTGGGGAATAATGAGCAGTGAAATTGCAATTGTTTAGGCAGTGGTTGCCTACAAGGGAATTAGACAGCACTGGCATCACTGTCAAAACAGTAAAAAAGCATTTCCTACACGTTTAACCTTCACGTAAATGCTAAATGCCTGATGTAGAGGAGAAAAAAGGCTTTTCCTGTTCTAAACAACAAAAATGTTTTGGTCTGGAGAGAACTTGAATGCTAATAAGTGGTAGTAATGATACCTTGAATGCCAAATGGAGCCAGAATGATTTTATGGCTGTTTATCTCAAGTTGGTTCTGAAAGGAGGTACAGCTGCAGCCACCTGCCTTCCAGGTACACTCTGTAACTTTAAACTGGTTTAACTAAACAGAGGCAGCGTTCAATCTCTTCTGCCGAGCTTTCAGCAATCACACCACCCGTAGTAAAAAGTTGAGCTAATTTCACAAAAAGTTTCTGTCCAGGCAGATGGGCCCCTGCAAAGCTAAACTAATGGGTATAAAGTGGCTGATTTCTGCAGCCTAATTAGGGTGCTGTTGGCACTGCCGACACTGAGTCTCTTCACAGCTGCTTTTATCAGTGTAACCAGCCCATCGTGAAGGAGGAGAAGGGCTGAGTAATAGCTGGGTTTAGGCTTGCTAGAAAGCGGCAAGATGGATTTGACTGACTCCTCAAGAAGAGGAGCCAGGCAGACTGCAGCCACAGCATTAGGTTCTCTAGATGGGTGACAAGCCCAGCTTGGAAAAAAACTCTCCTAATTCTTGCTAGCCTAAG
Source organism: Manacus vitellinus (assembly GCF_001715985.3). Taxonomy (NCBI): domain Eukaryota; kingdom Metazoa; phylum Chordata; class Aves; order Passeriformes; family Pipridae; genus Manacus; species Manacus vitellinus. The sequence continues at coordinate 17,632,872 of NW_021940208.1, read as the reverse complement.
GGTTAGACCTGTTAGTTAGAGTAAACATTCCCATTCTGCCTTCCCAGCTATGCCTGACAGGAGATTAAAGGAATAAAGACAATGTGCTGTGTTGGGTTATAATGTTGGGTTATTCAATACAGTGTCTGTAACAGAGACATGGCAAAATACAAAGATAGTATTTAATTCCAGAGACGATTAATTTTCACTGTTTCCTTGCTGTACCATTACAGGCTTTTAGGACTCAAATGTACCAATTGTTTCATTAATAACAGAAAAATGCCAAATACTGTCAAACAACATTGCTTTATGATATTCTTTAGCTTACAGGTCTGCCCTTGACTACAGATCACATCTTTTTGGGGCTGCTTTAGAAGAAAATAACAGTGTGTGCCATTTTCCTTTGTCAGGCTGCAGTAGACATTATTTTAGTACCTGAAATACATTAAGGGACGTTTTACAAATGTGTTAGTCCAACGTGGTACCTAAGTGTGGGTATGTGTTTTCCTCAGACTTTGCTACTGGATTGCACCCTACATCTGAAAACCACTTTTGAGATGGTATTAATTTAGTCTAGAATAGATTCACTTTAAATTAACACCAGCCTTTATTCCAAAATAATGTACTTGTAGACAAGCTGTCAGACTTTCTTCCGATATTGGAATAAGAAAAAACAGGAAAAGTAAATCTCTGAGAGTTTTTTATCATTTTGCTGAAGTTGTCTTGTACTTTTTATTTTGTATATGTCGTGTCCTGGCTTTTCTTTTGACAGTACTTCAAGCTGAAAAACAAAGATGGATTTTTTCCCCCAATGAATTTATTATGAAGAATGAAGGTCAGATTGCTCTTACGGCTGCTTTGTGCTGCTGAAAAATACAGTGTGGCTTCTGCTTCAAGAGCACCTAATTTTGAAATCCATCTTGCTGAAGCAATTGCTATTAGAGGTGACCCGCAAGAGAGAAGAGCCTTCCCTTTTCCCACTTTATGATGGAATAAAAGACTTAAGCGCTAAATTAGCTTAGTCTACCTGTTTGCCACATCAGAAGCTCAAGCCTTCCCTGCAGCAGGAGTGCTCAAGATCAAGCTAAGTGGCAAGAGGCACAGCAGCACAGAGCAAGGAGGACAAGCAAATGTGGGGGTTTTTATAGCTACACCCTTTTAAAATCTTGCTTCTATTGTTAAAAAGTGTTTGACTTAAATGACGGTCATTTGGCACAAAGGAAGTTCATCCACATGCTTCCAGCAGCCCTTAACCTGTTAAGGCAGCAAAACCTCAATTCCTATATTTCTGACCTCCCAAAAGTTCCCTGGTAAAAACAAGAAAGACCAAGCACTACAGCTTGAATGCCTGGAAAGACCATCTCCCCACATATCTTACAGCAGCAAGAGGTCACCATTTAAATGCTTTTTGCAAGACACCATTCAAAAAATTAGGCTTACAGAGGGGAAACTAAGGACGCGTGCTGCCATGTTTGTCAAGTGCATTTGTTACCAAAAATTAAAAACCATCCCAGCCCAGGGGAAAATGCCTATCCCCTAAACACCAGCCAGTGGCATTACAGATGATGAAGGCGTGCAGCAGTGCAGGGCCACCAATGGCAACTGGAGTGGGGGGTTGCCCTGGCAGCCCCTGCCTTGCTGCCAGTTCGCTCCTGGTGCTGGGGAGGCGTGAAAACTGCCAGGAGGAAGGACGGTGTGGAGCTCTTGCCCATGGCCACACCATACTGAGCACAAGTTGTGGGTTGTGCCAGGGCTTGGTGCCACACACCTGGCTTGAAAATGTCAGATGCACAGGGAGCAGAGCACCGGGCTGCAAGCAGGGATAACAGGCACCAGCCCTCTGAAGACTCAGCTATGCAGTTAAAAGTAAAATCACAGTTCTCTTTAAATTAAACTCTCAAATTTGTGTGGTGGTGATCCTAGAGGAGAGAACTTTGTTGTAGAACGTGCGCTGGTAAATGATTGAATAACAGTGACTCATATTTCATTATCTGACTTGTCGCTTACGCTCGCTTTGGTTTTGTTGACACGCATTTCTACTGATGCCTGCCAATAAGGAAGGTGCTGTGAACTACTACTGTAATGTAAAACTGGAACTGGGAAATGCAGGTGAGGACTGATCACAGCCTGAGCCCCTCAGCACAGGAGCAGCTTTAACAGCAGGTTTTTGGGACTGAAGGCTTTGGGTTTGCTTTGTCACCCACCGGTAGCAAAGTGCTGGTGGGTTTGTGCTCTGGGGCAGGGGCTGAGAGGCACAGCACCCATGTGGGTGTCAGGGCATTTCACAGGACTAACCCCTTGGATCCTGCCTGGGACTGATGGCTGGTCCAAGAGTTACATGCCAGGAGGTGTAATAGTCTCCAAGTAGGAGGCTGCCAGTAAACCCGCCTATGGCAGGGGCCCTTCCTTGCACCAGCCCAGCTATGACTGAGACTCCTTCCAGCACTTTCCTTTGAGGTGGAAGAAGGAAATTATCTATTTTTGGGGAGCATTTGCACCAGATGTTCAGTGACAGCAACAACATCTCTAGCACTTCATGCTCTGATTCCACGCAGGAGCACTGAGGTTCTGCCTCTGCTAGGGGTCACTCGGTGGTGACCCTACCCCCTTCCTCCTGCCCTGCCTGACATCCACTGCTGCCAGCCCTGCTCCAGGAGGAAGTAGTGAGTTCACCTCCCCCCCAGCTGCTAGAGGCTGGATCTGTGCTCCCCAGATAGGACAGGAGTGTTGTCCTGCTGCCCCACCATCCCCAGGCAATCAGTGCCATTCCTGTGGTGCCAGGGGTGCTCAGGGACACCCCTAATACCGGGAGCAGCACCTGCCTTCCACACACCCACAACAGAGAAGGGGAAACCATAATGTCAGTGCTGTCACAGGGTGCAGCATTGCCAGGATGTGCTACTGCCTGGGATTGATGCCTCTGGTCTGTCGGCCTCGACGCTCGAATTTGAGTCCCCTGTTCCTACTGACGTGGGCTTTTCTTTCCATCTGAATCATTCAGTATGCCTTTGGAGCACAATGGAGCTGTGATTTTTTTCAAAGCCGCCAGCCTGCAGGAAACAGAAGGTCTCTGAATAAAAGGGAGGCTCTTGTTACAACTTCCCTCTTATTTACTGTTCCCAGTAGCAGAGAAGTAAAAAGACAATGAATGAAATGGAGGATTAATCATGCGTAGCACTGAAATATAAACAAGGAGACTACACATCCCAGAGCAGTGCTCCAAGCCATGGCTCGTGCCTGCAGTGTGCAAAAATCTTGCAGCACCATGACCACCTGGACTTAATGAAAAAGGGCAAAAGGCAGAGGAGGCTCCACAGGTGGTTTTTCAGAGGTAAACTAGCAAACTGGGAATTTTACATGGACTTTTCTCTGTTCAGTGCTCTCAAAAGTTGAATTCAAGTTGATATCCCCTGTGCTTAATCACTGGTCCATGACTTTTGCAGAGGAAACTCCCTATTTTCCCATTTTTTCACACTAATTTTAAAACAATAAAAGTTCAGGACAACTCCTTTGTCCCACAGAAGACTTTAAAAAATGCTTCAGAGAGAACCTACTGTGCTGCACGTTGTGTAGCTTTGCTCCTAAAAAGGGTTGTGGCCATTAGGCTTGCTCCCTTTTCTACTTGCTTTTGGGTCGGTATCCAAATACCAAAAGATTACTAATCATGTTCCTCATTTATTTTTTTAAATCAGAGTATTGATTAATACAGTAAAACCTGTATTTGATTTTCAGCTGTAGAATTTGAGCATTCACCCCAGTCTTTGCAAAGGTGTTGAGCACCTCAACTGATAATAAATTAGCCTTGGAAGGTTGTTTGTGTGAGGCAGATTACATGCATACAGCTTTGTGAAGGACTTCAGTGAAGCAAAACACAGGAAAGAAATGTGGAAACAGGGATGTGTAACACAATTCAAATGGCCTGAAATATCTGTAATAAATAGCTGATTTGTGTATCCGAATATCTGCATCTGTCAGGTAAGTTGATTTTTCTGGCCTTGGAATGATGCATTTAATGTGAGGGTTGAAGTGAAGTGGAGACCATAATTGTACAACTTACAGGGAAGCTGCTCCTTATCCTTAATCAAAAACTCCAACAAAGCTCTAAACTGTTCTTTTTACAGTTCTCTTTAAAAAGTATACATGAAAAAGTTAGTGAAAATTTATTTAAGCCACCTGCAATAATAAAACTGAAGTGACCCAAGTCTGAAAATACCACAATACGTCTCTAAGTGAATATAAAAAGCCAGAACATGTGATATAATTAAGCTAATAACCAAACCCAACCGATGTGTGTTAATACAAGACTTGGAGGATTATGTGAATACAAGTCTAGGAAACCAAAGCAGCAGTGCTGCTTAACTAATCTCTGCTAATAACTCTGCTACCCAGCCTTGGCGGCCTGGGGCAGGCAGCGGGCAGGGAGCAGGCAGCAGGCAGGAGCACTGCCAAAGGCTCCTGGCCTTGCTGTCTCCCTGCTTGCCTGAAGGCTTTACAGCTTGCACTGAGGGATTTGTTTCACTTTCTCTTTCTGCTGTGCAGGGCTGCACTGGATGGGTTGCAACATCCTCCATCAATTACTTACCCTGCTTGCATGGAAATCAAAATATGTATTCTTTTTAATAATAAAATTAATTTTTTTAATACTACCTTTAAAGCCATGCTGATGCTGCATTAAATTCGTCAGTGATACCCTTTTAAATGCCCTTTCTAAATACTTTCTAAGAGGGGAATTGCATTAACCTCTAAGCTGCAACTCCCCTGTTTACACACAAGCAAAGGTGCTGCCAGCCTGAGCCTGCCAGGTCCATCCTGGCCAAGACCCCTGCAGGCCCCACCAACCCAATCCCCTGGCACTTGCAGCCTCCAGGTGACTCATCTCCAGACTTTGATTTGCCAGTGGTTCCATGGTGAGGAAGAGAAGGTGGGGAAGAGCTGCCTGGAGTCTCTCATCATGGTCTGAGTGCTTCCCAGATAGGTCCTTCATTGCTTGCCTTTGATTTTATTCATTTTAGGGTAATTAATAATAGAGAGCTCCTGAGCAAACCAAATTTGGACAGTCTTTGGAGATCCAGATAACGAATTCTGGGAAGAGTCTGTTTTTAATCCTTCTACCCACTACAGCAGATGTTGGAGGATCTCAAGTCAGGATGTGGGTTTGCCGTGTGACCTGCTGAGGCCCCTGTGGTTGTGGCATCCCCTGAGCTGGAGAGACTGATTCTGTCCCAGCATTTTCCCATGAGGATGTGCACGCTGACAGCCTTGGGAGATCACGGAATCTGTGTGGCACTGGCTGACTCAACCACACACTGCCAATGCAGCCAACAGCAAACGCGGTTAAAAGAATGATTTTCCAAAAAGCTGCAGTTCCTCAGGGCAGTGAAATACTGAGGTTGACTCAATAGTTCATCCCTATAAAAAAACCCTCCACTCCTTCAAGAAGACTTACATTCTACACAGATGATTTTCATCACGTGCCAGTGAGTTACTGTGAGGGAGGGAGGAGCTGTGATGACGATGGAGCCGACTGGACTGGTGCGGCCTCACCTTGAATATTGTGTGCAGTTTTGGGCACCACAATATAAGAAAGATATTGAGCTCTTAGAGAGCGTCCAAAGAAGGACAACAAAGATGGTGAACAGCCTTGAGGGGAAGCTGTATGAAGATTGGCTGAGGTCACTTGGCCTGTTGAGCCTGGAGAAGAGGAGACTGAGGGGAGACCTCATCTCAGTCTACAACTTCCTCATGAGGGGAAGAGGAGAGGCAGGCACTGATCTCTTCTCTGTGGTGACCAGTGACAGAACCCACGGGAATGGCCTGAAGTTGTGTCAGGCGAGGTTTAGGTTGGATATTAGAAAAAGATTCTTCCCCCAGAGGGTGGTTGAGCACTGGAGCAGGCTCCCCAGGGAAGTGGTCACAGCACCAAGCCTGACAGAGTTCAAGAAGTGTTTGGACAATACTCTCGGGCACATGGTGTGACTCTTGGGGATCGTCCTTTGCAGGGCCAGGAGTTGGACTCAATGTTCCTGGTAGGTCCCTTCCAGCTCAACATGTTCTGTGATTCTGTGACTCGAAGCAGGTACTCTGAGACCAGGAACTGCAAAATGTTACCTATACCAGCGGCACTTCTGGGGGCAGTGGTCAGACTGGGGCATAAGTAAGACTGTGCTTTCATATTTTGGTGTTGTAACTGAGCTGCCAGATTTAATGTATTCCATTTCCAGGGGTTGATGGAAAATGCAGGGATGCTTGTGGTGCTGGCTATTCAGAGAATTGCAAAGAGATAATGGTACAAAATGACCTGACTCCTGGACTTTCCCCCACTGCATCCCTGCCAGCCCAACGGGTCCATCATCCACATGGCCCCATTGTCCCCCCCATCCCCATGAGTGGCAGGTGTTGAGTGGGGCTCTTGGGGCTCCTTCTGGAAACGCAGGACGCACCACCTACCCACCCACTGCTCATCCTGGTATTGAGATTCCATGGCAGTCTTGTCACATTCCACTGCTAGGAAATCCTGCTCCGACCCATGGTTTTGAACCTCCTGGACAGACATCCCATTGCTCTTATAGGCATTTTCCCTGAGGCCTTGAATTCAGGAGAATAAGATGTTAAATGAGCTCTGAATATGAACTGAAATACTTCCATAAAATCATCGGATCATAGAATCACTTAGGTTGGAAAGGACCTTTAAGACCATTGAGTCCAACTGTTAACTCAGAACTGCCAAAAAGTGCCACAACACACATCTTTAAATACCTCCAGGGTTGGCAACTCCACCACTTCCCTGGGAAGCCTGTTCCAATGCTTGACAAAATGCTAATAAGGTGTGCTGGATTTTTTTTTTCCCTTTCCCCCCTAACTTTCTAGTTTCAACTTCTGCTAGCAGAACCTTGATGAATCTTCATGATGAGAAGATTCCCAAAGTTCATAGAGCTTTGCTTGCTTTTGGACTTGGTCATGACTACTCCAGCAAGTCACCTGGAATTTTGTATAATTGCCATTATACGATAGATTGAAAAACATAGATTATATATTGTTATAAAGTTTGAGGGTCTGTCCTTGCCAGGGTCCTCACAGGCTTTAGTCTCCTTGCCAAGGCTTCCGGGTGCAAGACCTCTGGCAGGGAGCCTTAAACCTCGACCCTCAAAATTAAGGGGAATTTCTAAAAAGGGAGTTGTGTGTTCAGTGTATCACCCAGCCAGGGCAAGAAGGAGCACAGGAAGAGGGGTGCAGGGTGCTTGCTGCCTGCTGTCCCAGACCCCTGCGCCTCTCTCCTCCTGTGTCCCACGGGATGCCGCAGGTAATAGGAGCTGCACGAGGTGGTGACAAGCTGCCGGCGTTCCGGGTGTTTGATCCGAGGAACTTACCAGTGAGACAAGAAATGTCAAGATTACATCACATGAATAATTTTTTTAAAGCCCTGAAAAAGACCTTGTTAAAGTCCGTGTCTCTGCAGTGTGATCCCAGCTCCTTTTGGTTTTGCTTTGCATTTCCACTTCATAGGAACAGGCAGGCATACCCTCCCCCCAGATATCGCTTTTTAAAATCCTTTCCTTTGATTTTACAGTGCTTTTGTTCACCATGGCCTTGGCACTCACTGGGGCTGGTGGAGCAAGTGCCCCCCAAAGGAAAGATGTGTGGGATGCCCACTGGGCCGTGTGGAGCAGGCCATCACTCCAGCATCTGAAGCAAAGCGCAGGCCTTGGGCCTTTGGGGATGCTGGCTGCAGCCCAGCTTATCTGCACTGGGAAAGGATGGAGAAGATGTGGAAGTGGAGCTGCCAGCCCCTTTCCCATGTGTTTGCTTATGTTCTGGGTGGGCACCCTGGGCAGCCCAACTGTGCTGCAGGGAGACACCATAACTTCATAGAGCAAAACTGCACCTCGTTATTCCACTGATTTTGCAAAACTATTAAGGAGCATCCAACAGAGTATGTGACCCACACATGTTTAATTTATTTTATGGTTTCTGTTATGATATATGCTGGATGTGTTTTTATAAAATGAAGATTTATTGGAACCTGGAATTTTATGGCTTTAAGGTTCAATTGAGTCCAGATTGTGAGTTTCTCCTTTTGGAAGAGGAGAAGAAGGTTTAAAAGAGCCCATCTGCCTGTGGCACTTATGAAACTCTGGGCCAAGGATGACACCTTTTCCCTTAACTTCTACTATAACGTCAAAGCAAAAATTTACCATCAAATGTTATGTCTTCCATGTGTGAGGCTGTAGATATAGATCGTGGAAATTCTGTTGGGTTTCTTTCTTTTAAGTAATTATCTGTGCCATAAGAAAGTCAGGACTCGGTGTAGGATCCAAGGATGAGTGGCGACGCAGCACAAACCCAAACCGTGCATAATTATTGACAATGTGCCTTCACTTCAAAATGTGCTCTTGCGCTCTTGATTTTTCTCGTAAAAGCACAGCGATGCCTTTGCTGCCTGCAATGCTGAGGAAAGCAGAATGTTTTTAAAACATTGTAAGAGTGTAAGAGTAACTATTAAACACATTCCACGTATTCATGTAAAATTACGCACAAACCAAAGCATTTTCTTGGATGGTAAACATAGCTTAGTAAAGAATGACATCAGTTCAGAAGAACACTCAGACGTTTGCTCTGGGATCTGCCCAGGGAGGTGGTAGATGCCCCATCCCTGGAGACATTCAAGGCCCCTGCTCATTGCTGGGGGTTTGGACTAGATGGCCTTTAGAGGTCCCTTCCAACCCAAACCATTCTGTGATTCTAGGAAGTAGCTGTGTTGACTTCTGTAAAGGTATTTTGCCTTTGTGCCTGCCAAGCATGAGCAGGGCTGGGGGTCCTTGTGCTGTGGGGTTTCAGTAAGAGAACGTCTTATGACTGCCTACTCAGGAGCCTGGGGGAGCCAAAGTGTTCATCATCCACATGCAACATGGCAAGAAAATAAGGAAACGCTATATTTTTGCTTTGCTGCCAGTGTCAAACAGCCCCAAGTGCTCTGGTAGGAAGCGAACAGCATCCAAGGAAGCAGAGCCTGAGTCCAGCTCTCCGGTTACCACGACATAAGTAAACAAACAAGTTTATCACAAGTAATGAGGGCATTGTGCCAGCTTCAGTTAAAATAATGAAATGAGGAAAAAAAATCAAACCCAAACCAACAAATCATTACAGCATGAGGAAAGTCCTGAATGAAATTGATTGTTCATGCCAACTCCAGAAATATATCTTGTCGTAAACTAGGGCCTCCACATCTGCTTCAGCACCAGCAGATTCTTTATAAACAGCCTCTTTAATTTTATCTAACAGCCTGTTCACAGACATGCAGTCCAAAAATACATCTCCTTTTTCTCCTCACACTATCCTGAGCTTGGCAGGGCACCAAACATGAGGTTCAGCTCCTAGTTCAAAAAAGCCCTTCTTTAAGCATTGGCTGAACTTGATTTAATAAAAACTCTGTCCAGCTTCCTCCGGGCAGCACTAATGGGATGCAGAGCCCTGCACTTCTCAGGGGCTGTTCCAAACCTGCTCCGTGTTGGGCAGTAAGATTTTTTTTTATGGTGAAACAAAATTACTTTGCACGGGAGTTGGGGAACAGGCTAGTGTTCTCCAGAGTGTCTCCGAGGAGTGCAGAGCTTTGCTTTCAGATATGCCACCCTCTGAAAATGAGAGTGAGCAGGCAGCACAAGCCAAGCAGAAGCCACACAATGGGATGTCCTGATGCCACGGATACTCCAAGGGATGCTCCAGTGCCTCTGGTATCCAGTCCCCTCCTCCTGCTGGCCCTGCCTTCCCTAGAGGAAGGAGAGAAAATCATCAAAGCCCCTAATTTGGCTTCCAATCCCCAAGTTCCCCTGAGAGGGGAGATGAATCCATCATGCCCCCAGTGTGGCACCGCACTGCCAAGTGCTTATAGGTGCTTCTGAAGGAAAGACAGGGTATTCACTGACAGAGAGGGGGTGTTATACTGGGGCTTGTTCCCAGAGGTTAGCCCCGACACCTGTAGCAGGACAACCACCTCTGCACCTCCTGATGCTGATGTTCCCAAGCACAGCACCGATTTTCTGTCTGCTGATTGCCTGGGAAAACTGGAAGGGGCATTGGCTGCCTTTTAATGTCAGGACAAGAGTGGCTGATGTCACCTTAGAAGATGAAATACCTCCCTGCTTAATTGCAGACCCAAATTTCTCGAGGAAACTCGCACAACATCGCATTCACCACGATGCAGGATTTAGTGCTCATTAGCTCAGTAGTTGAAAATGTTTCATAATTATCCTGTTCGACAATCCAAGGCATGGATTTTGAGCCTCAAAGTTTGCAGTGATAAAGAAATATTAATGGCCTGGCACATCATGATGTTCAGGGGAAAAGGATGTTTAATAGTTTCTCCTTATGGTTCAGTTGTTTATTTAAATTACTTGGAAACTAAACCAGCAGCAAACATAACCACTGTTGTTGGGCAGCACAGTTAACAGTAAGTCGAATTTATTTAGCAAAAGATTAAATGGAGTAAAATAAAGGAGGGGGTAATTTCTTGAGTGTTCAGTGAGGCAGATCCCATTGCCAAGACATGGAGGAGGATCAACAGAAATCCCCCAGAGCCCATCCAGTCACTTGGTCATTCTGACAGAGGCAAATGAGCAGCACAGATGTCAATGAAAGGAAACTACTGCTTTTGGCAAAGGATGCTGCAAGTCTGTAGTGATAGAGAGACTCTCAGTTGCTCTGGGGGATGCTGGTGGCACCCTGGTGTTTTTTATCACCTCCTGGAGGGATTTTCTGAATGATCTTTGTGGTTGTGCCAGGAAGGCTTGAGAGCCTTGTGCTGCTTGGCTGTCAGTTCCCAGCAGCGCTTGTCCTCTGCAACAGGAGGAAAAAGTGGGGTTTGCTGTGGGGGCTTGTGATCCCTCCAGTCAGGTACCAAATTGTACTTTACAAAGCACTGCATTCGTCCTATGATACCTTACTGATCTGAACATGGCCGATGCCAGCCAGCTGAATTTCAGCTGAATATTTAGGAGAAACAAATCAAAGACAGTTAAATGAATCGGAGAAGTGGGTTTAGCTGCCCAGCTGTGAGCTGCAGTACACTGATCCTTCCTCTAACATACTACACCAGGAATGTATTTCAGTTCCAAATTATTAAAAATCTCTCCATTTTGCAAATCACATTTCAGAAGCTATTTTAGTTGTACAAGCATCCATTTGTTAGTAGTATCAAAGTGCTAGTGATACCTGTGTACGCTCTGCAGGATTTCCTTTCATAACTACATTTCACATCTCCCTAGCACAGGTTCAGATAACCTCAGCTGAGATGTACATGTAGATCTCCCCAGCATTTCTTTTTTTGGCCTGTCTCATGACTAGTTGGGTCAAATGGAAAAGCCACTTCTGAGTTAAGAGGCCCAGAGGGATATGGTGGGCAAGGGAGCAGGATGTAGGCATGCACAGGCACATCTACTCAGGTGGTGGCTCTACCATCTTTGGAGAGGGATGGGGTTTTCCAGAGCCTCATCCAGCCAACGTTGGGAACTCTCCAAAGTCCTTTCAGCCTTGCTTACTCCCACTGGAGCTTGCAGGCAGTGATACTCTGTCTCTGCGCATTCTGTACAGAGTGCCTCTTGAAATCCTCTCAGGCAGAGATGCTAAAAGCCTTCTCCCAGTGAAGGCCGGAGGATCCAGCTCACTTGGGCTTAGCTGATACTGCACTAGGAAGAAGGATAAGAAGGAGGCTTGAAAAGGTCACACTGAAGCTGCAATTTCCAAACCAGTGTGAAGGAACTGGATGCCTTAACACTCTCCAGATTAAACACTTGTTCTTGCCTGTTAATGGAATGTGCTGTAAAACAGCATCTTCTTTACCTATTCAAGGACAATTAGAGGGAGGGACTCGCTAATACTCAGGAAAAAACTCTTTGTCTGCAGAGGCTGCTTTTCCCCACAGGTTGCTGGTAGAAAATAGTGGCTTGTGAACAACCTGAGTCAATGGGGCTGCAACAACAGCAAAACTGGAGGAAAGAAAACACAACCTCACAGGAAACTTAAACAGTAAACAGAGAAATAACAGGTCTGAGGCACCCATAGGTTTCCTGGATTCATTTCCCTCCTTTTCCAGCATTTTGCTGAGCACTATAGCACTATTCAAGCCATTATTACATTAAGAAGTTTTTTGGCTTTTCTGCCTGCAAAAATACTCATCACTTTTAAATTGAAGGCATCACTGTCTTATCTGGTCTGCAGCCAGAGGGACTGGAAGCAATAGAAGTGTGAACTTTCTCCTTCATCTCAGAGAACATTAACTTCAAAGCCCAGCCATAAACTTTCAGATGTAATGACTATTTGTCCAAAAGAGAAACACATCAGCTTGATCAATGACTGAAAGGTATAAAACACAGAGGTTACATTTGCTAAACACTTGGGAAAAATACATGGTTTTAGTGGGGTGTGTGGAGGTGGAAAGTTACTACTGAATTATTTGGGCAGGCGGGACTAAGGGGCAGCATCAAGGTTGTCATGGGTGGTTGTAGGTTCAGCACTGAGTGGTTTCTGTCCCAGAGGAGGATGGGTTGCCATGTCAGAGTGTGCTCCAGTGTGCCCTTGGATGCAGATCTTCATCGTCAAGTGGGGACCTTGTGGCTGTGCTGGCAGCCACACTACTGTGATGCTATTCCAAAAAACTGTGGGAGAAAACATTTCTTCTTGCAGTTGCTCAGACAAAGCATTCAGGACCACCAGCACTTTCTCTTGTGTCTTTCTCTAGTCTCTGACTAGAGAAAAACCTGCTCTGGGTGCAGCTGCCTTTTCCCTTGAGCTCCAGGGCACAGGGGTCGGGTAGTCAGTGTGCTAACAGAGCTGGTAAGGCATGCTCAGAGATTTCAGGCATCTTTGGTAAGATTCCCCACATCCTTCCTATTGTTTTAACATGCTTTCCATTTTTCTGATGAAAATTCCATGGAAAAAGAGCGTAAGGATGTCTTTTTGTTTCCATGTCTTGAGTATGAGGAATCTAGATGAATGAGAATTATATAATGTGACTTTTTTCCCCAGTAAGCATTGCCTTTCCTGATAACATCCCTTCTCTCCTCAGCCATTAAGGCTTGTGGGAGGAGCTCAGACCTCATCCTCTCTCTAGGTGGTGGGTGCACAATCCTTGTATGCAGCACACAGTGCTTGGGGTGAGCACTTTGTAGGATTAATCAACTATTTGGTGAAAGTGTTTTCAAAAGAAGTAATTGGGACGACTTGCTGCTAGGCACCAGCTTCTGCTTGCTGAGGCTCCAGGGCTGGGGAATGTGGTCCAGACCTGTGTGATTCCCCTGTCTGAGGATGGAGAGGAGGAAGTGCCAGAGTACGAACAGAGATTTTGAAAGGTTTGTAACATCTTCTGCCAACATGTTTTTTGAATCAGCCTTGCGTGAACAAGTGAGAGCCCGGAAGAGCCGTGTCATCCTTGAAGGACAGCTGGGCTTGCTGGGGGGCTGCTCCATTTGGGATGGGAGACAAATGGTTGCTGCCACTGCATGGGGAAAAGAGATGTTGGTGGCGTTGCTGGCTGCTCCACAGGCTTTGTTAGCACCTTGCTTTCCACCCATGCTGTGCTTGTCTGTCCCCTAATCCCTCTGCAAGGTGTTAAAATGCCTCTATAGGGAACCAAAGAGCAAACATGAGCCCTTCTTGTTCACCATATATGCTTATGTCCCCAGATCCCTGTTGGAGTGAATGGAGCTGATGGGGTGCACCCAGGTTCCTTGCCACACAGGTTGGGTGATGAGATAGTGGCTCAGCTGTTGAAGTCTCTACCTGCCCCTAGATGTTTTCCGGCCTCTAGGAGGTCTCAGTGGCCTTCTCCAGGCTGTCCTCTCTCCCCTACTGCATTCCAAACTGAGCTCCTCCCAGCATCCTGGGGAACAAGCTGCGGGGGTGGCCATGAAGTGCTGGACCTGAGGATAGCAGTGGGGGCTGAGATGACATTCTGGAAACGTAAAGAACAACTTTGTGCTGAATCCATCTTGTCACTCTCCTCCTCATGGCACATCACCTTCTGCCCTGCCTTGGTCTCAATGGAGACTCCAGGGACAAGGACAGATAATAGTGGGTAGAAGTGGGGCAAGAGGAGTAATAGGGAGACAGGTAAGTAATTTATTTTAAGGGGCAGATGGCTTTACTCAGGCAAAACCAGTGCAATACCAGCAGGTCCCCCAGTCAGTTGATCCCTATGGGTGTTGGTGGAGCAGTGCTCAGCTTCCCCTGTAACACCACTGTTGGAGGGAGGCAGTCGGACTCCTTTTCCCCTGCAAAGTCATACCTGTGCTTTGTAGGCATGTTTCAGTGCATTTCAGTCTGGTCTTTGTGAAGGGATCCACTATAGCAATCCCTTTTCAGTGCCTGGAGTCCTATTTTTTACCTCCACTGGATCATGTCCTGGGCTTCAAAGCCTACAGGGAGCAGTGACCCATTTTATTACACTGTCATAAAGCAATGGCCTTTCTCTGTTCCTGTATAAATAATAAATAGTAATTATATTTGTACATGGAGGCCTGCCAGAGGCCATGAGTATGACTTGAGATTTACTTTGAAAAAAGGAAGAAGAAAACAAGAATCCTGACAGCTTTTTACCTGGCTGCACAGCTGTGCTGAAAGAGGTGCCCTGCGGATCAAAGGGAACCCGCTCCTGTTCTCACCAGGTGCTGCAGTGCTTCACCTATTAGAGCAGATATTAGTTATCAGGCAGCAGTGCTATGAACAGCACAAATGTGCACTTTGCTCTTCAGAGGCTAGGAAAGCCAGAAGGATGCCAGATTAGATTTAGGAAAGCACATATGGATGTGTTGCCTTCTTCAGCCTTCCTCCATTGCTCTGGAGGAAGACAGAAAGCACGGCTGTGGACAATCACAGCTGTAGAAGCATAATTGCAATTGCTGTCTGAGAGCTGCTTAGTGCTTCTGATAATCCTTGAGATCTGCAGTGAGTGCCTACAGTATGAAGGGGGAGTATTTGAAGGGAGCATATTGGGGGCAGGGATAAGAGCACAGGAACAACTCTGCAGAATGATTGAAAAAAACTACCTCTAACCTTTCAGTGTTTACATTTCACTGAGGGAAAAGATTGTCTGAGGCAAAAGCACAAGTTCAGAATGAAGCCCAGATTTCCTGATCTGGGATTTCAGGAGTTTGGAAAGTGTCTCTGATGCAAAGTCCTATATTGTGGCTTTCTCTAAAGGCTGAGCTCAGCTCTCAACCTCTTCACTGGCCAGAACTACAGAACCAGTCCACTGACAGCAAATTCCACCAGTTCTCTTCATACATTCAAAGGGATGCTTAGCTTCTGGGGACATAATGGGAAGGTGACAGCAGTGAAGTCTCATTTCAGTGTCGGGATCAACTATGTTTCAGAAAAACCTCCCTCTAAACCCCATACACTGCATAACAGATGGCACATCTGTTTCTATTTCCAGTATGATCTCACTAATCACTTTTTAAGAATCTAGCATCCAGGGTTAATCAACATGAGCTGAATTACAGTAAAGGTTCCTACAGCAACAGAAAAATCCTGTGCAACTCCCTTTCCTCAAGTTACCCTCTTGGACAGTGAGGTTCATCCTCTGAATTCTGAGCAAAGCCTCACGATCCCTGAAATGCCAGGGCCTCTCTCCAAAGACCTTCTGCCTCTCTAGGCCTTTGTCTATTTGACAAGGCAGATCTGCCAATAATTGATTTTCTGTTTGGTAGTCAAACTAAAAGCTAAAATGCATGGTACAGGTCAACCCCAAACCCCTCACAGAAATGGAAGGGCGGATTCCCAAGGAGACTTTGTCCTCAGCCCCAAGGCCTATGAAGAGAAGCTATCACCCACTATAACCCACTGCCAGTGGGGGGAAAGCCAGGTGTTTGTAGGTGTGCTTCTTTTAAAGTTGATTTATTTTAGCAGGACTTTTACAGTGTGCAGCTGGCTGTGGCGGCCAGCAGACATGGCAGTGTCCAGGCCAAGAAGACATTGGGGCTGGTGAGGGACTCCTGGAACCCTTTGGGGACCACCTGGTTTAACCTGCTTTGGCTGACCCTGTTTGAGCAGAAGAGATCTTGGCCTAGGCAATCTCCAGAGGTGCTTTCCAACCTCAACCATTGAGTGAGATTTATTTAAACCTCTGGCATAAAGCACAGTTATTTTCAAGTATTCCATCAATTCTCAACTCAATACAGGAAATGTGGCTTTCAAGGCCAACAGCACATTGAACCTTTACCAGACTGTGAGGTCAGAGATTCAGAGGGGCTTTAACAACTTAACAAACCAGGGAACTACAAAACATGCCATGCAAGTCAGACGTTTCTATGCAACAACCATATGATCGAAGGTTTCTCACACAAAACCATTTGCTGTCAGGACAGAGTGGAGCCAAGTCAGTGTGATTCAAGTTTTTAGAGTCAATTTTGTAAAACTTCAGAAGGAGTTACTTAGTGCCACCCAGTGTTGGCAGAAAGAAAAAGGAAGGTTAAATATGGTTACAACTGGGTGTAGCCCATTGAAATAGGAAAAAAATCCCAGTTCTTGCTTTCTGTATCGGGTGAGCAATTCCACAGAAACTGTGTAGCACTGACGTCCAAGAGATAGGTGTCCCAGAGCTGAAATGGCTTAGCCACCTTGTTAAAAAAACTTACCACTTTGTATATTCACTTTTCAAAGCAGGTAATTAGTTTGAGATGCAGATGGTCCCTTTTGCCACAAGACTCACTCCCCTAGTCTGACATCAGTGTAAGTGAGAAAGTTGTGCTGACTTTTCTGGTTAGGTGCTCAGGAGTTTAGATGAGAAACAACTGTATAAGATGTATCTCTTTCCTAGAATAAATAAATACAGTTAGATATTACCTTTTCCCCACTTTGTCTCAGATGTTGCACATGACCTGACTTTTCCTTGAATCCTTTAAAATGATACAGGATCTCATGTATATCAGACATGAAAATACTCTCCCAGTTAGGATCTTTGGATGGCTGAATAACTGCACTCATGCTTTTGTCCTTCAAAGGACTATATGGAATCACAGAATGGTTTGGGTTGGAAGAGACCTTAAAGACAACGTAGTTCCAATCTCCTTGCCATGGGCAGGGACACCTTCTACCAGACCAGGTTGCTCAGAGCCCCATCCAACCTGGCCTTGAGCACTTGAACACATCATGGTCCCATTTAACAGTCATGGACAGTGAGATTCTGAGCAGGCACTGTCCTCCCCAGACGGGAGAGCTGGGGCATGGCCAAGGGAGGATGGAGGAGATCTGGAGCCAAGAACCCAAGTGGGAAAGCTGGGAAAGGGAAAGCAAGGCCCTGAGATAGCTCAAATCCACCAGATATTGGTGGATCAGGGCCTCCCAGGGTTGTGGCTTCACTTGTTGTGGCCATGGCAGAGAAATCCTCCTTCTAACATTTTGGGCTCCTTCACTCTGCTCTGAAGTATTCTCATTGCCCAGAGGGAAAAAAAAGACAACAGTGGTTTGAGTGATTCTCTGCCCATTCTTTATTTCACCTCCTAGAAGAAAAAGGCTAAGGAGAGACTGACACAGGAGTTTATCTCAGACTGATACAACAGAAACCCAACAGCAAGCTGCAGAGTTAGCTGTCCTCTGAAGTGACATCACCTCCATGAGCTGCCATGCTGGCACTCCATATTTCTGTGTGGAAGGGCTCCCTACTGGCATCTTTACTTTTTTTTTTCCCACTCATGAAGCCATCTACCAGTCACACAGCCAATCCCTTGGATTTGTGCCTGCTGACAACAAGTCTCCTTTCTCACTTACCTTTCACTAAGTGCTGGGAAACAGGCCAGGCAGTGTGGCCACATATTACGTGCTGAAAACTCCTCTTCTGGGGCCAACACACCTGAGGTGTTTTTTTCTTTTCTTGCCAGTCCCATGAGGTTCCTGGGGGACCTGGGAGCTGGGTTGCCTCTGCTGGCTCCTGTTGAAAGACCTCCATGATCATTAATTGCATCTGCATGTCTCACTAGGGCCCTATGTATCCTAGGTGCTCTCCACAGCTATGAGAATCTTAGTCCTCCTCTTACAGAGCTCATAATTTAAAACCCAAGGCAGAAAATCACAGAAAATTTCTGTGACAACCGCTCAGCTCGTGCCTCAGGAATTCATCAAAAAGATAATTTTCCCAAAGAAGGCTATGGGACACAGTGTGCACAGAAGGAGTTGGTGGAGGAAGGAGATCAGACAAATACAGCATTCTTGGAAAAAAAAAAAATATCTGTGTGCATCCCCCCAGTTAGGAAGGTTTACAGAGTAGGTTCACAATGAGAGACAGTCCCCGCTCCGGAGGTTTTACAGTCTCAGCAATCAGAATGAAATAGTAGGAAGGGGAAAGGCAGAAGCAGGAGACCTGTCAGTCCCTGTGTTACACAGAACAACTCTGCTCAGTTTGCAGGTCTGAGGCATTTTTAAGCCTATAAATAAACTGAGAACGTTAATGATGCCATTAATCTCCACTGGCTGCCGTCCCAGCTATTTTCAGTGGCGAGGTTACCTTGTTTCTCCCAGCAAAAGTAGGTCTCAAGGGGAGGGTCAGGCGAGCAGTGGGGATGGATGCTTTGTGCCCAGGGCCGGGGCCAATACCCTCGGCGTGAGGACACTGCCACCATCCTTGGCAGCCCAAGGAGGAGGTGTCCCAAAAGCCAGCACAAACCAGACAAAACCAGACATCAGACAATAAATGATGGGAAAAAGCAGAGTGCTGCCAGCTGTAGAGGGAAGCCTGTGACTGCCCCTGGTGCAGCCCTGTGGCAGAGGTGTCTTCTCCATCTCCTGCAAGGAGATACCCTGATGGAGACCCTCTGCTCCTCTGTAGCTGCTGGGAGTCTGCTCCACCACCTCTGCCTTTCTGAGGACAGGAAGTGGCAGGGCTCAGAGCTACAGAACAGACGGGAGCCCAGGACGGGACAGGCCAGGGCATCCCAGCACACTAGCCCGGGGCAGGGAGTGGCTGGAGTGCAAGTCCCTGGGGAAAAGCTGCCTTGAGACAGCTTCTTGCCCGGTATAGCTCTGAGGTTCATCTTACAAGTATACCATGCTTTTGTTTATTTTATTATTTCTGTTACAATATGCCAGGAAAAAATATTATTCCTAAAAGAAAATAAGTTCACACTTACTGGAAAAAGGTGCTTTCAAAAATCAAGTCTACACATTGCTTTCTTTGACCTGCCTGCTCAGATATCCAAGACAGTTGGATACCATCACAGAGAAATTAATGTTCCAGTGCCACCAGAAAATAACACTGCCCAGCTTTTTCTTTTCTCTTCTGCAATGAGCTCAAGATGTTGAGACATTCACCAAGTAATATTACAAAAGAATCATTCACACTCTGGTCCCAGGTGACATGTGGCTACTGTAGCTATTAGGACTTACCCTCCCTCAGTGGTATAAGAGTCAGTTTTCCAAACTTCTCAGGAAGTACCAACTGTTTTTTGTTCTTTGTGTTGCTTAGTGTTGTTTCCTGAATGTTTATGTCTACAGTGGTCTGAATGCCTTTATAATGTACCAACTAGGAAAAATTAAGAGAAATTTGGATATTTTTCTTACCTTAACAATGATTTTTTGGGGCCAAAGTCAGCAACTTCTCTGTGGAAGATCCGGCCTACTTGACCTGGATTGAAGCTCACAAACAATGCAGTCTGTTCTCCCTCAGGAACTGCTACAAAATGCATTTAATTTACTTGAGTTTTGCTATTTTCCCTCAATTATATCCACTGGACAATCTGAAAGCACTGCTGATGCTATGGTTTCCATGCTGCACCTGCTGTTTACCCTCTTCTAGGGGACATGCAGGATATGATCATTGGTATAAACTGCAGGAGCATCACTCTCAGTAGGGAAGTGGGGGATAAAAAGCCCCTCAGAGGTATTCTGTGTCTGAAAAAACAGCATGTCCAATAAAGAACAAAATTTCAACTGCAATCTTGCACAAGATACACAGAGATACTCCAGACAGACTTAAACATTCAACTTGACAAATTAATCAGCTTGTCAAGCAAAGGAAGTCATTGTGGTCAGAGTGGTCATGGAAGGTAACTAATACTCTCCATTTGCAGCATCAGGCAATTAAGAATTTAAAATATTACAAGAGAGGAGAACTGAGATATTAGAGAAGAAAACATATACACAGGAGTGAAGACAGCAACATATAAAGGCGGGAAAATGGAAAAGAAATGCCAGAAATGTTTTATATTGACCCAAATAAATAACAACCTCAAATGAAATGGTTCAGGCTTGTTTCATATGGTAAAGATACAGGCTAAGCCAAGTGAATGGTCTCAGGCTAGTAGCAAAGAAGAAATTATTCCCCTAGAGCAAAAAAGGCATCTGTTTATTCATCTCGGTTATGAAAATGTCCTTGTCAGATATTGGCTTAGCTCTCTCTGGGCAGGTCACTTACCTCCTCCCAGCTTCAGAAGAGACCTCTAAACCACTGTCCCTGCAAACACGATGCACCTGTGCAGTTATCCCTCTTCTTCCCAGGAGCACTGAACTACCTGAGTGGTCTCAGAAGGCACAGACCTTCCCTATGCCTGGAAAATCCTGCTACAGAAAAATGTGACTGCTAGTAGCAGTAATACTGGAAGAGATCCTTGTACTTCCCTGAAGCCTCACCTGCACAGAATCACTCTGTGGGGACAGGGTTACATTAAACGTGCCTTTCATGGCAATACCAGGCAAAAAAATTCCTCCTTGCTCACCCCACTGCTGACCCCAGAGCATGGCTACTTGCTGTCACAGCGCTTCCTCGCACCAGGAGAGAAATACCGAGGACCAGGGTCCAGAAATGATCAGTCATAAATAAAATCTAGCAAAAACTTGTTGCTGCTTAGAAGAAATCACCAAAGAAAAAACCTAAGTCAGGGAGTTCCCTGCTTGGCACATCAATGATGAGGTGATGCAGCTCAGAAGTTGGAAGGAGCAGCTAGAGAAGCAGTGGGCATTGCTGCCAAAGGTTACCCTCAAACTATGGCCAGTATTTCCACATTTCCACAAGGATGGAAAGAAGGGTGACAGTGTCTCAGACAAGAAATAGGTGGATCAAGGTGGGAGAGCTGAGCCCTGCACCCAGGCTTAAGTGAATTGATACACGCAAGCCCTGACTGACAGCACTGGTGACTCCAAGAAGGCCTGAGGACTCACACCTGATCTACACATTTTGGGGAGCAAGAAAAGTAGTGATTCATCAGATCAGTCATAGAAATGTGAAATTCTCTTTTGTTAATGCTGACAACTAACTCTTATATTTGCCTGGTACAATGGGTACAATGCCTTTCCTTAGGGATACTCAGGTATGTGGCAGTAGAAGCCCATTGTTGCCTTCTGTAGGACCAAGATGATGCTGTGCTGGCCAGGCAAGAAAACAATGTTGCTGCTTTGGTTCTAAGCGAGTGCTGAACAGGACAAAAGAACACTGGAAAATGCCCACAGCTACATAAATGTGGCATCCCAGTGTGCCCTGAAGCAGCAGAGCCTCCTAGTGCTGCTGGTCTGAGTGGACTGCGTTAGCTCATTCGGGTTTCTCAGAGTCCTGGAGGAGACATTAGACAGTTGTGAGATTCAGTCTCTAATTAGGTCCCTGTAGTGGTAAGATTGCTTCCTTTATAATCACTCAGTGGGAACTAGTACTTTATCCTCTGTACTCAAATTTTTATTTCTTTCACCCTCATTTTCTCTCCAATGCCTGGAATCTCCAGTCCACTGGATGACAGCTGCAAAAGCCTATGACATTCACTGTAAGGATGATTCTTTTCAGCTGCTTCACATTTCCTTTTGACAAGCTCTTCTAGTGATATTTACTGCAACTAATGAATTAACTCACAGCTGGACCACTTGCTAGTCTTTTCAATCCAGAGCTGTTTTAAATCTTGATTAGCTGGTTTGATTTGTAAATCTCACAGGACTGCTAACTCCAAGCTGTTCTGTCTTACTCTGTGTTCAGGAGACAGTTCCTGGTTATGCAGAGCAGTAGTACATTCAGGGGGACTCCACCTCTCCAGCAGGTAGAAAAACAGTGTATTATCCAGAGGAAGCAGTTCAGTTCACAGGGAAAATTATTTAAATAGCTGGAAAAGAAAAAGTCTTGGTATTTTAAGCATCTGTGAAAAACAATGCAATGCAATACATATTACATTTCACAAGCATCTTGCACAAGTGATATTACACAAATGCATCTTTCTCCATATTTTTGCAGATCCTCTTTTCTGTTTCTAGCTTCTGAGCACATCCCTAGCAGTCCAGCATTTCAAATTAGGATCCTTATTTGAGTTCAAACATGAAATTAGTCTAATTTGTATAGATTCTGCCCTCTCAAGTCCCAAGCTTCTTATAGGGGTCAGCAGGTGTTCGGCTGTTGTGACTGTCAGGTCATTTGCATTTTGGCAACCAACTGTGGCTTTAGGCACCCAATTTTCAGCGATTTGACTCCCAATTCTAAAAATTTGGCCTGGAGGTAAGCAGCAAACTGGAATTTGTAGCCCAGAGCCTGGGAACATGCTAGTCATGTAGTTGCTTAAGTTCAGGTTGAAAAGTGAATGCACATGCAGGCTCTTCACTTGTTTGAAGACTTACAGCAAACCAGGAAGTTATTAGTATCAGAGCCCAAACTGACTTGAGAGTCAAACAATATCAAACAAAAGGTGTCACCCCCTTTTCCTGTTTATATCTTGCTAGTTTAGAAGACAAGGGAGATGAAGAGTCAAAGAGTTTCTCAATTTGGTGCAACAAGGCAGTTGAAATCGAACCAGCAAACTGTACATCATAACAGTAAATACATGGCATCTCTCTCCTCAAGACTTTAAAGTTTTTGCTGTACTTTTAAACAAACAGGCAACCTATTTTGAAATGATGGGGTGGAGCAGGACAAAAGAATGCAGTGCAATAGCATTCAAGAGTTTAGACAAAGTGAGCAATAAATGAAACTACAGGGGAGGGTAATGGTCTGCCTTGATATAATTATCTCAGGAAAACACTGTAACTAAAGAACTTCCTCCTCAGAAAGTGTCATTTGATTTTCAAATAACACAGGTCATTAGGACTACAGTTCCATGTTGTGTCTGCATGATGGTTTATCAAAGCAGGATCAAATTACTGCCAGAGTCCTGGGAGGAAGCTCTAAGGTAAAGGAAAAATACTGTACATGCTGGCTTACCACAACACAGTGTAGAAATGAGCAGAACTTGCTGGACTCATGGCCCAGCCTCATCACATCAGCACAGCACAGGCCAGACTGCACCTAGCCCTCTGTTTTCACTGCTGGTGAATACAGTATTTTCTTTCACACAAGGACAATTTTAAAAATTGTCTTTTCTAAAAGGGAACTGGACACAGTCCCTCCTTGAAAGATGAGATTGACCAGGAAACCCTGCAGAGAGAACGGTCAGCATTGGGAAAAATGGAGTACTGACCTGTTGGGATGTGGGGTTGTTGGGTGCCTGAGCTCTTATGTGTTTTGTCAGCCACTGTGAAGGCAACAGAGCCTGGGAGTTGCCTTCCTGACCTCCATATTCTTAGAAGATTTCTCAAAAGACTCATGTTGGGCACAGAAAAGCTGGTACTGAACAGACAAAAGGCAAACCCCAAGTATATTTATTTGGTTTGACTTAAAATTGGGTAGGTCATAGTTCCCAGCATAACTTGGGTTTTCTTTAAAAAACAAAACACTATCAGTAGGTGTCAGTTCCCTTGGAAAGGTTTCCTTTGTCTTGAAGGAACAAGAGATTGAAAGAGTGAAAGAACCCAGCAAATGAGTCCTCACGTTCAGAGTTATCTGGAGGTTTGGCCTCGTTCTTTATTCCCATCCTATCTTGCTGAGGCACTCACAGACACACAGAATAAATTTCTAGTAGGTAATCACTCCCACAGAGCCCTACGCTCCTCAGTTTACGTTAGAAAAACACTCTTTGTACTGCAGAAGATTAAAAAAAAGGAGGTGCATTTTCTTTTCAGCCCTTGATAAGGTTTTAGCTGCAAATGCAAGGCAAGAGTCACACTGTCTTCTTTCCACAGAGGCTGCAGATGTCAAACAAAAACATCACAAATTTCCTGGCTACCTAAAGGACACCTGCTGTACATGACTTGCAGGCATCACCACCTCTGACAAGATTTGTTACCTACACCATTGATGTACAAATCCTCAAGAGAAGGCCCAGAAGTTGGCTGTCCCCCAAAATGGCCTCTTTTCTCCACTCAGGTCACTTTAGGGGGCGCTGAGTAAAGAGGGGTACAGCAAGTAGCTGCCAGGCTCCCAAACAGATACTTTTGTGGCTACAGTCCTTACTAGACTCTTTCATTGTCCCAAGCTTCACCACTACAAGGGAAGGAAAAGACTGTTAACAAGAGGGCACAGGACCACGGGATGACAACATGGATGGCCCCACCGGCTGGCAGATGCAGTTGCATGTTACAGCTGAGTCAGTCTAACAGCTTCTTGCCAAAGATGTGGTCAGCTCCTTACTGGCTCTAGTACTGTGTTCCCACTCCTGCCTTTGCTGACTCCTACCCCCTAGAGTGAAATGCTGTTTCACATATCTAAACCAAAGAAATCAAACTAAATCAAGTAAGTCTCGTGAGTCCCAGCCTAGATTCTCAGCTGCTAGACCTTTCTTACAAATTGGGAAAGGAAGAAAAATAAGGAGAGGGCAGAGACAGGACCTTTAAAGGCTTGGATTCACAGTGATCCCATACTATTGCCCCTGCCCCTCCTTCTCTCCCCAGCTATCCCTCCAGCAAGCTCCAGTTTCAGACCACAGTACTTCTCAGAGGCCTAGCCCATGGAGGAACCAAGCTGCTCACCAGCTCCTTCCTCAGAACACGTCGACCTATTCTGTAACCAGCAATCACAGCACAGATGGAAGGAATAACCTCTCACCTCAGCCTCACCTGGGTGCTGAGCAGGAGGCAGGAGCTGGGAAGCAGGATCTATAAATCCTGAGATTTACCTGCTCACACAGTCCTAGCAGGTGTCCCAGTGATGGGTGGTTCCCACCTGAGCTCATAGATGAGGAGGAGGAGGAAAGGAGGAAGAACGGTTTCAGATGAAGTGGAGTTAGGCAAGACAAAAGAGTGCTTGCTAGCAAAAGAAAATGAATGATATAAATAAAGATATGAATAGTTTTCATGTTTAAACAAGAAATGTGAAAGGTGAGAAATGAAGCAGAATTAAGAGATAGCATTCTGGAGAGTGAATGAGAGAGATTTACAGCTCAACATCAGTTCCTGTGTAGCTCAGGTCAAACACTGCTTTGCATTTGAAAGTCAGCTACACTGAGTGCTCTGAAGGATCCCCTTGGCTGTCCATGGTCTACAGTCAAAAGGTAATGCAGAGCAAACCTCTTCAAGGCCTGACATGGCTCTCTCTCGCACTGTACCTGAATGCCTCACAAGTATTAATTTCATACATCTCAGGGGTACAGGAGCACCATTTTTCCTTGGAGAATGAGGGGCAAAAGGCAGAAGGATGGGAGCAGCTTACCGAAGGGAGTAACTGGCAAGGCAGAAACCTGGATAAATATGGCCTAAGTCCCAAGCTAGCATCTGAACTTCCAGACACACCCTCTTCTCCTCCAAAACATAAGAAAAGAAGAAACAAATCCAAAAGTATACAGCAGTGGTTTAAGTCATTTTAGAGTCTTGGCTGCAACCTCCCATGCAGCAATCACCACGCAATCCTGGCTGCTTTCACCGCTACCATCTTACCTTTCCCTGTCAGGTTTTCTGTTGCATTCTGCCTGAGGCAGAAGCCGTTTAAGCTTTCCCATTACTCTACGTGTGGCATGCAGTATCATGGGGTATCTCACAATTTTTGATGCTGAGTTTTTGACTCAGAGTCGAGTTTTTAACTCAGGCTATTTCATATCACTTGTATCTGCCTTCTGAAGGTTTTCAACCCCTATAAGCAGCTGACAGAAGGAATATGAGTGCACAAGAGCCATCCATGCACATGGCTCAGGTTTTACTATCTCTGCTTACTCTGAGATTTTTGGTATCAGGGCAATTATTGGAGTTGCAGGCGATAGCCCTTGAGGGCAACAAGAATCTGGATAGTGAACCTGACCTTAGGCCAGCGAGCCTAAAAGATCTGTGTGCAGCAGAAGCTGGTTTATAGGAATGAGCTCCTGCAAATTCGTTTATGCAAACTGATGTCCGAAGTGCTGCTGGAAGCATTTATGCGATAGATACGTGACTATGTGTTCCTATTCCTAACTATTCCTATGTGTATCCTCTCTGCCTGCCCTTCAAGGCTTTGCTCTGAATATAGTGATGCATAATATTCCTGAGGAGTCTTGGGAGAGAATGCAGAGGGTCAAGTTTGCTTCAAAGCAGATCTTCAAACATCTGTTTGTACTTATGGCACGAATATTTAGCACAGTACAGCACATAGCTGCCTGTAGCTTCAAGGCAAACACAAATGCTAAGAGGTATTAAACACTCATAAACAAGATAGCCTGGAGCAGCTTATCAGATAGGTGGTAATGGGTGGGGAAAGGCTCACTATATATTTAAAGCCCAGTTGTTTTCCCACTGAATTTTGCCATGTCAGTAACGGGCGAGGGAGAGGAAGACTCTCGTGTGTTTTAGCCTGGAAATATTGCTCAGGTCAGTCAGTTCTAACTTGCTCCTGCTGTGGCTCCTGCTCGCTGTTCCATCAGGGTGTAAGGGCAGCCTCAGGCCAGCCACTCTCTGACTCATGAGAGGAAAGAGACAAGGGCCAATGCCAGCTCCATTTTTGACAGCTGGGTCACCACTATGGCAGGTTACTCCCATGGCAGAATGGAGATTACCCAAAAGGATAAGAGGTAATATCCCTGGCAGCAGAGGCCTTGCTAGCCGGCCATACAGGAGCATCTGGGGGAGACTCTGCCCTCAGATTATTGTTTGGTTGGAAAACAAATGAGCAGATGAAGACATTATCACCCTCTGTTGCTTGATACCACTCTACCACCAAAGGCTAGAGTGCAGCTGAGACACAAGGACACTTTTACTATTATCTGAGTGAGAGGTATCATGATTAATCTGATAGAAATTATTGGTGCTTTAGTCCTTTCCACACCTTCTAGGTGAATCATTTGGCTGGCTTGAATTGTCTATATCATCTCCTATTAGGATCAGATGATTGCCAGTTCTGGTGCAAAGAGGGGACAGAAACACGGGGTAGAAGCTGTAAGGACCTGAGGTACAGAAGCAGTGCTGTTTTTGTTGGGCATAAACTACTATAGACTACATCTGAATATTTCTAGTTCACAGTCTTCTGTCTAGTCTAACCCCATGTCCTTGGAGATTTCAACTCAGATGCCATTTGGAGCAGCTCTGCCCTGGACGTATGTTGACCGTAATCTTTGCCAGCAGAGCAGTAAAAACAGCTGGGTGGGTCAGTCACCTCACCATCATTTGCCAGACCTTATTTGTCAGAGGCCTAAATCACAACACAAACACTAGAAATCAGCCCAAAATGGATATGGCTAGACCACAAGACCTGAAAATTCTCTGAAAATGTGCAGCCTAACTCAATAAATAGTGCCTTCTCCAGGATAGATAATTTGGGTTCTCCAAGCAAAACAGTGCCAAAAAGAAAAGCAAATCACACCAATATTTTTGGCAATATGGAAACATCCCTGAATATTACAAGGTACTTAGTACACAGGCAGAAGCTTCCAATGTAGATCCACATTCACTTCTGCATTTCTGGAGGTGAAGAGGGGTTTTCAGTCATGTTGAGCTAATGCAACTGAGCCAACAGGAATTAAAGCTATGCCCTTTACTGCCTGTTGAGACATGGTGAAAGAAAGCAGCTACCTTAAATCAAAGGGTCCAGATTCAGGGAGGTACTCCAGCTAGAAATCAGAAGGCAGTTTACAGATACTTTGATAACTTGAGCTTTTATCATTCCATAGGCCCCCAAGATCAGTTGGTGAGAGCTGAGTAAGTTTCCTCATATGGTATTTGAAGGCAAAGACAATCTACATTTGCTTCCCACAGGCAAGCTCAGGCAGCTACAGCGTGTTATAAAAAGAGGAGATTAAATGCAAGTTTTGCAGCACTACTGTCTGCAAAGATACAATCGGTTCTATCATTAGGAGCTTAAGAGTTAGGATTTTAAATCTGGTGTAGGCACCTTTGAAGCACCAGTTTTGTCAAGAATATCCCATGCTTTGTCCTATCTTGAAAACTGAATTGTTTAGTTATTAGAAGAGATTAATGTAATCTCTGTGTCTATGAAATTGGCTTTTGAAACTGCTTGCTTACTGTACTATCTCCAGTGCAGTGAATGAAATCTCTGCTGGTATTCACGTTGCTATGAATTACGGGTCATACCTTGTTTGAGCCCAGCATGTGCTGGCATCACCAATGGGACAAAGTGCTTGGCAGGCTGCAGAAGGAGGCTCATTAGCTGGCAGGGAGAGCGAAGCTGCTGTTCTCCAGAGGCCACCAGCAACATACCATGTTGCTTTGGACCCTTAAGTGAAAGCAGGCCCAGTAAGAGGTGTACTGAGATGGCTGGGGCAGAGGGTACACAGCAGGAGCGGAGCTTGGGGGAGCTGGGTGGGTTTAGTCCATAGGCAGGGGGATAGAGGGTGATCTAACAGGAGCCTATTGTAAATCATGCCTCCCTCAATGGGGGACTGACAGAGCCCAATCCCTCCTGCAAGCAACAAATGGACAAATGAGGGAAAACAAGTCCAGGCTGGAGCTTGGGAGAGGAGAATGGACATTAGGGAAAACATCTCCCAAGAGGGAGACTCTCCATTCTCCATGTTTGGAGGCTTTGAAGACTTCACTAGACAATGCCAAAGCTGATCTGATGTAGTGTGATAGTCCTGTGCTAAGCAGGGTCTTCAGAGGACCCTTCCAACCAACATTTCTGTGTTTCTGTGCTTTTCCTAGTGAAGCAAATGAACACTGTTCAGCTCCATGAATATGTGAGTTTTTATGCTAGCTAAGGAGCTGGTCCTGCAGTCTTCCTTCTGAGAAACTAACAGTAAAGGTTAAGAAATCCTAGCCCTTCTCCTCCATGTTGCCTCCTCCTCTCTCAGCCAGCAGCAGCATGTTGTACTCTCCTCCAGCCCACACTTTGCCACAGAAACCTGACTTGTGGTCCTATATATGTGGTCTTGCCATGAGTGTTGACAGTCCAGCTGCTTCACTCAGATTTAAATGATAGAAGAAGGGATATCCCAGGGCAGGAGGCAATTGCTGCCGGTATTTCTGCTTTTTGTCAGCTAACCCAGACCATGCTTCCTTGCAGCAGGTTCTGTTCCCTTGACTATCCTGGCGATAGTCCTTTATTTCTGCTTCCACACAGACACTTCAGGAGGCTCCTTTTCTGCTAAACAGAGGAATCATGAAGCATTCTCTGGCCACCTGAAGCAATTTCTCTCTCTGGCCAGAGATTGGCAACTTCACACCCCAAACTCTGTAATGCTTGCTAGTTCTTTTCATCCTCTGGGTGTCCCCTCTTTTGGGAAAAGGGGACCTATTTGCTGAGTTTTTACTTACTCATCATGGCAGCACTGACAAGACAAGCTTCTAACAAGGCATCCCTCTGCAGTGCTGCAGCCCTACAGTGCTGCCCTGGGTAGCAGGTAAAATTAAAAACATAGGTTTTTAAATGGTATTCTTTCCTTTTTGCAGCAGCTGAAAATCTAACTTGTTTTCTGTCTTTCCCAGAAGTAACCTTGACTGCAGTGGCTTGAGAAGTGCCCTGGCAGTAGCAAGGTTCTTATTAATGACTGATTGCTGCAGTGCAATGGATGATTTGGTGCTCTGATACAGGGAGAATGGCAGAAGAGAAAGAAGTCAAATGAGGGGTGCCTGTAGTTGTTATGCTTCCCCTGATGAACCTGGCAGAGACTGCAGAAATGGCTATATGACTAATGGAAGTGCTTGAGCAATATGGGGAGCCTCACACCCCAAAACACCACAGGCACAGACAGTGTCACCACCAATACTGCTGCCCAACACTGATGGAAGGGAAAAAGAACCAACATCTGTATCCTCTGCTCTCAGACAGAAAAAAAAAAATCTTTTGTATTTTGATTTCTTTTGGACTTTGTAAACAGTTTTAGAGACTGTTTATATACAACTTGCTTTGTCCAGTTGGATACTTGTTCTGTCTGTTCTCTCCAGCTGTAAGCACCTCCTCACTAATTGCTCTTTCTTGGGCCAAAAGCTTTACTTTTGCCATCTGAATTCCATAATGAATTGACAGCACACACATAAAAAGTTCCAATAATGCCCTCAATGTCTCCCATGGCTCTGAGATGCCCTCAAGGCCAGACCCAAACTTCAAAGTGAAGACATGGCACTAAAGTGCTGCCTGACTTCAGGGCTTCTCTCCACCCAAGAGCATGCTGGTAGCCGAGTGCCTGTGCTAGCCTTTTCACCCCAAACTATATTCAGTCCACAATGACTTGTTCCCAGCAGCTCCGTTTGTTCTCCTCAGCTGACAGACAGCGGCCCCACAACCTTTGCTCACTGTCCCAGGTACCCTGACAGGGCCAGTCATTTTGGGGAGCTCTGCAGCAGCAGTATTGTGGTAGCTATGATGATCCTAATTACAACTGAATTGAGACAAAATGGAAAGCAAAGATGGCATCATGGAAAAATGCACACAGAGCAGCTACAGTTCCCTCAGAGCTGCACTAGCACCCAACACTGCACCTTGCTGGAATGTGCTGCAATTAGAAAGCCCACCCGCATGAAACACATTTTCATCTGTCAGGGATACTGTCAGAAGGCCTGGGGGGAGCTGCTACACATACTGGATTGTATGCATGCTTTGGAGCTGGAGGAGTACCAGCATGTGCTGGGAATTAACAACATTTTATACGCACACACAGCTTTACATGGTCTTACTGGTATATGAACGTTTGCTACTGCTTACAAGACAACTAAGTTCTGACCTACCTACAGAAAGGATCTTGGGTATTTTTTTTTAAAGGCAAATGGATAGGTCAGAATGGAATCATAGAATCATTTATGTTGGAAAAGAGTTATAAGATCTTCAAGACCAACCATTAGTACATCACTGCCAAGTCCACCGCTAAACCATGTCCCTCAGTGCCACAGCTACGCACCATTTACATACTTCCAGGGATGGTGACTCAACCACTTCCTTGGTCAGCCTGTTACAATGCTTGACAACCCTTTCAGTGAAAAAGTATTTCCTAATATCCGATGCAAAGATTCCTTTCCCACTTTGAGACAGGTATTCAGTGCTCTGCCTGTCACCAGCAGCAATGCTGTCATGTAAACCAACCCACAATCAAAAATGTCAAAATTTTGCAGTGACACCAGGCTCAGAGCCAGGTATTGATTTGCTGGCTCTTTCTGTTTCTTCCCTCATCATTCCCTGCAATTGGAATTATAAGGGAGAACAGTACCTGTGCTCCCGACCCCTTAAGCAACCATCCTGAAGCCCTGAAGTCTCTCCTGATTGCTCTTGGACTTCTTGGTGCAACTTCATTTCCGCCAACCTGAAAAAACAATAATGGATAATAATCTGAGGGCTGTATGAGGCTACTTAGGAAAAAGCCTAAGTGACTGCTATACTTTACATTTGGTTCTACCTTCTCCTGGTGCCATGATCCTGCCCATATCCATTCAATTTTTTCTTACAGTGAACTGCTTTGGAGCATGTGTGTCTTGTTCCTCACTGACTCCAACGTAGCATGATTCTGCTTATGAGCACTGGCTCTTAGGAACCACAACAGTGACATTAAGAAAGTTAGCAGAATCTCTATGATAAAATGCCTGGTTATACTATTAATAAAAGCCATCCACATATCTATAGTATTATTAGTTAATGCTGCTCTGCCTTTGGCTAGTGAAGCATAACTAGGTTATAAAGACAGATTTGTATCGATAAGGCTTCTAGACTGAAGAATTAAATCATATTTACCATCAGCAATGTGTTGTTAAAAGTATGAACTGAAAACTCACCAGTCACCAACCTTTAATATTGCCTGAGCACCAGAAAACCTGAAAAAGAAAAGTTCTTGACTCTGGCGCAGTAAGGCTGCCACTTAGATATTTTTGAAATTTAATTGAGCAAACGTCATCATTCCTAACACAAACCATCTTGCAGTGAGCATGCTTTTGAGCGCTCAAAGCAAAGCAGAAAGGAACACTAGAACCCTTAAGAGTTAGAAATTATTCCCATATTAGGTACTATTTCCACAGTGAGCTGCATTCCCAGTTTATCCATTTTCATTATGCCAATTTATTGCATTTATGTGCCAGGGATGTGCGTTTAGATTAAAATCTCATTTTTGTAGGTGCTACATGAACAAGTCATGAGACAGTCCCTGCTCCTGGAGACTCCAACATAGTGCCACGGTGACCTGGAAGCAGAGGATAAAGGACATGGCCAATAGGGAGAATCTGCAAATTGATGTGTCCAGCAAAAAGGCACATTCTTCAGAGCAGGCGAAACCTTGCTTTTAGGAGAAAAATTGTATGACACGAAAACGCACATGGGCTATGCAGACATCTCATTTATATTTAAGGGTAGCTGTAGTGCTCTGTCTCATAAAATGAGACAGATTAAAAGCCTGAGAAATTTCAGTCCCCTCCATCTAGGAAACAAGTGTATCAGGTGACCATGTTCCTCCACAGCGACCTGCCAATCCAAAATTTAAATGGATTTGGGAAGGAGAGGACAGTTCAGGCTCTGTACCCATTGCAGCTTGCCCTGTCTGTTCCCACTGCCAGCAGTAGCAGCATCTTCACCACTGCAATCTTCCTATTCTCAGAAAAAGGGGCTAAAAGAACTAACACTTCTACACCTCAGATGTGACAATAAATCCCCCCACGGTCTGCAGTGTTTTATAACAGCAACTTTTATTTTCCGAAGAGATTTTGGCATGAAGGAGCCTGACTGCGATAGTAAATGTGTGGACATGTCAAGTAAATGACTGTTTGAAAAGAGGGCTCAACCATGTAGCTAGAAAGTCATGAAGGACTTCAAGATGTACCTATACTGTGCCAAGTGAAGGTGCTGCATGGCCCAAGGTGCCCCCAGGATTAGGATCAGCACAGCCACATTGGTCAAAGCCTGGCTGAACAAGCTTTGCTTTTTTGCTACCATGTAACCCAGCGCTAATGCAGATATCCTCGTGTCCTACCCTCACTATCACCTCTGCCTGGCACTGCACAGCAGCAAACGATGGTACCAGCTGGAAACAGCTGCTACGGGGGTGCAGTGGGGACACATCTGCAAGCTTACACATCCTCTCTGTGTGGGACCTTGGTCTCTCCTTAATTCTCAGAGATGGCCTAAGGATCTGTTTTATAGGAGCTGGTAGGACCCAGTGGCACAGATGGGACATCCAAAGTAGCTTTAAATCCAGTGAGGGGGGGGGAAAGCAGCTGAGAGTAAGTAGTGGTGAGACCAGACACTGGAATCTGAAGGTACAGGCAACAGATTATTAATGAAGAGACTTCTTTAAGTGTCTTGGTAATGTGGCAGTGAGAAACCTTGTTATTACTGCTTCAAAAAGAGTGCATATATAACATGGTATTGTGAAATCTTGAAATCTTTGTACACAAATACAGTTAGGAGAAGAAAAAAGGAAAACTTAGCCATATTTCTGAATATACTCTTCTGAAAATAATGTTGACACAGCTAGAACAGGCCTGCTATATTCAACTCTCATGCACGTCTTCATTCCTATGGTTTAATAATCATAACGAAATATGAGGGGAAGGTAAATAGTCTTCATTCCACATCTCTGAGGATAATAGTAAGAAGGAAGAGATTTCAAACATTGTTAATGACTTGTAGAGCTGCACATTGCTTAAAACATTGACCACAAGCCAAGAAATACCCCTCAAGGCTGCAATCAAAAACAGTTTTTGGCTCTGTGCTGTGAACAGAAACTTTATTTGATCAACAGTTATTGCAAGACTTGCTGTTGAGAGTCTGGAAGCTCCTCTCTAATGTGGCACCCCTCACTGCAGCCAAAGCCTCCTGCGTGGCAAAACTCTGGGCTCATGAAATGCAGCTCTGGCTCACAGCTTCAGGTTAATCATGATGACCACTGAGGAGAGCTTTGACGCTTCCCCCTTGGCTACCATAGAAGTCTGTGTAACTTTTCATGGGGAAATAAGAGAGATCTGAGACTGGCAAAAAAACGCCTCTGTTTTTGTGACAGGATGTTGAGTTGGGAGAATGAAATCAGCTGAACTAGATTTTGTGAAGAGGTTCAGCTTTCTGCTTTCAGCAGTTGTACAAGTACAGGGGCAATCCCTGGCCTATGAGCCTCGCCAGGCTAAGAAGAAAACAGATGTGTATGAGGCCTCCCAGCCAGAAAATCACCCACCTGCCAGAGAATACTGGTAGAGAGAAAATGAAGGAACTGAAAATTATTTTTAAGAGAGTTTCTCAGAAAAATGACAGACTTTCTCAAAATATTTTATTTTTTTTTTTAAATGTGAAAAGTAGACATTTAAGTTGAAATTTGGAAAACTTAAGGTCTATTATTCCTATATCAGAAATGTGTTTTCTTCAAAAAAGAGTTTTGAGAAGTGCTTAAGAGGAGTTGTTAAGAGCGGAAAGTAATTTTCAACAAGAAACAACAAGCTATACTGATTCGAGAAAACCAAATGATACTGACTACTCCTGAATACCACACACCAAACCCTATCCAACTAAGTGCTTAGGGACATATGGATATTTGGCATCTCCATGCTGGTGGTTTGGTGACCTGGCAAAAGAGAACCTTCTCCAACAATGAGAATAAAATTTAAAAAAAAAAAAATAACAGGCCCCTGTTCAGCAAAAAGAAACCAATGGGGCACAGAGAATTCTATGTATGTCAGAGACACAAGAGCTCTGATGCAAAAAAATCATGAGTTGCCTGAGATCCTTGGGAGAGAATAAGGAATTTCAGACTAACGTGCCATAGGAGAGAGCCCTAGAGCCCAGACAAGCAACTGGGTGCTCACAGAGGTCATGAGCAAAAGGGCCAGAACACAGAAAAACTAAACAAGCTGGAAATAGATGTATTTTGGGTGTGTGATGTATGCTGACCCCAAAACTGGAACAGGTTGCCTAGAAAAGTGGGTGTCCCATCACTGGAAATGTTAAAAGTCAGGTTGGATGATCCAGTGACAGATGTCCCTGCCCACAGCAGAGTGGGGGGACTAGATAGTCTTTGAAGGTCTCTTCCAACCCAAATAAAATTATCATTCTATGATTTCCTATTTCAGCACTAAAGTAAGAAGCCTAAAATTTGCTGGTTCTGACCGTCTGAAATACCATTAAAAGCAATGTGCCTTTTCCAAGTACCATCTATGGTGTGGTTTTTTTCAAACAGAAAAACATTAACATCACTTCTCTCCTTCTCAACTTCTCCCCCCCCTCCCCAAAATGGGGCAACACAAGGAGTTTGCAATGAGTTTTAGAGTCTGTGACTTTCTTATTCCAATCCAGATAGTATGAAAAGAGGGCATAATAAACAGTTATGTTCAAAGATTTACCTTTCTAACAAGAGGGAAGATAGAGTGGCAAAGTACAGAAGAAGGGAAACACTGGGAAAGAGGAAAACCATGTGTGCAGTGTTGCCTCCAGGCTTGACAGAAACAAAACAAACCACATACAGGAAAATAGAATGCTTATTTCCAGTGAGAAATACACAGCTTAATATCCCAGCTAAAGCCAGGTGGAGAGTACAACAACTCTGTGTATCCCTGTCATATGGCCAAGGTGAGCATTTGCTTTCTGCAGAGTGGCCTTGGATGGGCAGAGAGACTTTTTCTGTATGTCGGAGATTATGCGACTGTTACATCCGATCCCTACTTCAAAAACCACGTAGTGTTTCCATAGCATGGTAATGGTTGCAGGTACAGGTATCAACAAGTGAGGTCTAGAGAAAGGGTGGAGGGGACACCCCAGGCTGCTGGGAGCAATTAAAGCCCATAAGAAAGGTTGGTACTTACTACTGTGAACAAAAAGCTCATTTTTAATTAAAAGCAAATCCCAAGAAGAGTGTGTTGCATCAGATGGCAGCACACACAGATTTAGGGCACACTGGGGAGTTCTTCAGTGTTGACCCCTGTATCTTTTGTCTCCTGCCTCAATAAGCCATAGAGGTGTTCAGATGCAATTCTGTCAATGTGCTCTAGAATCACCCTGCTTGAGCAGGGAGGTTGGACCAAATGATCCACTGTAGTCCCTTTCAACCTGATCCATTCTGTGATTCTGTGGTATTTGGGAATTACTACAGAGGTAGACACAGCACCTAAAACCCCTTGTGCTTCCTTGACAGGGTGCTGAGGGCCAACAGTGTGGCACTGCTCCCATTCATGTCTCTGTGTAACCATGGACCTGTGGCTGGACTCCTGGTTTGTAAATACTTCACCTGAGATCAGGTGCTGGCCTGGTCCCCAGCCAACTCTAGCGGCAGAGGATTGTGAGGGTATCTCAAAGCTTGTCCCTTCTCTTGTAGTAAAGGCAGTCCCTGAAGTAGACGCTGCCCCATTATTCACAGGAACTACTGAGACCTGAGAAGCAGCTGGGATTTGGCCCAACACAGTGCACACTGGTCACAGAGAGATATCACGAGTAGAGCCATGGTTATTTCTACTGCCTCAGGAAAAGAGCGCCTCCATGCTAAGACATGCTTTCCTTACACAGGCTCTGCACAACCCCCTTCAACTCCCAGAGCTCCTGCCTGCCAAGGAGGGAAGGGGACCAATGACAACACAGTGGCTCCCCAGCATGGGTAACATTTGGTCATTCAGGAGAGTTGGGGAAAAAAAACAGGCCTGAAGCAAACAGCCCCATCCCATCCAGCCATGCAACATGACTCAACAGATCCACACAGGCAGGGCTGTGCAGGCTGTGAGCGGAAACCAAGCACTGCACACGCGGTGGGCTGGCAAGCTGGGCTTTTCTCCTTTTTTATTTCTTTTCTCTTTTCTTTTTTTTTTTTTTTTCTTTTTTTTTTTTTTTTTTTTTTGGTGGAATCTTATCCTTTTCTTTTATTTAAGCAACACTTCCAAGAGGAATAAAGGCTGGATCAAACTCCTGCCTCATCACAGGAGCTTCTCACAAAGATCTGCAGTGCAGCTAGGAGGAATTTTGCCTGTTTTCCTCAAAATGTATACAGCTGGTGCCTTTGCAAAAGGACAGAGAGGAGGAGCCTCACAGCAGGGAGAAGGCTGAGACAGGGAGTATACTCTCCAGCAGGGAGAATCTCCTCAGCTTGTGTAAGTTGCCAGGGTAAAGAATTGCTCCGGCAAGTTGCACAGGCTTTTACAGCAGCTTTGAATTTGATCCTATAAAAAACAAGTATCAACAACTTAATCACATGCCTGGGTCACATGGAAGCAAGGGCAACACTCAGTAGCAAATGTTGGTTGTTTTTTTTTTTTTTTTTTTGAGTTTGTTTGTTTTGTTAACATAAAGTGGGAGTGAGGAGTGAAATTTGGGTGGGGCTTTCTACTATTCACTGGGAGGAAATAAAAATGCTTTGCAACAGCTCCTGCCTTGTTTGGGTCTCCCTCAAGAGCACAGGGCTCTCCAGGCTCTGCCAGGGTCGTAATAACTCACTTTTTCCAGGATTCACAGCCCCCAGGTTGTTCTGCAGCTCAGAGGAGCTCTGATAGTGTTCTCACTAGGTCTCATCGACTGAGCCGAGCTGGAGTGGGCCGAGGGCAGGAGCTTTGGCTCAGTGCCTAGCACAGCCTTGAGCGGCTGGCAGCAGCGCTTGGCAGGGCTGTGTTTGGAAAAAGATGACGGTATCCAGAGTGGGCGATGTCAATCTCACGGCCTGCAGAGGGACACGGGGATGAAGGCTGTGCAGGGCATCTGTGCTGCCGGGAACCTGAGTCATGCCGGTGCACAGCGCCTGTGTAGCAGTGCAGCCCTCGTAACCTCACCGCAGCCGGGAGCACAGGCTTGCCGAGGCATCACGCAGCTGACAGCGCTCCCATCAACACCTGCCTCTTCCCAGCAGCGGTATGGAAGAAATCCTGGCTGGCAGGCGCGTGCTGCAAAGCAGGCCTCCCTGGAGACAGGGGTTGCACCAGCAGCACCGCCTCAAACCCAGATTGCTCACTGCCTGGTCACATTTTACTGGTCACAGTGGGTTATTTTTTTCCAAAGACACATGTCAAAATCATCTTGTCTGAAAGTGTCTCAAAGTGAAACAGTTCGTTTTAACTCACAGAAACCTCTGACTTTCATACTGTTCTGTCTCTACCTCTCTTTGTTTTCTGGGGTAGCAGAGACCCCAAAGACTCAAATCAACCAACAAAACACTTTTTTGCCCCCTTTTTTACAATTTTCAAATGAAAATCCTGTCTTTTCTCTCTTTTCTTTGCCTACTTCTGTCATTCAATACTTGTGGTCTATTTTCTTTACCTACTTCTGTCATTCAATACTTGTGGTCTATTT
The DNA here is from genome assembly GCF_001715985.3 of Manacus vitellinus. Taxonomy (NCBI): domain Eukaryota; kingdom Metazoa; phylum Chordata; class Aves; order Passeriformes; family Pipridae; genus Manacus; species Manacus vitellinus. The sequence continues at coordinate 17,594,498 of NW_021940208.1, read as the reverse complement.
TCAACAATCCTGTTCACGTTAGACATAGATTATTGCAATGGGCCAAAATAACAGAAGGTCAGCAAATGGTCTACCTGCCCAATTCATCACAGGGAGTGCAGCAAAACAGCCCTCCCAGACAGAAAGCAATCAAAGCTTGTCTTACACCATGAGGTCTTCATGTAGATGCAGCTATTTTGGCAAAGCTAAGCTTTACTGATGAATCTCATGTGCACACATGTAAAACAGCACAACTGTGCATACCTGAAGCTGGAGGAGCTGCTTAGAGCCAGGCTCCTGCCTCCTCACATTGCAACCCACACTGCTCAGCCAGCAACCAGCTGTGGGACATGCTTGGCTCAGCTCTTTCCTTTTAACTCTTCTGGTACAATTAAAGCAGCACAGACTGAAATGTGGCTGCAGTGATGCTGCTATAAAAATACAGGAAGGGAAACTAAATTTAACAGGGTACGACCCTTCATACTTGCATAACTGTTCACACTGATAGTCGTACCAGAATCAATCTCCTTACAAAAATAAAAATTATCTCCCTAGCTGAAAGTCCTGCACAGGCACAAGCACTATGGGAAAACCCCTGTGCTACTCAGTAGGAACAGTTTGTGTCTTGCAAAGTATCCTTCTAGTTTAGAGGAGCCAGAAATATAAAGGAGAATATTTGCTTTTCTTTTAAAAATAGCTTGTTCTAAGGAATGTCTTTTTCAACCATGAGAAGATGGAAGGGATACAAGATCTAATAACCCACCTGGAAATACTCTGTATGGAAAAGCAGTTCAGTCAGTTTGGGGATTATGCCAAAGAATTATCAGACAGGCCTTGCTTGATATGATTTGGGTTTGTGGCAGCTTTTAACAGCCCAGCAGGATTTCCCAAAGCTGAGGTGTTTTTAAGCTGCCCGGGTATGTGCCTGGCCCTTATTGCCGTCCTGGCTGTTGGCCAAAGTGATTTCTGGTTGTGAGGGAGTGAACAAGTGAGCATCCTTACGACTTGGAAGGAGCTCAGTTCTTGCTTGCTGAGAACTCTGGAGACACAGAATGGGACAAAACAAGTACAGAAATGTATCACAGTGTGGGAGCTGATAAGAAGATGGCATACTCCTGTAAATTTCAGCTATTTAGGACATGGCCCATAGGCTGTGGGACAAGTTGTATGCAGAAGGGGGTAAACCTGGATGCAGGAGAACAAGAGGTTTTCTCTAAGATCTGTGTGTATCTCCCACTCGGAGGCAATCATACATCAGCAGATTTGTATTCTGATGATGGAGAGGTGAACCCCAGTGGCTTCTCCACAGCTGTGATTCTGCCCCTCATCTTTCATGGTCATGAGTGACCAAACGGCCTCAGGAACAGCAGCACAGTGTTAAAAACTGTGAGAGTTTACAGAAGTCTACAGCAGACCCTCTTCTGCACTCTTTTCAAGAGGAGGGAAAAACAGTTCAACAAAAAGGTAAAGATGGGACACCCCCCTGCCTCCAACCCCAGTATTTTTTCAAGGTACAAAAGGACTTCTAAAGAAACTATCCCACCTCCTGCAGAACAGGACAATTGAACTCTGACATCCGTGATGAATTTCCAAATGAAAATTTATGGATTTTTTAGGAATCTTATTTTGGGGTGTGGGGAAAGAAAGGAGGAAAGAAGGAAAGTAAGTTCCATGGAAAGCTGCCATTCTTCATTGAATCAAAAATAGAACTTCTTGGAAGTTTACCAATCAGGCATTTTTATGTGGAAAACATTAACTCTGCAGATTGGGCACTGTCCAAGTTAAAATACACACCGGTTTTGGACAGGAATAGAGTTAGGGGTCTAGATGTATTCCCTCTCAAATATGTGCCAAACAGTCCCTGCTATAGCAGGACGTGAGACACTCACAAAACCTGTTACTTTTCTGGAGCACGTTATAAGTCTGGCTTTAGGTGTCCAACTGTGCATCCACAGGGTTTCTGGGAGGTCTTAGGGAGTCCTGGAACGTAGCTTGCCTTTTACAGTCAGTGGAGATCCAGACGGTACACTTACTGGAGTCCCTGAGCTTTTTTTCTTTTTGCCTGAGTTTGACACCTGCGCTTGGAGAGATGACCTATGCCTGGCACCACACTTGCAGTGAGGGGACTGGAGGAAAGGGATGTCAGAGTGTGGTTTTTCAGGAATGATAACAGGACTGTTATCCAAGTGTCACAGTCCAAGTGTCTTTTTCTGAAGAATAAATCCATCTGTAGCACAAGTCAAGGCACAGAAGGAGCAGGAAACAAGCTGGGAAACTGGACATCCCCTGGGCTATGATGGAATTTGGCATTTTCTAGAATTTAAGGATCGCTACATTGATATCTACTAGGGATGGTGTTTCACACTTGATATTGATGCTTGCCATGATTCTTTGGGCAATGGATGAGAACTGGAAATGGGAACAGTTTTTAGCTTAGGAGGCTTCCTCCTCCCACTAAAACGTCCAAGACTTAACCTTGCTCTACATGTGATCTCATGCATGGTAAGGAGAATTTTGAGGTTTTTTCTAGCCCTCTTCAAACTCTTCCTCTTTCTTCAATGCTTGTCATAACAGTATTGGATCACCCACCTTTTCCATTTGCTTCTCTGCATACACCTGCCCATGCAATTCCTCTGTGCTTCACCTTGTGCTGAATTTGATGCTGTTCTTGGTGAGTCAAATCCAACGAGGCATCGAGATGACCTGACTTTCACCTAAGGAAGGCATGGTGCTGACACTCCTCTTTGGTTCTGCACCATGAGAAAATCCTTTATAGGATAGGTTTGTGTTCCCTTGCTCCACCTGTCCTCAGTCTCACATTATTGCCCTTGGAGCCACACACTGCATGCACCCCCAGTGAGCAGGGCTTTTTCACCTGGGGCTGCGCTGAGAATACCTGATTGTTTCACTATAATTTGGATGGAGAAGGCTGTGTTCGTATTCTCGCCTGGGGCACAGCACAGCTCTTGAGCAGGACTAGTATTTCTGGTTTCTTCACAATACCAACTTTATCAGCCAGATGAAAGCTGAATTACTGAGTTTTTCCAGAGGGTCACAACAAGCTTGGCTAGAGCCTTGTGCCAGTTAGCTGTGTCCTCCGAGCGCCCATGGCTGAGGCTGCCCAGAACACAGCCACTGGTGCAAGCAGTCTCTCTCTCTCATAAACACATAGAGCAGCTCAGCATTCTCTTGCTTCTCTATTTTCATGCTCCAGTTGCTCAGAATGATGCCAGAAGCAGGACGGGACTCAGTAGGGCCAATACATATATGTCTGCATACGTATGCAGGTAGGTGTATACCTGTGTATGAAAAATGGACTAAGCGCATTCTTGCTTTTGAATAGTATAAAGCTAGCATTTTTGCTGGTGATAACTTCCAAAGGGTAAAGAGAAGTCACAGCAGAGCTGATCCAACATGGTGTCCTCACTGATGGGGCAGGAGAACTGCTTCATTCATACACCTAGCAAATGAACAGTTATGTGCCTGTTTGGCAGCCTGTCATTTAGATAGGGATAAGCTCCAGCAAGACTAAACCAGAAGCTAATGAGAGGGGGGAGACTGGGAATGTATTGAAAAATGCCCTGAGAAGGGAGGTAGAGGACATAGAGGAGCCAAGCTTGTCTCTCTGTCCAAGTATTGAAGTATTCAAGCTTGCAAGGACGCAAGTCATATGATCTGTGCAGGCCACAGGCACCTCTCCTGCAGAGAGGGCAGATGGTGCACTAGGTCAGGATGTCTCATGGAGAGAGGCTGAGCACTGAAAGAAGGATGGGAGGTTTTTAAGGAGCAGTACAACCCATAGCTCTGAGAGGCAGGGTCTGGCATGAAAGTGTGAGCAGACTGGGATGTTAGTTGCTCTGGAAGAGGTAGTACATAACAGCTGAGCAGAAAAGTTAAACTAAGTGTTTTTTATCCACTGAGAAAGTACTGGAAGGTGGTGGCTGATCCTTAGGAATAGGATTAGTGAGCCAAAAAGCAGCTGTGATTACAGGGCAGAAGCGCTATTGATGCACTTTCTCAAGGCTGGGCAAGTGCTTCCTCATGTCCTTGTCTCTAAACTCAGGGAGCTGATTCTCTCCTTTTTTTTGGCTGTCAACATATGCTGGTGTAAGCAGGTCTGTCTCAATGTTGTGCTAATGGCAGAGGAGTTTGTGGAGAAATGAGGGATAGGAAGGAGGTTTGTGAAATGGCTCATGCATTTCTGAGGTATAAGGAAAAGTCAGAGTCAACTGGGAACAGGTGTTTGGTTTTTGGGAACCCTGTGTGGGAGAAGGGTTTGGAGGACATCAATGGGGTTTTGAATGATTCTAGGCAGGTAGCTCTGGGTGAAGGAAAGGAAGACCTGCCTTTGGGAATTCCTGCTACGGCTCCTTCTGTGGCCACAAAGGCACAGTCATGCTTGTGGAAGCCACTGTAGCTACTGAAGGCTCATGACAGCTATGCACAGAGGACCCCAAGGGTCAAGAGGCAGTGACAGGAGCTGCACAAAAGCTCTAGATAAGACCAGCTTTCCTCCAAAATGCCTGACATCCAGGAACATGGTAACCAAGGTTGGTCATTTTAAGTGCAGCAGTATGGAACACCTTGAGACTGCTCCGAAGAAAGTTGTCAAGTCTAGGACATTGGCTGGGATCCACCGGAGATGACAGGGGCGTGCCTGCAGCAGGGTTAGGAGTGCCTGTGCTGTTATCTTCTGGTGGAAAGGGGTGTTGCTGCCTGCCTGCCAGCCTCTCACTTGTGTGGGAGGCACCTACACAAGGTGGTCTTGCAACACTGCAGGGGCAGAAATGATCAAGCCACCTGAGCTAGGTGTGAAGTGAGGCATCACAGAATAGCTGTGATATGGTCTGACACATACCTACACAATCCCCACATCATCAAACTCTACACCCAATGGACTTACTGTAACTCAAAGGAGGATTACTGACTAAGACCACATTTTTTTACTTTTTAAAGGAAAAAGCGGTGCCTCATCAAAAGACAGTGTAAAGCAAGAAAACCCAATAAAGTCACAGTGCCAGGAAGTACAGAACAAACCCACATCCCATTAGAACTAACATGCCTGTAGCTTTGCATCCAAAAATATTAGTCCATTTATTGCCCATTAAAAATTCCCTTTGTCTCTTCTCAGTTGTGGGGCATGCTTGAGATCTTAAAGATGGCACTGTCAGTCTTTAAAGTAATATTTGAGATTAATTTCCTCATTAACTTTCAAATGCAGGACACTTTGAAAACCTTTTCCTAAGGGCGTCCCTGTGTTCTTTCTGAGGGAGTTACTGTTGTTTTCCCACCTCCCCTGAAGGGTTGTTTATAATACCATCTCTCCCTTTTAATCCTCTTTTCCTTTCATGTCTAACAAACAGTGTTAAACAGAACACAGGGTGAAAAAGCAGATCTCACACATTATAATCATCTATAGCTGACTGAAGAAACGCTTCACAATTAGAGGTCTCGTTTTGTAAATTAATGCTCAAGAAGCTTTTTCCTATGTATTTTCCAGATCAAACCTCTGTTCTTGGGAGCTCAAGGTTTGTATGTACAGTAACTAAGATAAAGGGTTTCTGAGCTGATATGCAGTCTGTACAGACTGAGCTACTACAAACAGGATTTCTCTTATGAGATCCTGTACAGAGAGACGTCTACAGATATTCACACAGGAATATGGGCAGTACTGAGATGTTGAACTATGACAGAAAACATTACATTTCAAAACTAGCCACTGTTTCTGCTGTGTTTTTACAATATGTCTCGATTTTTCTAGCTCTTTTTGCCCTATATCTGAGCACTTTAAGATGTGAATATATTTATAGTCACAATTTTTCCATGGGGTGGTGTGGAATTCCACATTATACAGATCTGAGAGGCTATAGTTTGATGCTGCACTTCTTTCAGCAGCAGCGCCAACATAAGCATCCCTTGATTCCCCTTTCCCCTCTCCCACCACTCACTCACCCCTCAGCTGTGCCAGTTTCAATGCTGTGTGGGAAACAAATCACAGAACACATCCAGGTTAAAAATAGCTGAAAAAGAGAGAGAGACAAATGAATTCCAGAACCTAGACTAATGTCCTACATGTACATCCAAAGCTGATACAACAAAACCTTTTTAGCTCAGATTCAATCTGTCTGTCCAGCTCCATCAATAATTTTTACCTGATTTCACAAGGGAAAGGTAGAAGTTTCAAAAGCTATTGATTTCTTTCCTAAATTTTGTGCAAACTGATGGTTGGGTGAGGGATAGAGACCTCAGTTAAAGAATTGCAGCCAGCAGTCACCTGGCTAGTGAGTATGTGCATGCTGGCTGGCCACGTATGCACTAGCTGGTCAGACAGCATATATGTACTTGCCTGCAGCCCAGTAAAGGATCTTAGAGCACAGAGTAAGGCAAGAGTTGGGCTTGTTGCAGTCATTTTATTTTAGGAGGAGAGGAGAGAAGGGAGATGACTATGAAGCCATGGTCACAGACCCACAGGAAACCAAGAGCCATTAGTTCCACTGCTCGCAAAGCAATTCGTTTCAAAAAACCCTGAAATTCTACAAAATAAGACCTCTTCTTCAAGTGAGACAGTAAATCATACAATTTAGGAGGAAGCTGAGAGCTCAGCCTAACATTCCTGTTCAGACTTCAGCAACCACTTCTGCTTTTAGCACTCCAAACACCAGTGGAAACCACGGATACTGATTTCTTTCCCATAGTCAAATATCACTTAAAGCCCTTATTTCTCCTGAATAACTCTTTAAGGCATTTGCCTAATCTCTGTTCCTACCTGCCTCCTTTCTAATCTATAAGAGCTTACCATGAGCTCTCCTCCATTCTCTTCTTTTGTATCCTTCATGCTTCTCCTCTGGCCAGTGAATGGCCTCAACTTTGGTACAGGGTGGTACACAAAATATTCAGCGAATTGTATGTGAAAATTATGAGTATTTTGGTGCAAACAAAAGCTGGCTCCTCCCCACCTCTTGGCAGAGGGAAGAGACCTTGCCACTTTTGATGACCTGCAGAGGGGACTGGGTAGAATGGGAGTCACAGAGGGGTGTGGGAGTCATGAGGCACCCTATGAGCTATTGCTGCAGTCCATGGACAGAAACAGAAGGGTCTTTATATTCCTGTTCTCATGCCTTCTTTTCATCAGTGCTCCCACCTGAGAGTGTCGCCATCAGCTCTCCAGCACTTGAGGGTGTGCCCTCTGCCATGCCCAGGAGACCAAGTGCCAAGCACGCAGTGTCTGGTTGCACATGCAGGATGCAAGTGGAGCTGTGTGGCTGCTTGCCCCTCCCCTCTGCTTGAAGGGAGCAGCAGACTGTCCCTGAGTCAGAAGCAGACACTGTCCTTAGCAGAGAAAGCTTTCATCAGAACAAGTCTCTGATAGAAACTGTGTCTATTCCTATCATTTGTATGTTTCCCCAGTAACAGAAATTATCATCACCATAGGCAGGCCTTGGGCTTCTCCAGGTGGGAAACCAGAGGTTTTGGGCAACTAGGGATTTTCCTGGTGTGGGAAATCCCTGGGTGGCAATAATCCAATGTATTGAGCTCTATGCCATCCCCGCTGCAGGCACTCGAACATTACTGGGAGTTGCACCCAGTGTGATCTGTCTGCAGATACTCCAGTCTCACCACAGCTATGGAGTGAGGTGTGACGGGAAAGACCTGAGATGGCTCTCAGGGAATCTGCATGCATTAATTCCCATGTCATTGCATACCTCTGAGTTTGCTCCAGTCTGCGCACTGGGTTAGCTGCTAGAGCTCAGCTCAGCTCCTGCAAGAGAAGTGTCCTCCTAGACCTTCCTAGCACTGATTCCACTTCCAGAACTAGTTTCTGTAGGGAATTCTTTTCCCCCCAAATGGAAGAATACAACCATTTTGCAAAGGTGACACTGGGGACCTGTAAAGGAGATCTAAAGCAGAAGCTAGGGCTGCCTTGCTTGAAGGGAATGCTAAAAGGTCCCAACCTCTCTCCTCACCAGACACAGGAGTGTAGGAGGTGCTGGTGAATCGCTACCAACATGGAGCAGCCTCATGCAGAGTGGAGCAGCCCTTACATTGCTGTAAGTGATGTTAGGATCTTACTTTATCCTTCGGCAACTACGGAATTTGGGGAAGTGGTGGCAAGGGATAATGATCAGAAAGCTGGCAGAACTTCTGTAATTGGTGTATCAAAGGTCCTTTTCCTCTCCTCCAGTCACATTTTAACAGTACCCTCTTTTATTCTATGTGTCAGTAAACAACAAAATTATTACTGATAAAACTTGCCTGAAGCAACAAGACACATGTGAACAATAAAGCACTGAGAGCCACATTTTCAAAAGTGTGTGTGCAGAAATGTCTATTGTACAATGTATAAGCAGCATGTGGTCTGGATGTGGCAAGCAGCAACGAGAGAGGAAAAGGGGAACAGATGGAACCTGTACATGAGTGACAAGAGCGGACGTAGGCTCAGATCAAGTTTTGTACTGTGTAGAGGCTGAGCTTTTGAAAAGCTTTAAATAATAACCACATTTTAAGGAGGACTGCACTAATGGGGCATGCAGATAAGTGCCCTGAATGGTGGAATTGCAGAGGACACAGCAGTGGAGACAATGATATACACAGAGCATATGAAAAGTTTGGTCTGACATGCTAGCCATGCATACAATCAAAGGTGTGCACGTTTCAGAAACATCAGCCTCCCTGAAACCTCAATGACTTAGCAATAAAACATCAGGAAACAATAAGTCAGGGTCAGAGAGGTCTGAGAATTCCACACAGCTGAAATAAAGATTGAGCAAGAGGAATTAGCATCAAGAAATCAGATTCAGATGTTTAAAGCTGATTGTCTGAACCAAGTTAATATAATGCACCATGTGTCACTTCAAAACGTTCGGAGCGTGCAGCTGGGAAGCCCTTCCCATGATTGTGAAATGCAGCAGCTTGCTGTATCTGAGAAGGCTGGCGTAGACATGTCTGCGAGGAGGCTATAAATGATGAATTGGGATTACAGCCTTTACTATCCTGGTTGAGTTTTACCAGTTCTCTGGGCCACTAGCACAGAAAACAAGCCTGGCAGCAAGGCCGTATGAAGCTCCTACCTTCACATATTCTGGACTTGCCCTCTCTCTCTTTTCCTCTCCCCATGGACTGAAAATGCTTGTGCTCTTTTAGCCAACTGCAAAGCACTCTGATGATCAGCACCCCTTGCTCTTGCTTTCATTCTGTTTAAAAGAACGCCTATTCAGCTATCCAGTCTTTTCAAGGAGAATTATCCTCTCTCCATTCCACCAAGTCTAGTGTTGGAGTACACAGCTCTAGAAAATTATATTTACAAACCATCAATGCTATGGGACAATCACGTTTTCACTTGTCTTCACACAGGTGCAGAAAGAAGCCTTTACCTGCATTAATGCAGACTAGCACAACAAACACCTCTGTGGGACACTGCAAGTCTGCAAAACTTGCACACTTTCAGTGCTAATTTTTTTATTCTTGGGTAGGTTTATATCATTCTACAGATACACATCTCCTTCAGCCTAGCAAAGTAATCCAAAAATCCAACAGTGTCCACCTGAAAACCACACCTTGTGGAGAATAAGAATCCCATAGGTATGAGGGTTTTGCAGGATGGCAACTTGTTTGGTTTGTGGATTTGTTAAATTATATAGCTGGTGGGAGTGGCTCTTTCCTGTGACAAGATCAAACACTCATCAGTCCTTGGGTGAGAAACTAATTAAGCAGAGATCAGCATAAATTCTATAACAATACTCCTCCATGAACTATCTGCTCAAGGAGATCCATTCTGGATTGGGGTGAAGGTGTACATACAGAAATATTTGACAATACAAGTATTAGGCTTTCAGATCATAGATCTTTTCCCCTGCTCTATTCACATGCATTTTCAGGGCAGCTGGACGTGCATTATACAGTTACAGGCTAAAACTTTTTCTGGTACATCTCTGTGACACTAAAGACAAATGTGACACTGTGATTTATCTTGTGAACAAAACAGACTAGGGTGTGTTCTGTCCCCCATCAGCAAGTGGCACAGCAGAACTTTTATATATGGTAAGCTCCTCTCCCACAGCCACCCCAAAACAAAAAAGGGTGGCCAGCCTGAGGAACAGCATCTCAGGAAGCACTCAGAGGCAAAGGGCAGAGGTGTGTCAGGGAATTCTCGAACCCAGGCCTTCTCCTGGAGCAGGTACAGCCAAGACAAAGTCACTTCTTTCACTCTAACTCCAGTACTTGCTGATTTCAGAAGACTATGTAAAATTCAGTGTCTTTTGTCACTTGAAGCTGAAGTGCACGGTCTGGGTTTTCCACCCATACTATGGGATGTTGGTTGGGGTTTTCTCTGTTGCCAACAGCTTGAAATTTCCATTTGCAGCTCCTTCCTGTTTCCTTTTCAGACATGCATCATACAAACCCAGAAAGGCTGCACAAGTTTACCAAAATGGTGAAAAGAGAGAACATTCCTTACCACAATGAAACTTTTAATGTGCCTAGTCAACACTGAAGCAGCAGAGGCAGACCTGGGCAGGCGTTTCCTGATGTTCTGTCAGGTGCCCATAACCACATCCTGAGGATACATACCTTGGTACCAATGGCTACCTGAAGTCCATGTCCAGAGCTCCCATCCTTCCTGGAATGCCACCCAGCATACTCAGACATCAGCACTTAGGGACTGGGAAGCATGCAGGGGCATTTTTTTAATTTAAAATTTGCAGCACTACTGCTGCCTCAAAGAGAGTTGGGTCATTTACTGCAAGTGCTGAAAAGGACTGTGTATGTGATGGGGTGGCATACATCTCATGTGCCCCCAGCATGGGAAGAAACATCTAGGAGAGGTCTACTCCCATTTCATAGGTAGACCCCACGGGAAGTTGGGACTTGCTACCTAGAGCCTATACCTGCCCACAAGCCTCACAGTCCTGAGATGCCCTGGCCATATGGCACCTAACTATGTCTGGGGACCTCAAAGCCATACAGCACCTCACTGTGCCTGGCAAAGAGCTGGTGGAGCCCGTGGCACTGTTCCACCTTACTGCAGTTCCACAAAAGAGCTTTGGTTGTTTCCAGTAGCTCCTCACCCTACCCCACCAGCACAGAAAGTGAGTGGTGGCAGATACATCACAAGGAGCAGGAGATGAGGTACCTAAAACAAGTGAGGAATTTTAACCCCCTTTGCTTTCCCTTTGCTCCCCCATGTTGCACCTGCCATTAGAATGACCAAAATTATCCAGTGATATCATTCATCACCCATAGCAAAGCTCAAAACAGGTGAATTCCCCATGGAAATTACCTGGAGCAAACAGGCTTGTCTCAATGCCTAGAAGAATATCTCTGACCGTTTACTTCTCTCCCAGTCATTTTATCAAGAACTGAAGCTCATTGAATTCATGATTCACTCCCCACTCAGCACTGGCTGACTGTATTTGCATGCCTTGTGATAAGAATCATGTTATTCTTTGCTTGGGTCCAGGGCGGCTCTGATATGTGCTAGAATATCTCTGGCTTGTTACAATTAAAATTATTCCAAATTTCATGGGAGAGGCATTTTCATGCATTGCCTTTTTTATAGAGGGCTTCAGTGGGAGTTCACTCAAAGCACCAGATCAACAACAGAGAAATCAATAAATACCTTAGCATGGTGCTTTCCTTGCCTAAATTTGCATCAAACTTGTTTGCAGCCAGCGGGACAGGAGAAAAAAGTCATTTATAGTATGTGCTGTGGCACTGCTTGCCTGAATTTTAGGAGTCAGCAACTTTATGAGAAACTCTTGACACAGGTTGCAGATACAGTTAAGAATGTCTCTCCGCCTACTGCAGGAAGCTGGTTACTGTATCAAAGATCAAAGTTGTTCACACCAATGCAAGAACCTTATATACAAGCAAAGAGGAACTTTAAGTGTTTTGTTTTGGATGCGGGATTTTGCTGCTTTGTGCATATTGGTCTCTAAATTTGACTATAAACTGCTTGAATCAATTCAGAAAAAAAAACAAAACCACTTGGTGCAGCACCACCCAGATTACTCACAGGCTAATCCTCCTGTTGCAGGGACAAGATACCCTGTTATCAAGACGTTTGATATGACTTTGAAAAGATGGGTTTACTGAAAATCATGTTAGAGACTTATTTAGAGAGTGTAATGATCTTAAGTGGTCGTGTTTTAAAAAGGCTAACAAAAGAGTACATGATCCGAAATAGGCATATATTGCAGGGAAGTCATTTCCCTCTGCTACACATACAGTATCTGCAGAACAGGCAAATGCTTATCAGGAATTGAAGCTCATTGAATCAGTCAACTGTTTCACAAACATAAACTAAGAGATTTTATTTTTTTAATACATCTCAAAAAATCACAAAGATAGACAGGATCTTTTCAGAAGTTGTTCTTGAAAACAAGTGTCTGTGGGATAAAACACAGCTAGGAATTACTGTTAAGAAACTTTTGGTCGGCTTTGGCAGTTTTGATGCAAACCTGACTGCTGCTGGAGTCACTGTGGCAGGACTGCCATGGGAGGAAAGAGTGGTAGGGGAACTCAACTGAGCATGTCTGCCCTCTTCTCTCTCCTCCACTACAGGATAAGAAATCTGAGAAAAGACAAATAAACCAGATTTTTAAATTGTTTCAGTGGCTCTAGTGAGCTCCTGCACACAAACAGGATTCACGAGCATTTTGGATTGATTTCCTTTCAATTCTGCTCTTTCTGCATCCCTGTTCTGTTCTGGTTTACTATTCTTCAGCTCCCTGTACAAACAGGATCTTTCCTTAACAATGTCCTGCCACATCATCTTCCTTCCTTTGTATACAGGCTGATCCTGCCTGTTACACACCATGTGGCTTCCTAAGGCACCTCGTTTCTCAATGCTATCAAAAACAGGAACCAAAAGCAAAGCAGCAATAAAACACTAAATTCTCACCATAGTTTAAAACAAAATCTTGAAAGTTTCTGATTCAAGATGACTTCTCTGTTAATGGATTTTTTTTTTTTCTAGTTTAGTGCTCTGCAGAATATGTGCAAATGAGGTGTTCCTACTATTTATCAGATTCAAATGCCTCTCTGGCAAGGTCTGCAACACTGGCTCATGCTGTTCCTCTTTTTTTTGGTGTTAAAAAGTGAACTCAGCTAAGCAAAGTGCATATTGCTTCACTGTTCACCTCTTTTCTCCCATCTTGTAAGGCTTTGCTGTCTGAGTTTTCGGTCTGGGGAGATTTGACAGCATGTCTACAGGGAAAAGAGAAAACCACAGGCCACAGTACATATTGCACAAATGCTGTTATTATTCTGAGGACTGAAAAAACAAGGAAGGAAGCTTGAGGCTGGTGGTTTGGCAGGTGTGAGGCCTTTTTCACACAGACATCTGTTTTAAGTGGTAGCTCTGGGCTGGGGGGCAAGCAGGGAACGCCTGTCACTCCCACCTCTTCTCTGTGTCACAGCACAAGGGGGTTTGGGCTCCTGATGAAGCGATGTCACCTATTGCTCAATCTGTGCTTCAAGACTCTGCTCTCTCATATTTGTGGGCCAGGGCTTCAAAGTGAGGTGATGCCTCCCTGCAAACTCTGTGAGACAGAGCTGCTGCTGCTGCTGCCGCCACAGTACCGCACACAAAATGCATGGGGTTAGAGTATAAAACATGTGAACAACAACACGTATGCTAAACTCAATGCAAAGACCTAATGAAAACCCTTTGGATGCTACCTCGTATCCCACATTAAAGTGAATTTTTCTAATCCCTTTAGATTATTTCTAGTGTTTTGGGTAACACTGCTAGTGATCCCATTACAGTTTTGAATTAACTGCTTAATTTGGCAGGATGTTACAGCACATTGTCCATGAAGCCTTGCACCATATTTGATGGAATTCATTAGTGTTTGATGGTTAATTATCTATGCAATAACATATCTGGGATCCCCACCTTAGAAACAATCTAGAAAGAAATTGCAGTTTTTAGGGCTGGATCCTGCTCTGCTAAACCACATGTGTAGGAAGGAAAAAAAAGGGTTTGCATAATATCCTTGCCAGTAGGGATTCTCTGGGACAAGTTAGTGTTGAGCCACATTGTTATTTTAAATGACAATAGGTTCTTTCTCCTGTAGCTCATGGCCAACTTTAATGAATATTTAGCAACTTAATTATCTTAAAGACTGATACTCCTCTGTTACAGATTGCAGATATTGGTCAGCAAATTCAGAAGTTACTGGGGGAAGGGCAGATATGCAGAAAAGCAAAGATTGAGATATATGTATTCAGCTGTCATTTCCATTAGAAATTGAACTGAAGCCATTTCAAGGTGAGGGGCTGTGGTTAATCCCTCCCAACACACTCAGTAATATATATCAAATCGTGTCTCCTTGTCCAAGGAGAGTCAATCAAGCACCACTTTATTCTGGGTAGGAGAGGGGGCTAAAATTTCATGGGGACTGCTGGGCTTTATGGCTTCTTTGGAGGTTTTAAGCTGTGCTGTGCCATGCTGATGTGCCTTCATTGAGAACTGAGCAAGGGGTAGGTGACATGGTGAGAGAACTCAGCTCCTGTCTTTGCTTCAAGTTGCAAACGACAGAATAAAATCTACTGATGTCCACACCAGAATGGGCAAAATCCTGGCAAAATGAAAGGCTAGGCAGCATTTTGACATTATGGGAAAGGAAGACAGAATTCCTGACATGAAGCATCCTTCTACCATGCTTAATATGATATCTAGAACTGCCATGTCATTTGTGTTGGTCACCTGTGACAAGCACCATTGCAGTGCTCACAAAAATCTAATAAACTTTGGAGTTGGACTCCAAGAAAAAAATTGTTTTGTTCTGAGGATTAAAAGAAAAAATAAGAAAAGCAAAGCCACAAAAGGAAGCCTGATGTTCCAGTTTTGGTATCTTAATTTTTTTTTCTTCTTCCTATCTGACAAATATCAGTGTGGCAGCAAACGGAACCCTCCCAGTTCACATGGCATCACAGCTTAACTGTGCTGGTAAGTGGTGAATTGACGCTTCGCTCTAGCATGGCCCTAAATTGTACCATTTACATGTGGTTATAGTCAGAGAATACATTTGGTAGGAAATGGCACCTTGTTACTTCTCAGATTATCTGCCCTCTATGGGGTAAATATTTTAAACATCATGCTGGGTTTTAGCAGAAACTTCCCTATTAAAGTAAATGGGATCTAAGAGAGGATAAATGCAAGCATGCAGTACAGGGGTGTTAAACCTATAAATCTTCTGTATCTCATGCTTTGTGCTTTAATCACTGACAAAAGACAAGTGTTTGCTGCCTTTGTAAGGTTCCTAAAGCACAAAGGGAGGGTGTGTGCTCAGCACTGCTTCCTGTAGCACTGGCTGCAGTTACAGCTTGACAGCTCGAAGCAGGAAGGACACAGGGATTCCTCAGCTCCTCAGCGAAGGCTGCAGCTGCACCAATGGGAGGAATCTGGCTTTCAAGGGGTAAGGAGTCCAGTTCACTCTGTGCCGCAGTTACAGTGATTAAACAGCATCTGCCTTTAAGCCAGGAAGTATTTTAGCCAACAGCTACCTTACAGGCCCCTTCAAGGTTACTGAACACGTATTAAGCAATTTTTCTGTAAATTTTGTCTTTTGCTCATATGAATCCCATCACAGGTGTGGTTGATAAGTACCTCAGTTTATGTAACAGCAAAGGCTGGGAAAGGCCCTTTCCTTAGGGTACCTATCTTAAAACAAGTAACTTGAGTTTGAAAAAAAAAGCCTGCTCTCTCCAGTAGGCATTGTTTCACGGTTTAATACGATAAATGTAGCCTACATGTGCACGATATGTCTGGCAGCATTCTTTGTTACTTCACTAGATGGCGTGTGGCCGTGCCTGGCAGGGGGGAGAGAAGGGAGAAGAATTAATTCCCTGTGCAACTGGCTGCACTGCTCTCCTGCCTCTGATGTGCCTTTTAACAACGTGGGTCTACGAGTTAACATTTCAAGGGTGAGAACTGAACTTCCAGCATGAGGAATAGGATGTCCTGAAAACAGCTTCATTTTCAAAAAGCTGAAACTTTTGCCTGAAGAGTGCCCTTAAATCAGCAGTGGGGCAAGACTGGAGGAAAAGAGGTTTATTAGACCAATCTATTTCCTAGACAAAATATGCTTTCAGAGACCCAAGATCTTCAAATCTAAAAAACACCTAAAGAAGAGCTTATGTGTCTGCTTTCTACAATGTGGACAGCTGGTCTAGTAAAAGACCTTATCTCTTCCTATAAATTCTGCCATGCGTATAGCCTCACACCATTACTGCTGCAACACTGCTGGAAAAACATCCAAAACTTCATGTGGTTCTTCAAAAGGCAAGTCATAAGGTTAATTTGTGCTCTCACTTTCCCTGGTGTATACCGTGGCTTAGCTGT
The DNA here is from genome assembly GCF_001715985.3 of Manacus vitellinus. Taxonomy (NCBI): domain Eukaryota; kingdom Metazoa; phylum Chordata; class Aves; order Passeriformes; family Pipridae; genus Manacus; species Manacus vitellinus. Next base: position 17,578,174 of record NW_021940208.1, on the reverse strand, counting down.
CCTCTTTTGTTCTTCTATTAACTATTTATGCCTCTCACTTCGCAAAAGAACAAGACTGAGCTCTGCCCTGAGGCACTTCCTCTCCTGGGATAATGCAAAATCACCCTTGCCGGGCATTCGGGCATTTGCAGGCATTAAATCTTCCAGGTCTCAGACATGAATTGCAGAAGTAGCTGGATCCATTAAGGAGGTTACAGGCTCCCTAACACAAACACCAACAGTGAAGCTCGCCATGGCGAGGTTTGTTGGTGAGCACATTGGCTCTCTCTGCTCCTTGGGGGCTGTGTGGTTTCACACTGGCCTAAGCTGACCTACAGCTGGGCTCCTGCCAAAAGGCAGCTCTCCCCCTCTGGTAACTCTTGTGGTCCTTTGGCTGTAGGGTCTGTGGCAGCAGGGGTTGGTTAGTCTCGATACAATCCTCCCCTCCTGGTTTTTTTCCCTTTTGGTGGGATTAGGTTTGCTGAACTGGCTGGTCAAATGGTTGGGTGGGCACTGGGGCTGGCACAAGGAGATGGTCAGGGGTTTCAAGCTGGAAAGTGTAAGACTGGCCTTTCTGCCAGCAGCGTGGGCTGAGCCAGCAGGAGCCAGAGGGCTATGCACCACAGTGGGCTTCTGCAGTGCCCGGCAAACTGCCCCAAATACTGTGGGAGGTCGGGGCAGGCCACTGCCTTAGGAAGGGATGCAAACATTCCTCTGCTCCTTTGAACACAGAGAAAAGGTGTTTCAAAACCATCTGTTAAAGAATGGTGCCATGAGGAAAACACATCTGATACACATGTAAGTGAGGGGTTTTCCTGTGGTATTTAGGCCTGAGGTGTTTACTGTTTTACCATCTAGCTATGCACCCAACCCACAAATGTATTCAGTGCAACACAAGCACGAGACTTAACACCTGCTACACCAAGGCTATAGTTACAACAGCAGCTTATACCCTGGCTGTCTCAGCCACCAGTGCCACAACGCTGAGCAACACTCTCTCCAAGGAACAAAATTATGTCCAAAATCAAGTGTCTTCCTTTGTCGTTTATGGCTGATGGCTGGTCCTGATGGCAAAGTGTATTTGGTAGGTGCCTGGCTTGGGGGAGAGCATCTCATGAAGTGCCAGTGCTGCAGGTGTGTGGCAAGATATGCAGAAAAGGATCTAGTGCTCACAACTGACTAGGGAAATCAGGCAAACACTGGCAACCACCTGAACAAGAGGCCCCCCGGCATTCCCTGAAGCAAGAGCTCATTTTTCTCTTGTGAGTCAGTGTGTGGCCCCTGTAAAATGAAGCTACATGGTAAGACAAGTTCTGCCAGGGTTAAGCCTCAGCAGCCTCTCCACTAACCCTCCCCTGAAGCAAAGGAGGTTTAAGACGATAATGGGAGAGGAAAACCAGGGTCATTGGGATGGTTTATAATCAGTTCTGAAGGAGAGCCGAGTTGCTACCCAACTTTCTTACGTATTTCTATGAAATGAACCTTGATTTCTTAGATCAGCTCACTCAGCTACCCCAGCCTCCAAGTGCAGTTGTCTTAGCTAACCATTTCCCCATGCCTCACTAAAATTTAGTAAGTCAAAATATCTGAAGGAACCCACAAAAAGCTGTGAGTCCTTACTGTATATATTTCAAATAGCCTATGCTTTGAAAATCACTGTACATGCAACAATTCTTTGCAACACCAATATCCCCTCAGCTCAGTCTCCTGGTCCTGGGTCCCACTCAGCTATTTCTTCACTTGGTCCCAATAGGCTACCAAGGTTTAAACCTGTCTGTCAGTATATTGTGTTTGAATTCCAGAATTGTTCATATATGTTTCTCCCTCTAGTAAACTTACAGCTATGAGTAAAGATCCCATTAAGAAACAACAGTTTGGGCTATAGAGAAATGCTGCCAACTACTGTAACAGGAAAACATTACAGCTCCCTTTTGCCCCCAAAATAACATTTTCTTGCTGTGGGTAAATAGCTATTCCAGTTTTCCCCGGGGGCAATAATCATGGCCCTCTCTTTCTCCAAAGGCAGCATGCAGTCCTCCATCCAAGAGAGAAGCTCATTGCCACAATGCATGTCCAGACAGCATTGGCCTCTGCCCAAGAGTGAGGGTAGCAGAGGATGAGAAGACCGGCAGAGAGGGACGTTGCAAGGAAGTCGCTCATGCACATGACAGAAGCTAAAAAAGCATTCCCCACCAGAACAGCACTCAAAGGACTTCATCTGGGCTCTTCTCTGCCTGGGAAGGGATCTTATTTGGTTTCTTAACCTTCTGCTCCACATCCTAGAACCTGTAATTCTAAAAGTGAGTCAGTGTCTACAGTGACACAGATGGCATGTGAGGATCCAGAGCCCTGGCTGTGTTTCATGCAGTGCCATCTCATTTCTGCATCTTGAGGCAAGTCTCCTTGCCTCTGCCATCTTCTTGCCTAGCTTTATTTCCCCTGCTGCTCAGGAAGGTCACAGGGCCCTGGGCCATAAACTGTGTGTTCAGAGCACCTAGCGAACAACAGGTTCCTTGAGCTGGGATTTCCAAGTACAAAATAAAATAACTGTAAACCAAGGAAAGTAACGCCATTTATCAAACTCAGTTATACCACAAAGAACAAATAAACAGAAACTGTAATCAGAAGTTAGTCCTTCACCTGTAGTCTGGTTTTAGTTTGTGTGAGTTTTGCCCTGAGGACCTCTTTCCTCACCAAAATGATCTTGATCTTTCTGATATTATCGAGGTGTCAACCTGTAGTAATTTCCAAGCAGCTACTCAAGATCCATTAGTATTAATCTACTTTGAGATGAACATTTGCCTCATAAGGCTTTACTCTGCTTCCTGCCTCACTGTTCATCAGTAAGATAACACCTGAGAAACAATGCTGGTGCTTAGAGCAAAAAATCAGGACAAGTGAATCCAATTCCAGCTTGGCCACTGACAAGAGACAAATCCATGTCCCTTTTGTTTTCCCTTTTCCTATCCGTAATGGGAGTAATACTGATACCTCTTATGGCAGAGGCACAACTACTTGTTTGTAGAACACTCTGAGATGATACAGCACATCTCAATAAGAGTACAAAGTGCTACGGGTGTTTCTAAAGAGTGTGATGTGTGTCCTAAACTAATCTGTTCTGATCTGACACTTTACACATCTGATCCCCTACCACAACTCTACTATAAAATAAGCTGTGTTTTGGGTGAACTGTTTATTAAATATGCAACCATGAAGTTAAAAAAAGCCTTTCAAAAGAGTCTGCTTGTTTTTAAATCACTGCATATTGCAGATTTGAGCTAATCTAAGAACAGCATATTATGGCCACAAGAAGAGTTCATAGAAGATTCTCCAACCTTTCTATTAGGTATACATCATGTTAGTCCAATGCAGTCCAGACCTTTAGAGCTTCCAAGGGCCTAGAATCTGTGTAAGGTCTTTTGATCATGACAACAGCATGAACAAGTGGATTACATAACTGATGAGCTAGTCACATCTTGGTAGGCATAAAAGCATTTATTTTTTTGTCACCTAGTAATATGACAATGGATTATACCTGCTTCTTTCAAGTCTTGCTGCAAAATGTGCTTTCTCTGTGAATGCTCATCCAGTAACAAAGGGTGTACTGTAGAAGGGTACAGCCTCTGAATTCCTACTGTAAGGTCCTGAGACAGAGGCTGCAGATTGCCGCTGTCAGCAACAAAACTCGTTTAAGGTATACTCACCTCCCTTCATAGTCCAGGCTGTGCATTGCTACGTATTGCTGAACTTGACCTCCATCACGTTTTTTGTCCTCTGCATCACTTCAGCAAAGTGACAGGATCTCCAGCACAAAGCAGGTCAGGTCTGGGATAGGTGTATTTGGGCAGGTCCTCAGCACTGTCTCCTCTTCAGCATTGTGGGGTGCCATGCAGTGTACATTGATACTTATCACTGACACAGCAGTGATCATGGAGCACTTCCACCCAGGTCCTGGGCACAGGGTCTGATTCCCCCTCTCTAGGTCTTCTGGACATATAGAAAAAGTGTATTATGTTCCTAGCAGACAATGATGAAGCAGGAAATGCATTAAATATGTATCTGGCCTTGCACTATGCAATACCAGAGCCACAGCTGTCTGCAGCACACTGAGATACGCATGTCCTCTGCTTATCCAGAACTGCCCCATATTGTCTCTGCACATTACAGCTCAGCCTCTCCAGGGAACGCTGTGTTTGCTGTTATATTTGCACAGCAGCCAGTGCTTTGCTTTCTGGTCTATGAATGGTGCGTCCAGAAATTTGCTGCTACAGTGGTGCATTTCAAAGAAGATAATGCTGTCCTTTTCCCTGCTGTTTATTGTAATCCTAATTTCTGACAAACAAAATAGATGAAATCTGGGAAATTTACCAACAATCAAGAGCAGGGTAAGCAGGATGGTTTTACAATATGTACAGTGCTGTGTGTAGGGCTCAACAAAGCCTTCTACACTGGGCAGCTCACTCACACCAGGCCTTTAGACTGATGCATCATTGATAAGAACAACAAACCTTATCAGTTCTGCAAATTGCAGCCACAGATCATAAAACTTCCAAACTAGCAACACAACAACCACATGGAAAGCTTATGACATTAAATACATGAAAGGAACGCCTTGGGACTATGAGAAGGAATTGAGTACCTTCAGCACAGAATGGGTAATCCTCAGGGGACTATTTAAAAATCAGTGACTAGTTATGCCTACTAGTTTAGTCAGTCAACAGAGACATCAAAAGTTTGTACAGATGAAGTTTTCTCAGGTACAGAAGAGCAGAGCAAGACTTTCCTTTCTGATAAGTCACTTGGCTATACCCTTAGGGCGGGAATCCTGTCGCTGATAATGTCGGAACGGCCAAAGCGACATGAAAAAAGGTTCCAGCAAAGTTTATTCCAAGGAAAAAGCAGGGACAGCCACCTGGGGCTGCTGCGCAGCCCCTTAAGTACAGTTTTTGAACACACATAATACACACGGATAGGACAGTTCAAACTTTCACAACAGAATTCTTACAGCTAATAGGTGCATTTTCTAAACTCTACTTTCTCACAACAAGTTTGCTCTTTCTCAAAACAGCCCAGTTCTTTCCCACAACAGTCCCGAGCACCTGCTCTTATTTTTCTCTCATGTTGATGTTCTTCCCAACCACTCTCGTTCAAAACAGGTCCTTGTTCTCATGAGACAGTGTTCTCTGTTCCCACAAGACAGCTTCTTCAGGATGCATCAGTATGTTGTCAGGATCAGGGCCTCCATTTTCAGTCCTCTCTTTTCAGTCCATCTCAGGGGTATACTTTGATCTGGTCAACATCTATTGCTTCGTCAGTATGTGCCAAGATGCTGACAGACCCACTGTCACCCGTGACAGAATCCTTCAGAGATGTCTTGGGGTTTCTTTTGTCATTTGACGAGTTTGCCTCTGACATATGAAATCATGTGAGTAGGTGGCTGAGGCAGGGCAGTAATACCAGATGCAGTTAGGATGTGTGTGGCAGGGTTCATTTCATGGCCATAACATGCAGCATGCTCCCTCTACCCGCAGTTCAGCCCCAGGTGCTCTTGATCCAGGACCCAGGTGGAGATCGTGGGTGATCTATCCCTCAACTGCCTTACACATGCAGAGCTCAGGACTGCAGCCTGCACTGCCCTGGGGATGCCTGAGAGACAGACTGGGCTATTACTTTGCATATAAAGCATCCTGTCCCTTCCTCATGTTGCTTCCTTCCCTCCACCAGCCTCCTTCATTTCCATTCTGCAGTGTCCCCCATCCATCCCCTCCCTCCTTACCAGCAGCTGCCCCTCAGCCCCAAAACCTGGCTGGAGCAGTGACGTAGACAGGGCTGTCAGCATAATGCAAAGGAACGGTGGCAAGAAGTGTTTACCTTACAATAAGGTAAACACTCTGCACCCTCTAGCCCTCTTATTACTGTTGGGACATGAGCTAAACTGTTCCAGCCAATTCGTCTTAGTCCTAGATACACGTTGTGTGAAGGCAGGGCCTGAACACAGCAGAGAAATCTCTGATACGTAGTGTGCACTCAGGCAATGCCAGTTATGTGGGTAGGGTTCATTGAACGAATGTAGATGCTTAAATGGTAGGTGTCCATTTGGGAGTTAGTCACCCTAGGATGCCATTTTAAGTCAGAGAGAAATAGACACTTTTGGCATATGATAGAAATTTACGCTCAGTTGAGCTAAATTGTGTCTCATGAGCTCCTGCTTCTCCCTGCTGACAATATATGGAGTCAAGCACGAGTAGCTCACAGGTAAATGCCTGTACGACACACACCGAATGATGGGCGAGATCAATCCCATTTTGTACAACTTAGTTTTGACACAGGGATGTTACATATTATGGGGCTGCTAGAACGGAGCTTCGTAGGGTGCCTGGTGGGGCACACTCTGGCACGTAACTGCAGAGGCCAGGGAGCCAGACGCAGAGGAACAGAGAGACAGTGACAGACACAGCAAAACCCTTTGGGAACGTGGCTGCTGAAGCAACCATGACTTCATTAGACTTGCTCAAGATGCCCTCTAGCCTAGACCTTTCACCTCATTTAATGGTTTCTTGGCCTCAATCCCTTACAATTCTGAAATGAAAAAAAAATTCTCTTTTGACTCCTGTTTTCAAGACAGGGCTGTTTGATTTGGAACACTGCATTGAAGTCTGTGCTACTGATTGATTTCAGGTTTATTATATTTTCCCCTTTGAAACATGCTACAGTAAAAAAACCCACTTTGTCATTTTTCATGTGACCCCCCCCTCCTTTTTTTTTTTCAATCTTAGCAAATGCTCAGTCTTTTCCACTTCAATAGCTTGAAATTCTCCCCTGGGAGCCCTAAGCTCTTTAAATATTTTTACGTTGCCAGATTTCTTATGTTCTCTCTCCAGGAAGCCAATTTTGTTTCTAAGCTCTTGAGAGTAGTCCAGCTTCATCTTTTGCGCACTCACTGCATCACAATAAAATGCTGCCTAATTGCTGCCTCAGCTGAGTCCCAAAGGTGCTGGAGTTTGTCTCTAGGCTACAGTTGTAGACAATAAACTCTTCTCAGACTGAAGTTAAGCCTTTTTATTATTTAAATCTGAGTCATGTAAAATTAGTTTACTAGCAAGTTACCCACAAAGATCTAGTATAGAAAGAAACTCCCTCATATTGTTTTCCAACACAATGAGAGAATGATCAAATATACAGATTTGCAAGTGGCTTGTAATACAAGATGTACATAGAAAGACCAACATTTAATTTAGCCAAAAAGACATGAGAATGTTTCTGTGAGCCTAGAAGTTACTCTCAGGCCTCGTCTGTTTGGTGTTCTTTACCTTCAAACTGAAAATGGTGGTATGAAAAACACAGCAACTTTCCTCTAGCTTATCCGTCGCCTGAAATACCTATGAAAGAGGAAAAGCAGCTGAATATAACAAATGCCAGATGTGCGAAAGCTTTCTGTTCTCAGTCTAGCACAACAGTGAGAGGACTTAGTAAGCATTTTGCTAGAAAATAAGCGAGAATATACTAAAGCTGGATGGCTGCACCCCCATCAAGCTTGAGAAGACCCGTGCAGCAAGGGACAAATGGACAATACAGGGAGTGAGAATGAACACATACTCTTTCTCTCATCAGCACCATATTCAGCTATCCTCAACAGCAGAAGCAGACATCCATACATGGCATTTTCTCCCTTTGTGTTCCTTTTCTGTAATCTGTATTTTAAACTGCTTATATTTCTGTGGTACAATATGGCTTCTGATGAAAGTGCATACTCCATGGACATTACAGTAAAAAGACTTATTGATCATTCTTTTAAGACTCTAATTTCTTTGGGTGCATCTGGTGCTGTGTGCCCAAATCCACAGTGTTAACTAAGCAAAAATGAAGCTGGAAGAGACTGCTAGATTGTCTCAAAATGGTTAGACTGTCCTTTAATTAAAAAGGTCAGACATGATAGCAGAGACTTGACATAGTCTTTGTGGTGGTGTCTCTGGTTGCACACTTGCAACCTGGGACACTCATGAGCAAGGACAGATGATCCAAATGGCTCTTCGTGTATGGCTCCTTTTGTCAGCACAGAGTGGATGCAGGCAGATGCATCAATCTGCAGTAACTGCAGGGAGATTGCTAACCACACACCACACACTCACTGTGCAGACCTCCTCCTGTTGCTGGGGTCTCTCATTCCTCATTTATATTTGCCTTGATCATTTACTGAGAGCGAAATGGCAGACACGGGTGGACCGCAGAACCTTCATTACTAATGGTGATGCAGAAGACAGGAAGGATGCACAGGTCTGAAGTCGATTTTGGCAGGCAGCAGCTAGAAAAGCTAGGACACAATTTCAGCCTTATTCAGATCAATGGGAATTTTGCCACTGATGTCAGTGGGATGAAGATTTCGCTCCATGTCTGCTTGTAATCTGAGAACATGTATTCTGCAAGTCCAGGAGACACAGTGAAAATGGGACCCCACAGAGTTCATCTCAGATTCACTGCAGAAATAAAACTACATGGATTCTTTGTGCCCCTCAGTTATCTGTAAAACAAGTATGATAATGCTTTGAGTGCTAAACAATACAAGGTGTGTAGGAAGACACAGTATCTTTTATTAGGCCAACTGAAATAGTTGGGGAAAAACAGACAAGCTTTCAGGCTTGTCTGAAATGCTTTGAGATGCTCTGATGAAAGGTTTTTGAGCTGTGCAAGTGATCATTAAATTACAATCTTCCTCTCTCTGGAAATCATTTAGTGATATTTCAAAGGAAAGATACTGTACAGAAATAACTGATTTCTATTGCAAGTGCTGTCTGGAGCTAAATATCTTCTTTCCTCTCTCTTTATGAACTAATCTAAAGAAAATATGTTTTAAATTAGCATGTTAAGAACAATTTTGTGGTATAATATATAGTTCTGTGAAGTGTTCTGTGTTAAGCATAACCACAAGATCCTTAAACATATTTCAGTACACTCAAAAAAAATGGCTGGATTTCTGTTTAATGCTTTGTGGAAATTATGAAGTTATCACTGTGAAGAAATTAGAAAGCATAGAACGGCAATGAAATTGGCAAGTAAAGAAAAAAAAAGGCAGATATGAGTAAAAAACTACATTACACTTGTAAACATTGGCTAATGAGCCCCCAGACTATTACAACTGAGTGTGGACATCATGCATTCGAAAGCTGTGAACCAGTTAGTATCCATAAAAGAGTGACAGAAACAATCAAACTTAACCCTCTCCAGGAAAGACTAAATGAGCTGAGAATGCTCACTTGAAATTAGACAGGGGTGAGAGATCAACACCATTATGGTATCACAGCTGTGAGTGCAGCAAGATGTATCATTGCCATCATGGAGTCAGTGGACCACTGAGGTTACTGTGAGCCATGAATGGGTAGGTGAGGGAAGGTTTAACTCTGCATAAATCCTACTAGTACCACTTTACTAGTACTTTAGTTCAGTGTCAAAACATAAATGATGTCATGAACAGAGAAAACTGGGGGCAGAGGAATCTTTAAATATGTGAAAAGTACTTGCAAAGAAGGATGAAGTAAATTTGTGTCTATTAGAACAATAAGAAATTAGGGTAAGTTGCAGCAAAGCAGATTTACATTAAACCACTCAATAACTGTCCAGGATTAAGGAAAAGTAAGCATTGGCAGAGACTGCCTAGAGAAATGCTAAAACTTTATCACTGGAACATGTGAAAAATGGCTTAAATAAATGTAATCAAAAGTTTCACTACTGATGATTGTTCACTGAGGCAGAGAATAAACTTGGAGATTCATCTGAGAAAGGTTACAATGTGTGACCAGGTCTTTCTGGATGTGTTCTCTTTTTCCTGCCTGGAAGATGTTGTTGAAGATTTTCTGTTTGTGTGAGATTTTGAGATGCATTCCTCTGAAAATATCTGTTTGAGAGATGAGGGGCCATTCATCTTCTTAAGTCCCTGTTCCTCTCTCTGCTGATCACAGATGCAGTCACAGATGACTGGCTTGGTATGGACACCGACTTACTGAACCCACAAAGTCAGATGAGACAATTACCATCCTTAATGACAAATTTGGCCTTTCTTATATACTTCTAGATATAACACTCAAATCTTCATTACTCATTCCAACTATAATTACTTGTTCTGCACATATGAGGTGGCACCCATAACATAATCATAATGTTATTTACTGCCCTGCATTAGTAATTTTATCACATTATATTTAGATGCCATATGGTGTGATGGAGAATGCAATGAATGTTTCCTATGCAGTGGATAGAAAGCTCCAAGACAACAATTAATATAATCTATTCCACTTTTGCATTGCATTGCTACTAAGACTATCATTGAAGTAAAAGATCTCAGGAAGGAAAATTCTATTTTTAGATCTAAGACCCAGCCAAAGCTCTGCTGAGTTGCAGGTAGATATACTAACTAGAAATGTAAGTGGCTTTATGTCAGCAGTGTGTATGAAAGAATAAGGTGCTTCTGATGTATGATATCAACCACTTCTGTTTTCATAGTCTGTATACAATAACACGTGCTCAGCTAATCTGTATGAATCTATGTGCTTATATTGTGCTTATCCCCCCATAGGACTAGAACTGGGTACTTTATGTCTACAATATTTCCCACACTGAGGTCCTGGGAGGAAGTTTGAGCACCCAGCTGTACCCTCTGCTTAATTGTTAGCTCTGTCCTTGGGGATCTGTCCAGGTACATCCTATGCATTCAAGACAAGGCATGGATCATGAATAGTTCACTCTTGGGATTCCCCTCAAACAGCAAGGTCAAGAACATTATATTTAGCTCCCTCAGACCCATATTGTCTTTCAACACTATTCCCACAGGCTCCACACTCTTCAGAGTGCAGAGGAGGGACACCACAAGGTACACAAATGTGAGATCCAGGGTACAGGGCTCTGTGGCATGGACAGAGCAATCTGTAGTAGCCCTAAGCATCCTGGATGTGTCAGCATGCATCACAGAGCCTTGAGATGGAAAACTGCTCCCTCTCTTCTGTGGATATGCACTTTGCAGCATGGATACACACTTGCAAATAACGTCACAGGCTATCTGCCCATACCAGCCAGCACTGCACTGAATAGTGGTGCTGGAGACTGCTTTCATCAGGTAGAAAGGTCCCAAAGACTGTCTCAGTAGGAGGGGAATTTTTTGGTATATCAGCAAAACAGAAACCCAGAATAAAAATGGTAAAAGGGACAAGGAGAAACAGCACAGGATCACCTTTCCCATCCTGAGAAATCTGTAGAATATTATTCTCCTGTGCTCTTGGAACAGCTTTTTTAATAACCTTTGTTCTTCTTTTGTAACCTGTAATTATGGAAACCTCAATCTTATATATTCTTATGCACAAGTACCCTCAACATACATGTATTTCTCCACTGTAAAAGAATGTGAAGATGTAAGGCTCTGTACTGATTTTGGCTGGCATAAAGTTAATTTTCTTCAAAGTAGCTGGTATGGGGCAGTGTTTTGGATTTGTGCTGGAAACAGCAGTAACACAGGGATGTTTTCGTTACTGCCAAGCAGGGCTTACACAACATCAAATTCTCTTCTGCTTCTCACACCACCCTGCCCACAAGTGGGCTGGGGGTGCACGTGGAGTTGGGAGGGGACACAGCTGTGACAGCTGACACCCATTGACAAAAATGGGTTATCCCATACCATGTGGTGTCATGCTCAGCATATAATGCTGGGGGAAGAAGAAGGAATGGGCAACGTTCAGAGGGATGACATTTATTTTCCCAAGTAATCATTAAGTGTGATGGAACCTGGCATTCCTGGGAGATGGCTGAACACCTGCCCACCTGTGGGAAGTTGTGAATGAATTCCTTAATTTTCTTTGCTTGCTTGTGTGGCTTTTGCATTACCTATTAAACTGTCTTTATCTCAGCCACAAGTTTTCTCACTTTTATTCTTCTGGTTCTCCCAACTCACTGGGCAAGGAGCGAGTAGCTGTGAGAGTCTGAGCTGCCTACTGGGGTTAAACCTCAACTAACTTAGTTACTAAAACTTAGTAAGTATTAAAAACTACTAATAGTTCTCTCACCTCATTGGGTTTGTGGCTAAAATTCCTAATATATGCTTGTTTTAAAAGAATACTGTTTTATAACAGGATAGTTACTTCTGTAGCTACATGAAATACCTTAACTGCCAGGGACTGGAAAAGTGTCCTGGTGGTGGTCACCAATGGCATCAAGTCTCTCTGAACTGGAATGATGTTTAATAATCAGAAAATGAAGCCTTAGTGACATATTAACCGCTGAGCCTGGATGGTTTTAGAGGTTAGCACACAAGGCAATTGAACATCACTTGTTGTAACCAGCAGCATTCTATGTATAAGGAGCAGCTGTGCAGCCTGGAGGTGCAATTCAGCTGGTCAAATGTAGGTATTTCATATCTAATATGAGTATCTCTTACAAGTCATATGAAGCATCCAGAAGGCATTTCCATTTGATTTTGAATTGAATTGAAGACAACCAGCTTATGAGCAGGTGCCTGCACTGTAAACCATTAAAGTTAGCTATGTTGCACCTAGCATGTCTGTTGAAACATTAGCAGCCCTTGGCTGACGGGTGGGCAACTTCTTAAACTACTCAAATTTTACTGCAGCTGCTCTATATTAGTGGCAACACCATGCTCCTAGACTTATTTATAAAGTTTAGCATACCTTTTTATGGTACATTTGTAAATGCCATAAATAATTTTGCTTAAATTATGGCCATTTTTTACATGGATAACAGAGATACATGGTTAGACTATATCTTACAGTGATGCAAATCATAATAAACTTCTATGACATTTGTGAAACTATAATGGTATAAAAATCATGTGTTTGAATAGAATGATGCTTAGATACAAGACTCAGTCTCCTTAATTTATATCCTAAAGCTAAACATATCATTTTCTTGGTGGCACATTTGGCAAATAGGTCTCTGAGTTCAACAACGCATTTCTGTGCCTTGCTGAAGCTCATCCCTTCCTCAGACATGCCTGACTTTTATACAAGGTCACACAGTAAACAAAGTCAGAGACATGACCTAGGTTAAAAGTTACACCTTCTTTTGCAGGGTTCCTTTTAACCCAGATGATTTCACCAACCTAGTTGGCAGGGCCACCACATCAACAGCTGTACTCGCGCAAGCGACAGAGCGATACGTTAAAGTAGAAGGCAAGAACGAGTGCGCAGGGGTGAAAACCAGTTAAGTCAGTTCAGTTGCCAACGAAAAGATGCACAGAAATAGCACAGAATGGCATTCAAAGTTGAAGAGCCTCCTCTAGATGATAATTCAGAGTAGAAGCCTAACTAACAGTCTGAACTGCTCTCTGGAGGAGCCTCTCTCATTCCTTCAACTATGCAAGGCATCTAAGGAGACAAGCCTCCTAATTTAGGCATCTAAGTTATATGTTTAAACGTAGGCAGTGAATATTCCCCCTGAGAATGTGAATGGGATGTTATAATAGTTTAAAACATGTTTAACTGAAGCTGTGATACCAGTGTCTGGTTTTTTTATGAGATACTGTTCTTTGTGCCACTGATCCTCTACTGACACAATCATGTTTCTCATTTATTAGATAAATGAATAACGCTAACAAAATGCACATTGTTCAACTACAGTCCAAATTTTGAAGTTAAAAAAAGATTCCCAATTTTACTCTGAAATACAAACCAGATTAAGTTGTTCACATGGAAACCACTGCTTGTTCCCTGTAGTAATCACATTAGGGGACCAGAAAGGGAAAAGAGATTCTCCACAATGATCACCAGCATATATTTAACTTTCTTCCTCTCCTCAAACATTTTTAAGTTTTCAATTAGGAACTTTGATCTGTAATTACATCTTGCCATATACTACATTGCTCCTACCTATTCAGAATTTTTACATATTCAGTGATAGGGATTTAATAAGTTATTGATAAATGGCAGAGGCTGTGAAGTTGTTCTTTCAATGCAGATGCATGGCTTACCTCTTGTCCTGTAAAATCCCAATACTTAATCACACACCAGAACACATCTTTCTCCAATTTAACCCCCTCATTGCATTGATCACAGCACTATTCAAAGGGCTATTTCAGATAGTCCTAGAAGGACTGCCAATACATTATGGAATGCTCTTTAAATGTGTCTTTTTTCTGTCCTGGATGAATATGTTTGCAGGAGTGGATTGTTAATACAAATTTATTTTCTAGTATCTCACACTGCAGAACTGGAACTAACATGCCTAAGAAATCAAAAATCCTGGGGAAGCCATTAATATGTATTAGACTGTGCTTTGTTTATTCTAGTGGTTTGGACATCTAAACAGTGTGTGCAAAAAGCTGTCCAACAGCTCCCTTATTTGAAACTGCCACTGTTAAGTAAAAAAAACACCTACAGGAGAATAATATATACCAGCATGACTTAAAATTAATGGCCATGCCTGAGTTAACAGGCTCATCTGATGTAACTGGTTCAAACTATCAAAGCCCAGAATCCTATGGTTTTGTGTCCATTTCCACTTAGCTCTCATCCCTTCAATAAAGCTGCCTACGGATCATACATGTTATTGCAACTGTGCACAGAAGTAGGTATTGCAGGTAGCCCTAAAAGGGGAGCTGTCAGTCATTTCACACAAGCAGACTGGACAGCTTGCCTTGTGCTCAGCAGAGCTACCAGCTGTGCCCATTTTTTTCTACTGTGCTACTTACTACAAAACTAGAAGGAACTCAGTTAGACCACCATCCTTTTGCAAATGCAGTAGAATCTGGCCAGTGAAGTTCAAAATGATTGCAATGGGACAGACAGTGTGCAACTCCAGAAGTGTCACATCTTTAGAAAAACAGCTTAAAATTCACACTGTACCCTGAAAGAGTTATACTGCCAAACAAAAGCACATCACGAGAGATTTTCTCTCAGTTGTCAACCCTAGCAGATTAAGGGAACTTTGCCACTTGATACTGTCTAGTGCTCTGCCACATGACTGAGATGCTGTGAATAAACTTTCCTTCTGTGTCCAGGTTTTCACTTAACAGTTGCTGACACACAGCTCCCTGGACCTGACTCTACTTTCTCTGACGTTTCTGTCCAAGTCTTCCTCTCTATTTGTTTGGACTACTGTAAACTACTTTCTTATTTCTTCTCCAAAGTGTAATACTCCAACATATGCAAAATGCTTCTGCATGTTGAGTATACACAGAAAAGAAACATGATATCCTAGTTCCTGTTAATTCTTCTAATTTCTGTCTGCAGACTCAAAACAGAACAGGTGAGGGTTTTTTCAATGTACTGTGGGCTTGCTCCAACCCATTTCAAAGATCCATCTTCTCTTCTGCCTGTGTTTTCCATTAATGTGACACTAGCTTGTTCTTCGTCATTTTAATCAACCAACTCAAAGCTGCCGTGACAGCTTTCCCTTGCTATGGCCTAACAATAAACAAACATATTGGGTAGGACTCCTCTCACCTACCTTTAGGCATCTACAGTGCAAACACTTATATTTATGCTGATCAGCTAAGTCGGCTATAAGCTCTGAAGAAAAACTAAACACATTCAGGGCACAGTCCATGTTGGTTAAAACAGGAATTGTATCCTCAAAGTATCACTCTCTCCCTCTCTCACTTAAGAAGAAAGCTAACTCAGAGGCAGAGACCTAGAAGACAGATGTCTACATTGACCAGATAAATAAAAACACCCTTGCCCGTTCCTACTCTCGCTTTCCAACTTAACTGAAATCCCATTTGAGAATCAACTGCTTCCCCTTAAACTGTTCTCTATTAACAATTCATGTCATTTTGAGATGTGCCTTATGGGAAAGATGTTGACTAAATGTTTCTGTGTTGCTACTCCATCACAATTTCTCAAGGTTCAGACTTTGAGGCTCTTTCCTAGGAGAGAAATTGGTGGATATGTCACAGGTAATACCATAACATAAAAATATCTATGCAGAAGAACAATTACTTTGTGTGTATGAAAATTAACAGTCTACTGATGCCTCTACTGACTTGTGCATAACTTCCCTTGGAAAGTTAATACCCGTGAATATGTAACATGCATCTTCTTTTCCCTATTGCTTCCCTATTGTTTTTCACTTTCCATTATTACAGTATTTCTCCACACAACCTGTAAGACCTTTGGTAAAGAGTTAGGTTTGCATGTGAGCATTAAAGATTATTATGAAGGCACAATAATTCCTGTAGTCTGGTTAAATATAATTGCAAGGGGAGGGCAAGACAAAAGCAAAGGGCAGTTCATAATTCATAGAATTCTCACATGTTTTCAACCTTCTCCTGCAGAATTCTGTGTGTGGGAGGAGGTTACAAACGAAGCTCTCTGCTACTTTGTGCTAAAAGCCTGTGCCAGCCCTCAAGTTGCTGGAATTTATGTAATGATAACCAAATCAATTCAGAAACCAGTTTTGTTAATCTGACACAGACCCTAAGAGTGGATAGCTTTAAACTTCTCTGACAGTGTCTGCAATTACTCTAGCTGAAGAGACACTTCTGAACCAAACCTAATGTTCATGGCAAAAGAGTTACATTAATTTATATCAGCTCCTGATCGAACTGACTAGAATAAATCAGAGTGAGAGGGCACACAATCAGCTCTGCTGGCAGATTCACAGGTTGCTGGAAAGGGGCATGATAAGTCCCTGGGGTTTGGCTGTGAGTAATGCTCTCCTACACCACCATGGCTGGATCCTGCCTAACCACAGTTGCTGACACCCACCAACCTCACATCTTATCCAGAACTGCTAGGTTTAAAGCCTCTATCAAAAAATAAAAAGCTGTAAGCCATGAGAATATACTCAGAGTAGAACAAGCTTCAGTGGCTTAAGGTGTCACACTCCTCCCAGCAATTTCTTACCTTCTCTTTGCCTGAGATTACTGCCTCACAGCAGAGTCAGTGCAATGAAACGCATGCACTAGTCCCAGCTGCTTCAATACAAGGTCCAGCAAATTCGCTTAAACTGCTCCCAAACATGACTTTAATACCATATTTTTAATAAAATGGATTAGGAACATTAGTGTTTTCCAATCCAGGGACTATTGTGGAGGCAGGAACCTTCAGTAAGGAGGCGGAATAGATGGTCAAGGTAGCAGTTTTTTGCATCACTCCAGCCAGATTTGATGGAGTCTAACCACGGCAGCAGGAAAGGCTATGAAATTTTCATGCTCACAGCTGTCATTTGTCTGCCTTATTAACAGGTTTATGAACTTCTAATTGTCTGGTTGGACTAGATGACCTCCTGAGGTCCCCTCCAACTTGAATTATCCTAATGTGTATGGCTAGGAACCTGGAGATACAGTTCTCTTCCTCCCGACCCAGTTACTTAGCATATCTTGGCAAACTGTGTAGACCCATGCATACCAAAATTTCCCTCTGAGGGATCCAACTGGTATTGCTCTGGAGTTGAGTAACTGCTTTTCAAAGGGAGGTCAGCAGTAGTATGGGTATCCTCTGCCATGAGGAAGCAGCCCTGCTCGACTCAAGCATTACTAAAAAAAGGGATGGGGGAAAAAAATCTCCAACCAAACAAATAGAGATTATGACCAAATAACCAACCTTCTCTGTGTCAGCTGGGGGATACAATCCTCACACAAAGTGGTTAATGTGTTGCTTTATGTGATAAGAGGTACATAGCCTAGTGGGAAGGGATATTATGGCAGTGTTGGGAACAGGCTGCTTATCATCTGCTCTCCCTAAGAAACACAGAACTCTGCAAGGTCTGCACAGTATCTATGCTTTTGGGTATGTGAAAAACCAGCAGGAATTGATGTCATGGGCAGGCAAGTTTGAAAAAATCTGGAAAAGGGGGAAGCCAGAGTTGCAGCTGTTATGAATTCATCACGATTTTGGCCCCAGTTCTAAAATAGTCACAAAGACATAAGAATCTCCACATGATTTTGAGGGAAGCAAGATCTGTAAATACACGAGTGACACATTCATACATGCGGTATTGTTTAAGAGGCATACTGAACTTTTAGTTTCAAACCCTGCTCTTTCACTTCTGTCAGTTAACATTTCTGAGAACCTTATTGTGAGATACGACCTCATGCTGCTACCTTAAAGTAACTACAACAGACATTTTCTGGAGAAATCACGTACTACTATAGGGAGTGTTCACAAGGTCATCATCACTGGGACACTCTCAGAGCTGTCACACAGCAGTTCCAGCAGCAAGGACTTGCTGCAGTGGTGCAGCTGCACATAGAAACACAGCTCGGATCCGCTGGGATCTCAGTTGGCTGTTCCTGCCTCCACATCTACTCTGCCTTCCTCTGCAGTAGTTCTGCAGGCTCAGCTAATGAACGAACTTCATCCAGATGAATTTGGGTAATTTTTTGGATCCCAGGCTTGCCTTGCCAGATGGCAACATCAGTGTTGTCGTAGTGTAAATAATAAACAGGAGGGTATGGTCATGATCAGAGAGGAATGCAGGACTGCCCTTTTTGGTGGCAATACAGACAGGTCCAGGAATAGGGCAAATAGGGCAAATCCCCAAATCTGTTCCTCTACTGTACTATAAAAGCAATTAAACCACTATAGCAAAGATAGTGTTCAGTGCCCTTCTGTGTGTCCATGCAAGACAAACGCACCTTCTGCCTTTCCCGGCGGCTCCCTCAGCCGAGGTGGAGGTAGCCGAAGTCTGCATTCAGAGTGGGAATGAGCTCTGAATGTGAAGTCAGAGCTCTGCTCAGCGATGCTAACCACTAGGACACGAGGCAACGGGCAGAAACTGATGCACAGGATATTTCACCTGAACATGAGGAAGAACTTCTTTACTGTGCAGGGGACCGCGCAGTGGAACAGAGAGGCTGTGGAGTCTCCCTCACTGGAGATATTCAAGAACCGCCTGGACACAATCCTGTGCCATGTGCTCTAGGATG
>NW_021940208.1:17434735-17558172 GCF_001715985.3 Manacus vitellinus | reverse complement strand
AATGCCAGTGGAGGACTCCGTTGGAGGTTGAGGACAGAAAGAGTCCATGGGAACGAGGAGAGAGGCACATGGGAACGTAGGTGGATAGATGGACGGGAGAGATGTGCCGGAGGAGGAGTGACAGAGCAGATGGGAGGGCAGGGATGTGCAGAAGGCAGAGCAGACTGGAGGCCGGGTGATGGGTGCAGAGGAGGCAATGGTCAGAGTGAGGCCTGCAAAGTTTCTCCAAGTAGTTGAGTTTGTAGTTTCCAGTTTCATGTGTCCTACAACCACGCTTAGGCTCTGTTGGTTTTGTTGCAGTAGTTGGTCTAGCCACTTTTTTAAAAATAATTTTGCTACATTTCTATTCCCCCTCCCCATTACTGTCATGATGTCAGTATTGCCATTTTTCCCTATTTTCTCTCCATTTTCTCTGATGACAGTTCTAGTGTTATTCTTTATCTTGTATTCTCCAACATGAGGGGGAATAAAATTTCAGTTTTTCTCATATATATGATATTCTCTCAATATCATACTTAAAATATACATGTTTATGTTTGGTATGTTAGAGGGTGTTATTTTTCCTTTCTGAAAATCTGTATCTTAAAAGCATCAGTGCATTAGTACTCCCTTGTATGTGAATATTGAAATATTGAATGTCTACACCTACTACAGTTTCACATGTCACAAAGCTAGGTTTCTTTCCAAGGGATGTTCGATTTTAATTGCAATTGCAGATTGTTGAGTGGTTTGGGTTTTTTTGCCCTTTCCCCCACCCCTATGTCAGCTACATCCTAGGTAGGCTTAGGCTTCTTGCAGCTCCTGGTACTTGCCAGCCTGCAGAAGTGAACATTGCAGCTGCAGCATGCTTCCAGGGTGCTTTGCTCTTGGAGACTTGGGCTTTTGAGCAGGTAATGGAGAGAAATGGATCCTGCCCTGAGCTGATCTCAATCTCAAGAAAGAGAACTAAATGGAAGACAAGGAAGCATCACCAGGCCTTTATCTGATTTTCTGTGTAAATAAGTGTGAAAAAAAAAAAAAGTTCATTCTTCTGTGGATGAGCTGAGAAATCTGAAGACTAAAAGCAGCTCTGTAGCACTAAGAACAATATGCTTATTGCTCTATATTTAAAATAATATATACTACTCTTTAGAACAATTCTAAAAAGCAAGATTGTAATTAATAAATACGCATTCTTAGTCCTAAGGACCCAATTCTTTGGAATTCAAAGAGGAGTTCAAAAGGTGGAAAAGTATTCAGGCCAAAATTCTGACCTCGTGAATCAGGGTTATAAACACATGTGTGAGTCAATTAAACTTGCAGTTATTCGTGGCAGGTTTATCTGGGTTGTGGATTGGCTGCACTGGGAATGTAGCAGCAGCAGAACTGAGTCTTTGTGGAGCTGACTATGGTTTGTCAGGGCTCCTGAGCTGCAGCATGGGGGGAACATGGGTGTGCTGTGTCCAGGGCCAGGGTGCAGGAACAGTTTAACTCTACTGGCACAGAGCCCAACCTAATAAACACTTTGAACCCAAGCTGGCTCTGCACAGACCCGTCTTAGGAGTCTTTGGTGGCATGTTTGCTCTACCAGAAGTGCTTACACACGATATGCAGAGAAGCAAGTGGCTCCACAAAGGGCCAGAGGGATTACTGACTTGCGCAGAGTTCCCCTTTGTTGAGCTCCAACCAGGCCCTGCGGAATCCGTCAGGTATCTAGGCCCTGCATTCTGTCAGAGGAAGGATCTGTCACCTCAGGGCTGGTCCCATGTGAACACGGGCTTGGGTTTGATGTGGCACTAATGCCAGAATGCCTGGAGGCTGTGTTGGAGAGCAGAGAGATGTGTGGAGCCAGCCTGGGTCCAGCAGGGCTAAGACGGAGCATAAGCTACAAAGCCTCTCACTGCCTGAACTGTGTATGTATGGAGTACGCTCCCCAGAGTGCCCCACAGCATTTGTGTTAGCTGTTTCCCTTTATGTTATCCAGCCTGGCCAATGAACACCTCATTACCCCAAGTAATGGTGATGTGACCATATGGATGTGCCTGAAACTGGTACATGAGGTACCTGGAGAGGGATATGGTTTGCAGTCAGTTTAAGGAATAGCACGGCCATCTCTGATTCTTTCTAGTTCTTCAGAAAATTGTAGTACAAAGGCTCTGCAAATGGCCATTGCATTCTCCAGGATACTTTCTGTTTGGTTTACCAAACTAATTAAATCTCAAATTTAAATCTCTAAATTAATCTCTAATTAAAACAATGACCAACTGTTTAGTGGTTTCTTATAAGTTTACTTTTAACTTGTGGTGAATTTCTTTACTTCATTTGAAGATGGGTTTTTTTTTCACTTGCATTTAAAGTAACTCTCTGTTTTGAGTTAGCTCTCAGAAGATTTCACACAAAAATAGTTTGAGGCCTGCATGCATACTTCTTCCCACTTCCATACACATTTCCCCATTAACTCCACGTCTGCTATTGCAAAACAGTTTCAGTGCTAAGAAGCCAAAAAACAGCAGAAAGCAGTTAGCTGACTTGAGAGATCCCTCGGTGCTAGGTTTCCTGGGCTGTAGTATGTGTGTGTATGTTTTATCTGGCATGTGTGCTGCTTTGAAGAAGCCCAGGGCATGAACACTCCAATGGCAACCCCCAGGGCCACCGCTGCAGTTGTAGCTGTTCGTGTCACTGCTGATGCACACAGTAAAAGGAAGAAAATAGCACTGGCACAGCACACTTCTCATGTCATTTAAATGTAGTTTAAATCCAATTCTGCTGGAACTGAGCCACATTCTTACTTATAGGTATATTTTTAACAGGAGTTCTGATCCTGTGAGGTCATTACCATTAGCTTCCACACCAGTCCCTGGGACCACAGCTGCATGTGTAAACAAAGCCATGTCAACAGGGAGAGATGGATTTGGCTGTGGAACTTGGCAAGCCTTTTGTTTGTTTGTATTTTATCTGACAGTGATCAGTTAAAATGTTGGTTTTGTCGTGCAAACGTAATGTCTGATAACTGTCAGCAGCATCAGTGATTGCATCTGAACAGGGACAATTAATTATTAGAAATGAAGACCAGTTGTTCTGCACCCAACTCCAAAATAAAAGGAATAATGTTTATAATAAAGCAGGAAAGTCTTATTTAAATTTTTTTTGAACAATTGCATTTTTAGTAACTTATTCTTAAAAATCAAATGAAATACATCAAGCACATGAAAAAAATACAGTCTGTATTTCAGTCAGAAATAGACTTCTGTTGGCTTCTAGTAGGAACTGCGCATCATGCAGGGAAAAATACTTTTTTCTTCCTCTGACAATGGTCCAGTTAGTATTGCTGTTTATGCTTTTCCAGGTAAGGTATTGTCATATAGTTACATGTCTCTGTTTTAACAATTTATAACTTTGAAGAGGAAACTGAAAAGAGGATCATTGTACTATTTGAAGCAAAGACATAATTGAGGGAGAGGAAGCTCAAACTGGTCAAAGCTGGCTTACAAAACCAATATGACCTTAACCTGAGAAGTGCAGGTTTCAGTTAATTGCAAGGAAAAGCTTCCAAGCAGTAAGAGGAATTTGTGGAAAGAACAGCTTCAGTTCATTGCTTAGACTCTGGTAATGTAAATGGATGCACACAAAAAGTGGATAAATCTGAAAATCAACACCTCTTAACACTGGAATTTGCTTCCTTGCTTTACTCTGTGTGGCAATTGACCTGTTCTGGGGTTGTGCAGTGGCAGAGGATCATCCTGAGTCTGTCTTGTAGAAGTGGAAAATGTATAGGCATACCTCAGCATTGTATTCCAGCAGATGGTGCCTAACAGAGTGACTCTGTCTTGTAACATTAGTCGTGTCTCTTACATTGCATTTCGGGATGCCCGACATCGTGCTGCACAGCTGATTTACGGGAAATGAGAAACAGAATTAGTCACCAGTCTTCATCCGTGTATGTTCAGGCCATTCCAGATGTTCAGCTGTCCAGTCAGCAGTACTGTGGAACTGCTGTGACCTGAGAGCACATGTCCAACAATCTCAGGGAGTTGTGGAATGTTCTTGCTTTGCCTGGGTAAAATTTTGATCAGAGAAAGACACATGTCCAGAAAAATCCAGGTATAGTATAGCCCTATCAGTGAGGAATTAACATCTGATTTGGAGAAAAGTCTGATTAGCAGACATTAAATAAAGCTTGATGAGACTATTGAAACAATGAGAGTAAAGCAAAAAAGAGTAACACCTCATTATATGAGTCATCTATCCTGTTCAAGAGTTGAATGCCTGTGGAGAAAATGGGATGCAGTTGTGTTACTGATTGTGTCAAAACACATGCATAAAAAAGACATGTAAAGATAGCAGAGATGCCTTCTGTTTTGGCACTTGCAGAGCAATGTTTGGGATCAAACAATAGGATGAACCCTGCTACAGACCCCCTCTATTGGAGAGGGCATTTGCTGCCTTTGGTACCTCTGTGGTGAGGTAGAGCTGAGGAACATGGGCTGAAGTGGGTCAGTCGTCCTGTATTCATTCTCACTGGTGTTGCAGACAAGTTTGCTAAGCAAGCTGTCCCCCTTTGCCTATCCTTCACACAGTCACTGTATCTGCCTCTGGAAATACTCGTGTGTGTATAATGCTTTACTGTTAAAATAGAGACTGTCTCTTGGATCTTACTCAATTGTGCATTGCTTTAGTTCTGGAGAAAAATTCTTTTCTGACCCCAGATAGGGATCAGCTCAGCTTATGCTCCAAAGAATAGAGATTAATATCCCCTGTGACCTTTTAGCCTGGCTGCTGCAAGGTTTTAACGAGTGGGCTTAAGACCCCATGTGTGGCAGCTATGCCAACATGAATGTCTGTAATGTCTCTTCTTGTCAATGATCCGTGAACTAAGGAATCTCCAAGGATATCTTGACGTGCAGTGGAGCTGTTACGGTCTAGTGCAGGAAAGAAGCACGCAATGATAGAATGAAAAGCTGGTGTCACAAGTAATGTGTAAGCTGTTGTAAATGTACTTGACAACAGTTGTCCCTGGCTGCATATTTACTTAAAAAATGTGGCTATGATATGGTAGGAAAACCAAATATTGAAACAAAACCTCAAGTAACAAACAATGAAATGCACTATTTAGGATTTCTGTATTTCTGGTTCCTTGGATGTTTCTGGTGTTGTATGAACTCTATAATATAATGTAGAACAGATAATAAAAAATGAGTACATGACATGAAAAAGCCCCCACCTACCTCTAGCTACTTCTTCCTCCCCACCCCTGACGCGTAGGATGTCCAGAAAACAACTCATAAGGGAATTCCTTCCTAAAACTAATTTTTTCCTTAATTTTGGACATATTTGTTTTGATTTGCTTCGGTTATTCTGAAGTCATGTTACCATCACTGGTGTGGATAAGAGGTTTGTATTTTGTTTAAACCATTCTTAGCTATTACTTTAAAATAGCCATACTTTTTTTCAGTAGAATCTCAGAGAACTGCCCAGGATCCCAGAGAAGCACTGATTTAGGACTGAGGTCTACAGCTGCTGTTTCAAACATGGCTCAGGTATATGGGTGATGTTATATTCACCTTCTCAAGCTAAATGGCCTGCTTTTGTGTCTAGGGTAGGTGATAAGTAAAAACTGAAGTGCCTGAATCTAAGAGAAAGATCCTGAGGCTTTTGCCAGCCTAGCTCTGGAGATATTGACCACTCAGTAGGTACATAGGTGTAAGTCCACCAGACTCCCTGTGTACTCCCAAGTTTCAGTGCCTGTTGATGTTTCTAAGCTCACCAGTGTGACACTGGGCATCAAGCTCTTGCTTAAGCTTCAGTGTCAGCAGCATGAAGATAGAAGCCCCCAAACTCTTGGTAGCTGGAGGAAATGGGACAGTTTCATTTGGTTTGCTCCTGCAGTTTTAAGACCATGTAAATTTTTCTGCCTCCTGCTTCCCAGCTCCCTTGTGAAACCACTCTCCTGAAGTGGGCATGTGTTTGCGTGGCTCCTATGCCTTGCCTCCTGCCCATGGATTGGCCCAGCTTCCATCAGATACAGAGACAAGGAGGTTGTGTTCTCTGCTGAGCAGGGGACTCTTCTGGAATCAAGGCGACTTCGATGCGAGTGTCACCCTTCTTAAGGCAAAAGGAAGTTAAACACGCCCATAGGGTGGAAACTAGCTGTACCAAAGAGACACAAGAGGTTGTAAAGTAAGTATGTTCTGTTTAGTGGAATGCTAGGAATTGAATGCAGCCTTTCCTTAGAAATTATTTATTCTCTCTTTTTCACTACATGTGGGGAAAACCTCCAGAGATTTTAGGGCTGTTTTCCTTATGGTGACAGGCTGGTTGTGTAGGACTTGGATGTGTTTGAAGACAGGTCAGTGGATTCTGCCCCAGGTGATGTTTTGTTCATTTATAAGTTGACTCATCAAATCTGAATGGGTTATAATCTATATTCAGTTCCTATCTTTTTATCCATTTCCATTGCAATGCGAGTGACATCAGTTTTTTTCCTATTAGTTATCATCTTCTGTATTTAAAATTAAATGGTCTTAATTGCCTCAGAGCTAGAGCTCTCTAATGATGTATCCTGCCTATATCAGGATATATCAGCACTGACAAAAGAAACTTAGAGTTGTTGCCCTTTCCACCTTAGGCTTTCTCCTGCCCACAAGTTTTTAACAGACAATGGGAATGATGTGCAAGCTGAAATGTGCAGCACCGCACAAGGACAAATAAGCCCCAGTATGTCCTGCTGTGCTGCGTGGAGTGTCAACTGTGGGGTAGCAGCGTGTTTTTGCCATCAAAATCTTCAGCCATGTGGAACCTGTGTGAGCTGTGGGTTTAAGTGAGGGTGACAGGCTTCCGTGGCTTACTTGCAGGGAGCAGGAGTGACGAGGTGGTGGAGCAGACCTGATGTGCAGCTGCAGGCAGCAGTGAGGATCATCAGTTTGGCACTGCTGGGAGGTGGGGCGTGTGTTTGCTAGAGGCAGCATTCAGGGAGGGCAGAATGAAAGTCATGGGGATATCTGTTTAAATTGTCATAGGTTTGAATTCTGCTAGGCACAAGGGAATACAAAGGCATAAGACACATCCTCCTTAGTCCATCTTGATCTCATCTTGTTAGTTTATAAACTCTACTAACAATTTTATAACCCACCAGGATGTAAAAGATTGTTTCTCCCTGTTCTGGCTTCTGTCTGCTACCACCTGTTCCTTCTGTGTGTACCCCCCGCACCACAGGCTGTCTTCAGCTGTGCAGCCTGAACTGTGTGCTAGGCCAGACCCTATCTGATTGTATCCTACATTCCCTGTTTCTTCACCTCCTTGGTCTTGCCAAACCTTTGATGCAGCTGATGGACAACCCTCCTGAGCTGGCCTCCTCCCTCTTGATTAATGCAACTCTGCATTGCATAGCTATGAATTGCAATTTTTTATTTTTGATTTCCAGAGGTTTATATCTGGGTCAATGTCAGGGACCCCACCTGTCCTGAGTCAGAGACCAAGGGAAAAGAACTGATGCTCTTTTTGTGTGGTAAGGACCTAGAATTTTGGTCACATGAGATTCAGATAAAAGGGCGGGCAGTGCTTTGATCTTCAGCCTTAAATACAAACCTAGCTGTACAACACAGCTTACTTCTGAATGTGTGGGTTGTTGCTTTTTTGTGCATTATACTACTTTCTTGAATGGTTACTGGGAGAAGCTGGGCTGTAGGTTTGCCTTAAAGTCATACTGCAATTTACTACTTGTATAAAAAAGTTAGTAGAATCTGTAAATCTTAAACTGTTTTGAGGACTAGGGAAGGCGTAGTTTGGGAATCACTGTTCTAAGGAATTGTAGATTTGGATTGCTAACTGTGCCATAAATCCCAAAGTGACGTGTTAAATTTAATGAAAAAATTCAAGTCGGGATGTGGATGTTAGAGTACTTTGAAGGAATATTTGAACAGAGTGAGGCTCTCAGCTTTGTCTGTAGTAGAGCAGTCATTCAACCATATCATAATCTTATTAGGATGAGGGCTCTTGAAAGTGCTAAGCACAGACTTCCCTGATGCTGGTTGGCATATTTAGGCACATATGTTATACACCAGTATAAAAGCAATTTAATGCCTCGTGTGATTTGTGATTCGTGGGTTGATGGCTACCAGTATATTGTAGTGATCTGCAGATTGAAGTTTGGTTTGTTGGGTTCAGTGTGGGCAGGGCATTTAATTTTTTTGAACTAATTTAACAGAATTGGGGCCAAAGGCATTAAAGAAGTTGTGTTTTTTATCACCATAAAAGAGCTATGATTCATGATTTAAATCCATAGACTAGTAAAGAGAAACTCCAGAGTTAAATGGTTGTAGAAGAGTGGGACTGGATGTGAATGGGGGGCAGAAAGACACAATTCAGCTATGAGAATAAAAGCAAAACTAAATTGTCACGGTCTGAATTATTCTACAGCACATAAAATTCATTTTTCTGACGATTATGTTCTCTTTTAGATTTCTGAGTGAAGATGAACCTGGCGGAGATTTGTGATAATGCCAAAAAAGGAAGAGAATATGCACTCCTTGGGAATTATGACTCTTCTATGGTATATTACCAGGGTGTCATCCAGCAAATCCAAAGACATTGCCAGTCAATCAGAGATCCAGCAATTAAGGGCAAATGGCAACAGGTAGGGTGAAATAAGGTTGCCTTTATTCTATTACTTGATATTTGAAAAGCCCACTATACTTCCCAAACCTTTTAAGATGTAGAGGACTTATATTTCAGTGAAGTTTGCAACATTTTTTTTTCATATATTTTGTCTATATGTATGGGAAAATAATTTTTGTAGCATGTTCAAAAGGAACTCTGTTGTTCTAATTGAATAAATTTTTTTGTTGTTTTAACTTAGGACATCTGTCTGATTCCCAGTCTGTTTGTGTGTGCATACTGTCTGTGACTGCCTACTTTGGAAAAACTGAGGACTTCCTTTTACCATTTTATCTTTTGGCCATCTAATGTCCACTAAACTAAGATGTGAGTGGGTTGGTTAGCATCGCTAGAATGGTTGTCTGAATAGCAGTTTACTATAAGGCTACAGTGCACAAATTTGGATAAGGTTTCTAAAACTTCAACTAATACTCTTAGCCTGAGTCTTGCACACATCCATCTCCCCGCTAAACAGAGTACCATTGAAGCCAAGGAAGTAATCCATAGGTGAAATGTAAGAACCCCAAGCACCCCCATTTAACACTTTTGGTGTTTTATGTATGTCTTACATTTTTGGTCTCATTTTTCATGGTAGAAAATGTGTTCCATAAAAAAAAAAAAGGAGGAAAACCATATAAAGTGTTTTCCAGAATAAAGAATTCATGTGGCATAAATACTATGTTTTGAAAGAATGACATAGCTCCCATAAGGGATAAAATTTTTCAGTGGTAGCTGAAGACATGGTTTCAAGAAGAGTTTTTCTAAATATATGTTTAAGTGATATCACTTAAAAACAAGCAAATTTTCCTTTTTATTGCAGCAGGTGATTTGGTCATGGGTTTGTGCTTGAAACATCTGACACTAATGTAGAGTATTTTGTGTACTGTTAGCAACAACACTGTTAGCAATCACATTGTAATAACAGTACTGTTCATTGGTGTTTATCATAGAACTGTAGAAGTCTGTTTATTAGCAGCTTGTCTGCAAAGCATGTGCATGCACAAGCATCAGCAGTAGTACCTACCTTTCCTGGTGATGTAGTAAGCTGAATGTTGTACAGGAGATACTCACGTTCAAGTACTTGTATTCAAGCTCTTCCCCACCCCTGTACATGCTGATACAAGGTGTTCATGCCCAGTGCATGTCCTTAGTTCCTACCAAACTTGTAGCTGACGTGAAGGTAAACCGTGAGGCTTTCCTCATTCTGCAGCTCCATCACTTCCTTGTCTTCACATCTAGTATTTACTGTTTCCTCTGATCAAATTCGTTCTTCCACTAAACATTTAACAGCTCTTACCTTGTGAAGGTCACTTCAAATCTTCTGCTATTGTGTGTTGTTTGAACTGCTTCAGAGAAGCCTATGCACCATGGAATTCGTGCTGCACTTTGGAGACAAGCCTCACATACAAAAGAACCATTAACACAGTTTCCGGGATTATTCCCTGGGGAAGGCAACCGGCTCTCTAGCAGAGGATCTGAAGTTGGCACCTTCTCAGAAATTATCCCTTTTAGGTAAAAGAAGAATGGCCCCTGACCATGTCCCATAAATGCTTTAGAGAAGTGTCTCCAGAAAGATCAGCAGCAGGTAGGGTAGCATCTGTTACACTGTGCGCTCATGTGAATTCTGAAACTTCCCAACACAGAGGTGGCAGATGAGCTTTGTCAGAATATTGCTTTGCCATTACTGATGCCAGTCTTGGCTCAAGGACAAACACCAAAAAGCAAGAAGTGTGATTGAAAAAAAAAGAAGGGCTTCATCCCTTGGCTGTTTGCCTTCTCATTCATTTATAGGAACAAAATGATACAGCCCTGAGAGCAAACGATGCAGCCCTGGAACCACTTCTCCATACCTGCACCTGAATGGTTTGGTGACACCTATAGAGGCAGACCTACTTTCTTACACACTCTTCATAAATAATTGTTGTGCTTTCTCACTCCTTGAGACAGATTAAGAGGGAGTCTGATGATGTGGATGTTAGTGCTACTTTCCAGCTCCAACAGCACCTACATCCAAATGGTCAGTCACATTCAGTATCTGTCTTGACAGACAACCTGTTCTGAAAAAAATTTAACCCAAAAGTTGGATCACAAGAAGCATTCATTCACAATATTAAAATATTATTTTTAGATCATTCTCCTTAAAGAGTTACGCCATACACATTATGTAAGTTTAGCAAAATTCAGGTCTAACCCACTTGTGCAGAAGCAAAAGATTCCCATACCTGTGTGCTGTGTGCAAGTGGCTGGAGAAGCAAAGCAACTCTTAGGTCATGGTTAAGGGGATTAACGCAGTTGATTTTTACCTGAAATTCTGTCTCCTCTAGCATATGAAGCCAGCTTATTCCTTAGGTTCTTCAGTTTCTCCATCACCTGAGGAATCCAAAGAGGATTATACAAATGGCATTGGTACCTTTTGAAGGTGGCATTTAGCAATCACTAGCAGACACTGTGTGGGTAGAGCTTTTACTGTTGGGAGTGGTCCACAGCATGAATGTCCATGTAGATAAGTGCTTGAAGGCAAAGATTCTTACTTACAGCAGTTATTCTGTGGGATGTACTCTCTGCACAGGCATTCACAATCTTGAACCTTCTGAAGGATTCCTGGGACACCAACTGACAGTGTGAAGCGTGCCCTTCCTTTCTGTATGTTTGTATGCAGCACACTAACAGGGTGTTTGTCCTACTGCTACTTCTGAGGCAGAGAACTCAGTTTCAGATGTTTGCGTACATTTTCCCTCATAAAACAGAAATGTTCATATGAGGAACATCTCAAAGTACGAGCTGTGACTCTGCAACTTACCAGCTCACACCTCTTACATGCACCATTGTTCTTCCTATTTGGTCTCTTCTCTACAGTGGGTGCTCCATCCTGAGTAGGTATCTCATGCCTAGTGGATCTGTTTTGTTGCCTTGTGCACAGAGGATTTTTCCAGCAGTTTGTTGAGCAGTGCAGAAGCAGAGGTGAACCAGAAGTAGTTGGGATTTTGAGTCAGATACCTTAATGGATCTACCTCTCTTTGCTTAGGTGTCATCGTTTTCAAATTTCAACAGGTTGGTCTGGACAGAATGATATTCTGTACAAATATTTGGTGGGTTGTATTTCATGTTGCACAATCAGACAGCTTCAACTTTGCAACCGGGCACCTTGATTACAAGGATTCCTTTTGCTTGGTGCTGATAGTTAGGATGAAGAGAAATATGAACATGTTAACATCTGCTCCCCTGGGAACAACTGACTGACTCAGTTAGACTTGATGCAATACTGCCTCTGGGAATTCAAAATTAGTACTGACCATGGGAGAGGGATTTTGTTATTAGTCTGGCACAACCTGCAGAACTTCAATAGGGCAAAAGATGCATGCTTTGGAGGGTCCACCAAAGCAGATATGTGACAGCATAAGAATTCCCCTGATCCCTTGGAAAATTCACTGCTATTGATCATCTGTTGCCTAGCTTGTCTTGGGGATATCAAGGGTGACCTGCTCTTAAACCCTTACTTGTTTTGCATCCAGGGAGTTCCCAGCTTGTTCTTGGGTGGGCTGAGTGTAGCTCCACTCTTATCCTCACTCCTAGGCCTCCTGAGCTCATTTGAAAAAGAAAAAGTCACTTTGATGTGCTTTGAGGTTTGGCTGACAGGTTGGCATATTCATCCATGTAAATGCAGACTGGGACTGGAAAGATTTAAAACCAGAAGCAACTCATTCTTACCAACACCAAAAGGTAGGTTTACTCTCATGACCGCTACTGTGAACTTTACTTGTGTTGACATTCTCCCTGTTTATTCTGAGAGTTTCTTGGCTGTTGAAGTCTTTTTACTAGACAGCTGGCTTGTAGGAAAGAGCTGCTTCAGTGACAGTTCAGCAGCTGCAGAATGACAGCAGAGCATGCCCCCGGGAGATAGTACTGGCTTACAACAAGGCCAGCGGCTGTCGAGCAAAACCTGCTGTGTGTTATAACCATGTGCTCTGTGTTGCACAATAGCTGAGAGCACAGGAGCAGCAGCCAGAGCTGAGGCAGTTCAACGATTTTCTGAACACTCGGAGCAGCCAGCAAAGCACCCTTATTGACAGTGGTCACTGGTGCAGGTGATTAGGTGCACTGTACTCTTGCTTCAAGAATAAAGGATGATTTTTACTTTTTATTATTTTAAGCACATTTCAGTCAATCTATGCTTATGTTGTTTTTGCTTCATGACTGTTTTGTTAACATTTAGTAGGTTATTTCATGATTAATTAAGGAATATTCTGCAGGTAACTAATGAATATTTGTGATTATAGGAGCTATACCTTCACTCCATGGAATCAGACTGCATTACAGGGCATTCATTTTGGATATGGTTTAGGGAATTGTTATTTTCACTTTTTGAAAAACAGAGCTTGAACAACTAACACTAATTGCAGGTGGTAACTTCAGATTTGGAAAATATTTCTGTAGAAACTTGATTGGTTTTGTTTCAGCATAATAGAATTAAAAAAAAAATCCCACACATTATTTGTATTTACCAAGATACAGATACCCATGCTCATTGCTATGAGAAGTTGTGTAGAAGTACAAGCTCTAGCATAGCAAGTAAGAGCTGGTGATGTCAAAGTTATAACAGCTGCTAGATGGTGAAATACAGGGGTTCTCCCTGAAATGGGTTTTGGAACTACAACTAAGAAAGGATGAACTCAATGCTTGGTCATTGTTTTTATATCCATATATTAGCATGAGTTTTCTGCTTGGTTACTGTAAATCCTTGTGGCTGGAATGTCAAAACAAAGCTGTGGGGCCATCGTCTGAGCTGAAAGACTTTTTGTTGGGCTTTCCAACATCGTGCAGTGCCCACAATGCTGCTTCAGTGGAGGAGGTGATGTGGCTGGTAGGGGCGGCTGGTGTACCAGAGCATGACTGTGGAGAGCAGACAGTTTCATGTGGTAGCTGAACCTGGCTAACATCCTGCCATGCCCAGAGAGGCCAAGCTCTTCTCCACCTCATCTTCTCTCCAGTCAGCACCAGCTTCTCTCCCTCCTCTTCCTCCTGCCATTTTTTTTTCCCTGGAATTCACCTGATCACAGGATAGTGTGATAGTGTGCAAGTGCAGCTTGCTAACCCAGCAGAAGTGTCCTGTATTTTCTTTCACCCTCCTAGGCCAGCTTCTTGCTATTTTACCAAGCTGTCTTACTGTACTGAGATGCCAGAATTGGATCCAGGAGAGCAGCTTCTGTGGTTTTGCAGAGTGTGGCTGGGGAGAAGAAGTGAATTGAGTTCTTCCTGTTTGGCGGTGGTGAGCTGCTAAGTTGGCCCACACTATGTCCTGAAACTGCTTAAACATAAATAACCTGAAAACTTTCTTCAGGCTCTATACAACCTGTGCTGGAGCCCTCTGAGGGTTCTGGCACCCAAGGGTGTGTGTGATGGAGGGCAAAGAGACTAGGTAAGTCCAGACAAATGATCTTCCTGATTGCAGCCTTCCTAGGTTTCTTCAGAGTAGCGCTGATCACTCAAAGACTCTGCTCAGTCTACTTCATAATACAGCACAGCCTTTCTTGGCTCATGTCTGGGTTGTTTCTCAACTACAAGAAAGTCATTCTGCACCTATTTCATTTGACTCGGTTTCTTTAAGGAGTTTATCACTGGTTTTGCTTTGTGGTCCAGTTGTTTAAGCACATTGATGTTTCTTTATTGGTTGGTTTGCCAGGTACTGACTAAGCAAAAGAGTGGTTATTTTGGAGTTTGATCTGCTCAGGTCTGACTAAGAGATGGATAGCAGATGTTAGTTCATTTTTGTCTTCCAAGGCATCAAAGAGTCACTTTCCCTCAGTTTTCAGATACCATCCTCCTTGCTGGTCCAGCGAGCTGCATGACAGCACTCTGGCCATCAACGCTAAAAAGTTGTTTTCCACCAAATTTTCTGCATGTGTTGGAAGGCTGATAGAAGGAATCCTGTCAGTACTCCTAGAGTAGGAAGTGGCTGTCCCTTGTGGAGCAGTGCCCTGGAGGATTTATGCTGTATCATTCCTTTGTACCTCACAGCAGCTGTTTGGCTGGATTTATTTTTGGATGGGGGGGATTGCGTGTTAGACAGTTTGAAGGAACTGAGTTAGTAATCAATCACATTTGTAACTCAGCTGGAAGCTCTCACACTGGGGAATGTGTCTGCTGATTGTGTGATGAGAAAGCAAAGAGAGCAAAGCAGGGTAGGAGCAATCCTGCCTGAGCTGGATATCTCATGGCTTTGAAAAGATAGTTACCCCATCTGGAATGAGCAAGAAGGCTGCTTTGCCCTGAAAAGTGATCAAGTTCTTCCTGTACCTAAGGCTCCTTTTGTACAGATGCACGTAGAGCTTCTGATAAAGTAAATGCAGTGTTGCAAGAACTGTGCAGGGCCGTGGGGATTTACCCTTCTCTTTGCCTCTGTCAATACTAGTATCTTGCTGATGGCAGTCACATATAGAATCATAGAAACTCTCCAGTTGGAAGGAACTCATAAAGATCATCGAGCCAACTCCCTGCTTCTCACAGGACTATCTAAAACTAAGCAACATGACTAAGAGCACTGTCTAGACACCCCTTGAACTCTGGCAGACTTGGTTCCATGACTACTTTCCTGGGGAGCCTCTTCCAGTGAATGACCATCCTCTCAGTGAAGAACCTTTTCCTAATGTCCAATCTGAACTTCCTTTGAAGCAGTTTCATTCCATCTCCTCGTGTTCTATCTCTGGCCCCCAGAGAGAGGAGATCAGCAGCTCCCTCTCTGCTGCCCCCCTTGAGGAAGCTGTATACTGCTGTGAGGTCACTCACAGCCTTCTCCAAGCTGAGCAAGCCAAGTGACCTCAGTTGCTCCTCCTAAGTCTTGCCCTTGAGACCTTTCACCATCTTAGTTGCTCTCCTCTGGACACACTCTGATAGTCTGATGTCCTTATGTTGTGGTGCTCAAAACTGCACACAATATTCAAGGTGAGGCTGCATCAGAGCAGAGCAGAGTGGGACAATCCCCTCCCTCGACTGGCTGGCAATGCTTTGCCTGAAGCCCCCCAGGACACAGTTGACCCTCCTGGCTGCCAGGGCACTGCTGACTCATTATTCAAGTTGCCATCTACCCAAACCCCAATATCTCTTTCCGTGAAGCTGCTCTCCAGCCTCTCATCCCCCAGTTTGTACTGGTTGATCCTGTCCCACGTGAAGGATTCTGCACTTGTAGGGGAACCTGCATTGTTGCCCTCTAGTCAATACAGACCTTTCTTTAAGGCCTCTCTACCCTTAAAGGTGTCCACAGCTCCTCCAACTTAGTGCCATCAGCAAACTTACTTAATGTACATTCAATTTCTATGTTTTATAAAAACATTGAAGAGATCTGACCCTAAGATTAAGCCCTGGAGAACCTCACAGGTGACTGGCCACCAGCCTGATGCGATCACATTTACTACAACCCTTTGAGCTCAACCTATCGGCCAGTTACTCACCCACCCATTGTACTAGGGACTTGTCTAGGTGTGCTGGACATTTTGTCTAGAAGAATATCAAAAGCTTTGCTAAAATCCCAAACTAGCACATCTACTGGCTTTTCTTGGTCAACTAGGTGGGTGTTGGAGTTGCAAAAGTGGGAGAGGAGAGGCAGGCAGCCATGCCTCCACAAAGAAAACATCTATGTGACAATAAAATTGGTAAATTTTCTTTAGGAAGATCCATATCAGAAATGGATCAGCTTAGAAATTCTATCATAAAAGTCTGTGAGTAGAAAGAATCATTTCAAGAAGGATGTATCCTCTGCTTTAAGTAGGTGGTAGGAGCCTTTTTGCATTCCCATTGATTGTTTGATGTCATAATGGGGAGACATCTTTCAGTAATATTGTCATGTCTCTGTACTGAACCTTTAAATACATCCCCCATCCATGTTCTTTTATATACTCTATGTAATAATTCACTTTCAAATTGATGCCAATTAGGACTAAACTTCCAGCCTGGATATAGTGCTTTAAACCAGAGAAGAATGTCTTTGTGCTGCTGAAATCTAATTGTCCTTGTAGTGGGAAAATTCCTGGAAAATATTATAGAGCAGAACAATAAATTACTGTGGGGTGTACCTGGTAGCATTTTAGAACTGTAGCTTACAGAGGTGATATGTGTTTTTTGCTGAGTGCTGTCAATTTAATCATTCACTCTTTTGTACACCTTACCTTACCCAACAGTAAGCACAGTAATAGCACACAGCACCAAACAGTAAGTCAGATAGCACTTTTTGCCTTGAAGTTGTCCCACAAAAAGTGGGGGGCTGCTGCTGCTGTTTTCAATATGTAGAGTGGGACAGGTACGGAAAGATGCCATTCTGAAAGGGGAAACGAGAATGTAAGAGAAATGGGAGGAGGAGGTAAAAGTCAGGCTGGAAGAGGCATGCTCCTAGAAGTATGCTGACTAGACAGAGCACCCTGCACATGCCCAATGTAGTTCATTTCCGAGGACACAGGGAGAAGGGAAGATCTCAGGCTAGTGGCCGTATCTTTTCACCAGTACACACCATTAAGAAGAATAGATATAAGGTGTGATGCTGTTTAGTACAAGTTCCCTAAGTTGCTGCTATTATAACCTCAGATAGGCTGGATTTGCAGACCTCCATTCTCCTTATCCTCTTACCAAGAATCTGCACAGTAGGGAGAGTCTGGATTTCAAGCAACGTTGTTGACATCTGTTGATACTGTTCTCAGTTGCCGCCTTCTGTTTGCCACAGCAGTGCAGTCTTGGGCTACTGGTGTATACTAAGAACCAGTGACCTCAGCATCCAAAACTTGAGCTTATAACAAGATATACCACTTAAAACAGAGCAAATTTCTGTACAGATTTTACTTTTCCTAGGCTTCATGGAAAAAAATTCAAATGAACAAATATCAAGTAAATAATCTTGAAATTATTGTAGTACTTCTAACTCCCTGAGTAGTGCCAATAGAAACTTCCAGTATAAAATTCAGCTGAAGAATTCTGCAACACGATTTCTTTCTGAAACATAATTTCTTCTCATTTTTATTTTACTTACTTTACTTATTATTTGAACTTATGCTATAGAGTGTTAAAGTTCCCATGTTCTGTTCTAATCTTTGCAATCCACCAAAGAATTTGCTTGTGCTTTGACTGTATGGTACCCCTCACAGAATTAATTTTGTAATATTATATTTTAATGATTTGGCCAGTTTTATAACTAGGACCTTGGAGAATAATCAGAGAATATCTTTTATGCTAAAGTAGTAGCAAATATACTATAGATCTGCCAGCAACACCCTTATTAGTATAAAAATATGTGTACATATATGTCAACATGCAAACATAAATCTCAGCATCAGCACGTGTTATGGAAGAGTGATCGCTGCACTAGCACTCATGTCAGGTTGTGACATTAAAAAGCAGGAAAATGGATTCAACAGAGATTCAATTGTTTATGCTGTTGTTAAAGACGTACTATCAGCCTGATAGGTCCAGGGTTTGTGAATAGAGAGGCTTGGGAGTCCCTGCCTTTGAGGGCAGCATATGTTTTTGAGGTACTTTCTGTGTTTGTTTGGTTCTTTTTAAAGTTTGAATTGTAACAATTTTTAAATAACATATGTATTTCTCAAGGTCCGACAAGAATTAGTTGAAGAATATGAACAAGTTAAGGGCATTGTCAACACCTTAGAGAGTTTTAAAATGGACAGACCTCCAGACATCTCTGTATCCTGTCAAGATGAGCCTTTTAGAGATCCAGCTGTTTGGCCTCCTCCTGTTCCAGCTGAACACAGGTAATGAGAGGCTGAAGCAGAGTGGGTGGAATAAAGTTGGATCGCCATAACTTTATGTTCTGTTTTGAATGCTTTTGTAACATGAAAATCATATTTAATTTACCCCTTAGTCATTTGTAATAAAGAATAAATCTAATTCATTGGGAAAAAGGTATTTAAACTACAGTCAGATTTATGCTGACATTCTAGAGTCACTCCTTTATTCTGGTAGGAGTGACTAAGTGCCTGGAACTAGAGTCTGCTGCAGAGGTTATTGGGATTTTGGTGACAGTTCTCATGTGCAGGAAGAAAACTTTTCCATTTCAGTTTATTTAAGCAGGTGAATTCATTGATGGCTGAGGAGTCTGTAAAGAGTTGGAACTTAAAGATCTTGAAAGACATAGTGGTTAGA
This sequence comes from Manacus vitellinus, assembly GCF_001715985.3. NCBI lineage: Eukaryota > Metazoa > Chordata > Aves > Passeriformes > Pipridae > Manacus > Manacus vitellinus. The sequence goes on along the minus strand of NW_021940208.1, from coordinate 17,539,404 downwards.
AATCACTCCTTAGCTGCAGATAGTATGACCTGTGTTTAATCCATTGGTTAGTTTAATTGCTAAACATGTTCTAGTATATATGGTATTTCTTCTCTGTAACCATATTTAAGGTAACTTCAGTTAGCTAATAGATTTCTTAAAATAGATGCTTGTGCATTTTCTGAAATCCCTATTTTTACCCTAATAGAGCTTGACACAGGTTGTTGGAAACAACAGATTCAGTTTACAGACAAGAATAACATTAATCATGCCAACATGTTTCTAACATAAGAGCAGAGAATTTTAATGTGTGCATACTCACATAAGCAAAGGAGCAAAGTAAAATGAGTGATTTTGGTTAATGGAGAGAATTACCAAGTTTATTTATAGTTTTCTGTGCTTTATGATTATCAAACAGATCTTTAATTTTCAAAAAACCCTAAGAATGTAAGTGTAAAATAATATTAATGCTGATTACTTTTGTGAGTGGTAGAAATGGCTATCGGAATTTTTGTGGTAATGTTATGTAAAGTTCAAGATGTATTTATTTATTCTTGTATCTTTCTTAGATACAATATCGTTGTATCATTTCTTAGAGGTAGCGGTCCAATAGTTCATCTGCTTTTTTAAAGCTGAAATTTAAATCTTGAGCAAATAAGAAAGGAAAATTAGCCACTGTTCTATGCTGTTAAGTTTGAAGAAAATGCATACAAAGCAAAATGTTACAGTTGTATGCAACAGTGTGTTTAAGAATGTACTATTTTTAAGCCATATTCCAGGAAAATGTTTTTGGAGTTAACAAATTTTGAGTTACTCAAAACAGGAGTTAGAACAAGAATTAATAGTGGATACTTACTAAATTTGGGTGACATTCCTGGCCATTTATTGTAGTTATGTCTTTCGAATCCTGTCCCTAGAGCAAAATGACTGGGATACCTTGTCTTAAAACCAAATTCTTTCTACTTATGCTACTGCTGTGTTCTCTTTGACATTGTGGGTGATGTACATAAATATAGGTGGTTGCAGTTCGGCTCTGTTTGCTTTTGCTTTCAAGGCAATTTTTATGTTTTGACATTTTCACCCAGGGGAATGGAGTCAGAGGTAGGAGGATTGTTTTAAAATCCTCACTCCTTTGTTTTGGGGCCTGTCAATGCTATTAGACAGCTTTTTTTTTTTTTTTTTTTTTTTTTTTTTTTTTTCCTTTTAGCAGGAAAGTCATCTGGTTGCGTAGAACTTGGGAACATGAATGTAGCCTAATATAGTCTCCTGGCTTGGAGTCAGCAGAAACTACAATTTCAAGACTTCTACTAAATTGTTTCCTCTTTTGTTACATGGGGGTTGGTTTGTTGTAAGATTGGTTAGGATTACTGATCAAATAGTGTTGTTAGTTTTTCCTTTCATAATTTTTTCTTTGGGTGTCAGACAGAACCAGAAATACATCGCTGGATTTGCATATATAGTGAGATGAGACTTAGGGACCTAGCAGCTTCAGTAATAATAGCCAAAGGAATTAATGAAATACTAGAATCCTTCCTTCTTAATGTTACTCTCTTCTTCCTTTTTTTTTTGCTGTTTTTAGCATATTTTTGTTGTGTTTGCTTGTTAGGGCTCCACCTCAGATAAAACGTCCCAACCGAGAAGGAAAGTCTTTGAGGAAGGACTCCCCAGGACTGCAGCCACGTGGGCCCGCAGGCAGAGCACATGTGGTATCCAAGGGGGAGAAGTCTGCAGGCAGCCGTGAAAGGGAATCCAGAGCTAGAGGAAGAGACGACAAGGTAAGAGGTGGGAAAGAGCTTGGCAAGGAAGCATTATGATGCAGCAGGTGGCAAAGGGAAGCACTCTTACTTTTAGTCATTTAATACAGATAATAATGAGAAGCTACAATAATCCCATGCAGAAAAACTCAGTGCTTTCATTTTTCCCCATGATCAAAGCATGTATCATAGGGATATGTATTAATAATGACACCAAATTAAGAAAAGTTCTGTCATGTTTGCTCTGTCTTGGTGTGAGTTTTTTTGATGGGGGGAAGCATAGTGTCCTGTTGCTGGGGGTTTCTCACCCTCTGGTTAGACCATGGGCTTGACTCTAATCTGTAAGTGTCATTTGGGCATAAAGTCCCTGCTCCTCCTTTTCCCCAGCTTCAGGTCTTTTATAAACATATTTATCAAAAAAGTGCAAAAGTGAGGCCAGTGCCCTTCTCTAGACTTTAAGCATTATGAATGGAATTCCACAGTCCCATTGCCTCTGCCTTACCATAGTAAAATTTAGGTGAGCCTAGAAGTCCAGGGTAGTTCTGTAATGCATTGATGCTAGGTAAAATCTGTACCACATGATTTGAAGTTACATATTTGAAAATTATATAAGGGAGATGTACTAAAAGAAAACTCTTAGCAGCTTTCGTTTTCTTTGGTTTATGAAAATGGTTTCATATTTATTATAGTGTTTAGGAAGAAGCTTCTTGGAATGGCTTTGTTTTAAAATAAAAACAATTAATTAAATTAGAGTAAGTTTGAGATTCTTTCTTCTGAAGATGCATGAAAAAGAAGCAGTGCTGAAGTGAAAGAAAAGGAGAAACAGTGATTCATTATGAAGTAGTGATGTCCAAGACAGGACTGTTTTTTGGCTGGAAAAAATGTTGGAGTCCAAATCACTGTTTCTGAGACACTTGTGTTTTTAAATTCAGCTATGGATTCAGTGCCAGGACTCTGTGGTATGAGCTATACAAGTTGAGAGTGTACTGAAGTAACATTACTTTCCTGACAGACAAAGTTACAAGACAGGCCTTCCTATGGGGGCATACAGCATTGTACAGGTCAGATGAATAAGAAAATATTTAGGCCAATTTTCTTCCAAATTAATGTGGTTAGTCCCTTTGCAACCTTTCTATTACAGGTTGCTTCTTGACAGCACAAGTGAGACATGCTTTTTCCATCATGAATTGTTTTCTGATACACAGTAAAATTATTAAGTAATCCCAGCCCTTACCACCAGCAATAAGTAGGGCCAAGCCCATTTTCAGCAGTGCCTCTGAGTGACTGTACAGATTAAGCATTTTTGAAATCTCTCTACCACAGATCAGTAAGATGTAAAATAACAAGTGTGCATCCTACAAGCTATAAAAAACTTGTGAAGATCTGGGAAATTATTTAAAGTTTTGCCAGCTATATGGGGAATTGGAGTCATGGTGTGTGACAGGTTCACCAGTTGTGCTTGTGTAAGGCAGCCTTCAAAGTCTTAGCTCTAATGAGGGTGAACTCTGCTCACCAGGCTTTCCAGCGATGAGCATTATAGGGCTTTACTATAAGGAGCCTACAACATGACTTGTATAATACTTATCTCTGGGAATAATATGATTAGCAACACTACTGCTGTGAGGTGGAGGAAGAGTCATAAAGGTGTTCCCTTTAATATGGCACATTTTGAACACTGCTCTTATCTGATTAAGTTGGTCACTAGGTGGCAGAAGTAAAATATGTCTTCTCAAAAAGTTCCAATACATGTGCTCTTGTATTCCCCTTTGTCTAGCTACTTGGTTATTTTACTTCCTTTGTCTGAAGTATGTAAGGGAAAATCACCCCACCTTACAAATTCTCATGTATTATATAATGATTCTTGTAAGGAATCCATGATTTGCCTTTGAAGAAAAGTCTGAATGAAAGAGGAAGTAGCTGGATGTGGGAAATGAAAGAAGTTAATGCAGCTTTCTATATTTTACACACAGGCTTGAAAATAAGTTTAACTTTCAGTTTTATCCTTTCTTAGTACAAGCGTTTGTTCTTCAGTTTCTGAATTTAAAGCATCAAGAAGCTTACTTTGTAGCCTGGTATGTCGAATCAAAGAGATTTGGTAACTCTTCATTTCAGTTAATAGGGCAAAACTGAAGCTTCAAATTAAGAAACCAGGTATCTTGTCTCATACTAAATGTTTCAGTTCTGTAGGTTTTGGGTTTGGGTACATGGCTAGGACTACTTAGAACATGTAATGAGCTCTCCATTTCCTAAGACGTTGGCTGTGGTATAATAGGTTTTATGCTATCCTGGCTATACTATCACAGCGTAAAGCTTTTTTTTTTTTCAGGGTATATATAGGTATAGCATGTACATTTTAGAAGTGTTTTGCCTCACTTAAGGCAAATGCCTTCTTTCACTGTTTCTCCTCCTCAGACCATAACATCTTTTCATTCTGACGGTAACCATCTTGGTATAAGGAATTTTAACCTGACTATGCCAGTAAAATGACCTTCTGTAGTGCTATATAAAACAGTGTTGAACTACAATTCACCAGATGGTGTCTATCCACTAAACCCTTATATTTACTTGTCCTTTTTTCTTAAATACTTCTTTCAAGTGCTTCTTCCTTCTTAGTTCCACTGGAAATGATTAGGCTTGTTCTCAGGGTACCCTCTGCTGGAGCATTACCAAGAGTTTTAGCTTCTGTTTAGTAGTTCAGCTTAAAGAGACAGCATGAATGCTACCTGTATGTCTTCTAGAAATGTCACAATACCATATCTAAGTACTAGAACACTTTTTTAGGAGTACTCTTTAGATTATTTTAGATTGTCAGTGGATAAGGACAGTAAATATTGTGAAGGATATGAAATAGCCAAGGGCTGCACTGCCATATCAGTGAATATTAAAATCAAAGAAGGTAGCAATTAAAAAATTAATTTTTTTTGCTTGCTTATTCTCATGTGCATCATCAGAAGTGAGATGAGGTAGTTGCATTTATGTGGAAACATAGACCTCCATGCATTGGGACTGGAAGGCTGCATAATCTCCATCTGAAAACGTTGAAAGAACTGGTAGGTGAACTTGCAGATTTACAGTAAAGTTTATTTGGTCTGCCCTTGTCTCGTGAATGGTGAGTTGTGTTGACAGTGCCTGTATTGAGAAGGGCAAAGGAAAAGTGATCCAGGCAATTGGAGTTGTTATTTTTATCTAAACAGTGTACTAAGTTTTAGAACATTTGCAGAGGAGGCAAATGAGGCTGTTGTATTGGAAGCATTGGATGACTCTGTGTTGGAGTCATGGAAATGAGATAATGTTCAGCGGTGCAGAGCAGCAGGCTGTGTAGTTGGAGACTATAACAAGAATTTCTGCTAGAAGCTGGGAGCTCAGCCATAGAGGAGAAGAAAGATTTGGATATATCAGCAGAAATTGGATCAGGCTGAACCTCCGTTTGGCACATCACCTTTTCCTGTGGTGATGGGAAGGGCTGGCTGCTGGAGCGAGGAACAGCCAGGTGCCACCTTTGGCTTTGGCAGCAAGCAGTGGACAGTGCATCTGGCAGTTGTTCGGCATTTGTGTGTAGTGGGAAGAACCTGCAGGAAAGCAAGACATCTTCAGGGCCCAGTGCTGGTCATTGCAAATAACATCAGAGTTTTCCTATGTGTTTGATCTGTCTGAGGTTGACTGTAAGGGTGTAGTATAATATTGCTATGGATACGAATGTAAACAAAATCCTAGGCCCAGTTTGTTGAGGTGTTACTAACAGAGAGAAGAGGTACCCATGACATTATAGGAGGCTCTGGTGAGACAACAGCTGGAGTATGTTGTGTACAGCCATGCTCAAGAAAGATGTGTTAATGTTGGAAGGAAGAAGAAATAAAGGGTTGCCAAAGTGAACAGGTAATTGTGTTCAGCTCATGTTCCAAAATGAGACTTATTTGGTTTAGTAAATTAAGGGAGAGCACATGCACCCGTGATGCAAGTATTTCAAGGTGGTGGACACACTGAGGAGAGATCTGCTGAAACTAATGCACAAACTTAGTACAAGAGTAGAAATAACATCAATTTTGGAAATAAGGTTTTTGTTCCAGTGGGTTAGTGCAGGGCTGATAGCTCTTCCTGATGGAAAGCCCAGCAAATTTCTAAATATGTTTAAGACAGAATTGGTTGCCTGAGATTACGTGATGGGGTAATTGCCAAGGGGTTGGATGGGAGTAGTCTTTTGCAGGTCTGTATACCTGTCTGTTGGCATACCTTGTTAGAGAGAAGCCATCACAGCAACTTTATTTAAAGCTGTTTTGGGAAAGTAATACCAGAAGAAGAGATGAGGATACGACTGAAAAAATTATGCTTACTCCTGCTGCCTGGATTCAGGTGACATTTTTTTAAAAATCATTATTTCTAGCCTGTGCTCACTTACCTGCTGACTGGGGATTGCAGATTGGACGGATTTGGGACCAGCATTAATAATCTTATTACACGTGAAAACTGCAATGACTTTAAATCTTGGTTTAATTCCGGAACTGGGAAAAAGAAAAAAAGGAACCAGTGTCACTACAATGACAGCCGAGGTGATGCTGAGAGCACTTCTCCCCGCTGGCCGCCCTTCTCCCGCCCTCCGCTGGCGAGACATGCCGCAAGGGCAGGAAAAACAGCGGTCTCTGGAGCAGCGCGTCCGCCGGGAGCGGGCAGCGGGGTGCGGGGATGGGACGCGGAGGGGCTGGGACTGGCATCGGGCCGGGGCCGGACTGGGATCGGGGCCGTGCTGCCGCCCCGCGGCTGCGCCGGGACTGCCAGCGCCTCCTGGCCCCGGGCCGGCCTTCCCCTTTTATTCCTGTTTTATTCCGCTGCCCGAGCTGCGTCACCGGCCCAGCGAAGGCGCGGGGCGCGATCTGCCGGCCGGGACCCGGGCGCGGGCTCGGGGACTTGAGATGCTGCCTCCACCCCGGTGGGCTGTGCTGCAGCCAGCGCCCTGCCTGCTCGGCTCTGTAAATCCTGCCCTAACGCGGCTCACCCGGGGGAAAAAAACCCCAAACGACCAAAACAGGCAATTGTTTTTTGATGTGCAAAAAAATTCTGCTAGGAAAACCAGTCCATTGCAGAGCAAGAGAAGTATGTAACAGACAGCAAATACCTTTAATTTCATTGTCCTGTTTTTTACCCTTTCTTTTTTTTTAATGGTTACACTTAAATTCCATTTTATCTCTCCTTAAATCTTGCAAACTCTACAGGGCTTCTCTCTCCATTTCCTTTTTACACCCGACCATTACATTTTTTACATGAGCTTTTTGTTTAAACACAACTTTGTTTCCATTGCAAAAAGCTGATCTAGGAGTACTGAACAACAACAAGAGTTCACTTGGAAGCAAGAAATAAAAATAGTGGGAAGATAAACTACTCCCTCACAGTCATCATGGGCAAACGGCAACTGGGAGGGATATAATCGCTAACCTTTTTATTTTTCCACTGCAAGGTTATTTGTGTGTCTCCAGCTGCCTCTCAGCCCTCCTTCGCCTAGGATGCTTTTGTCCAGCCAGCTGGGATTCTTTAACTTGCTGCTGATAGTGTTTAGAAGCTGAGTTAAGAGTCCTAAAGTAGCTCTCTCCTCAGCCCCCTTCGTTAAAACAGCACAGCTGCTTTTCAGGCACCCCGAACACTGCCTTGAGCTGGGATGGGAAAGCGATTATCTTTGGAACTGAGGGAGGAGGAGCATGAGCCCTAATGCTTCAAAGGGAAAATGTTACTTCACCTCCATAAGCTTAGCAGCACAGTGGAAATATTAACCAGGAACTCTGGGCCATTTGGGGCAGACACAAAGTGTGACTTGGTCACTGAATGAGCATGCTGCAGAAATTAGTGTAAGAAGTGACTTGGGAGCTTCTTTAGGGCTTTTGGAGCAGCCCTTAAGTAAAAATGACCTTTTGAAAAGCATTTTAACTGTTTATGGAGCTGGCCTGCAATTGAGAGGCAAGACATAGATAGTTTGTAGCTGAGGAAAGGAGATATTGCTGGGCAGGGTTTTAATGAAGTGAGGGGACTGAATCTGTTTTCCTCTGTCGAAGACAATGGGTGTTAAAGTTTCCATGTTCCTTTTCAGTGATGAAGAGTGATGATCATGCCAGTTTTTTAACTCTGGCAGGTAATGTGGCAAGTGCAGCATCGTCAAAATATACTTTGGATGCTCTGGTCTTCAGCTAGGAATTAACGTAGCATTAAGTCGTGCCACAGCCACCATTGTGAGGCTGTTCCTGCATTCATGCCTTCGACTGGCTGGGAAGTGTGTCAGTTGTCTGAAGAGTGGTTTAGCACCATTAAGAGAGTCTGGTTTGTGCTTTAAAACCAACAAACCTACCCACCATGATATGTAATGAGGTCTGATGGGGTTTTGTCACTATGAGCTGTATCTATGAAAGAAACATGATGCTGTTGTGGTGGTAGCAACCACAGGTGTCTGGGGACTCTTTGCAGAGCAGAGGTTGTGAACCCATTGGTTTTGCTGGCCATAGTGGTGCTGAGATAGCTGTGTTCACAGAATCACAGAATGGGGCAGGTCGAAGGGACCACAGCAGGTCATCTGGTCCAACCTCCCTTCTCAAGCAGGGTTATCCTAGTGCTAAAGCTTGATATTTTCCTGTGGCTTCTACAGAAATGAACTAGACAGTCTTGCTAGTAAAGGATATGTTGAAAGAATAATGTATTCCTCTGTATGACTTTCACTTCTAGGGAAAGAAAATATCCCAGGAATTTGGTGATGGGGAAATTCCAAAATTTGATGGAGCAGGTTATGACAAAGACCTGATCGAAGCTCTTGAAAGAGACATTGTATCAAGGAATCCAAGCATTCATTGGTATGAGGATTTTCTCGATTCAAGTGGGTTTGCTAGTATGGAAAATGAGAGAAAATAGCCATCTTTTAACTCTTACAACAGGGAGACAACATAGTCTTCTAAAGATAGGCAAAACAAGGTCTTTTACTTAAACAGTTAATTAATTTAATTAATTAATTAAGATTTTGTTGCTAATTGATAATATATGCAGTACATTCATTACAGGTACTGTTGAAATGAACATATGCTCCAGAGGTCTTTAAAGATACTGCTTTGGAGTTCCCATTATCCAAAACAATTTTTAATTAAGCAACTCTGGGTAACTTGAGTTGAAAAAAATTTTTTTCCTGTCTTCCAAAAGTAGATTCAATTTTAGGTCGCAGTACTATAGGAGTGCTCTCATGAGGCCTAAGTTGCATGCTGAAAGAGATGGTACTAAGTGAAAAGCTTTTCTATTTCTCTTGTATAAAAATAGAAGAAATATTGTTGCGTGGGAATCTTATACAAGCTTCTTCATTTTGCACAGGGATGACATAGCAGATTTGGAAGAAGCCAAGAAATTGTTAAGAGAAGCTGTTGTTCTTCCAATGTGGATGCCTGATTTTTTCAAAGGGATCAGAAGACCTTGGAAGGTGGGAATTTATTAGATGTTTTAGTAAATGGCAAGCTGTTGCTATGTGTGTCTGCTGCTGTAACTTGTGGATGCCTGTAACAGAAGGCTAAAAAGGTAAACGGGAAAGATCAAGAATTTGTTCAGTAAATTGTCTCATAATGATTTGTGTAAAATGCACTGAAAGAAACACCTGGAAATGTATGTAGCCCTTACAGTAAACAATATTTTTTTCTGTGTTTACTCAGTTATAGCTTGTTGACGTTATAATACTTTCTATATGTCGACCCGTATGTGTGAGCATGTAGGGCATATTGACTGAAGCAGAAATGCTTAATAGACAGCTCTACATAGGATTATGGTGACCAGCTGTTACCACTTCCGAGAAGAACTCAGTCCTTGGACTGTTTTGTTCCAAATGTGCCAAGTATCTCTTGATCAGACTGCAAACTACAAGGCTGGATGGTTCAAAGAAGGAAAGAAAGAAGGGGATAATCTGTTGCTTTAGCTTTGCAGTTGCATTTGCAGCTGAGCATAGTTGCTGCTGGAGAGAAAGTCAGAGGAGGAGAATGAGTTACAAATCGGGCAACAGGAAGGATATAGGACTGAACTGGTCTAGGCTGGTGGACCACAAGTGAGCTCAGTCTCCGCCTTGCTTAGAGATAAAATGGAAGAGGAGGGAGGAGGCTGCTGAGCATTTCTGTAAAGAGCAAACAAAATTAGCTTGCTTCTGATGTGAGATGGATTGACACTTGTTTGGAGAATAACTAGTCACCACTCAAGACCTTTTTGGTTACTGAGAAGGATTACTGGGGAAAAGAGACTGTTGCAAATTGTTATTCAGAGTCTGCAAGGCAGCGGCGTGTGTAGGGAATGCTATGTGTGTGAGTAGTTTCTGTGGTTTCCTATGCTGGTTCAGCAGCATTTACTAACACTTCTCCTGTCTTTTCCTGATTGGTCTGTGTGCTTCCTTGGCTTATACTTATCTCAGACTCAGTAGGAGCTGGGACATTGCTGCTTGAGGGCTGTTCATGGAGGTTTTAGTGACTTGCAGGGAGGGAACCCAAACCTAGAGTCAGTGCAAACCTAGCCCCAGGCTATAGGACCTTTGGAATTTAGAGTGCTTGTGGTCAGTACCAGTGGCCTTGAGGTTAACCTGTGGGTTAACTGGGCTATCATTTTGGGCAGAGCCTAGGTATTGTGTATTACACGTGTAGGGTGAGATTTTAGTATATTTTGAGTGGTTGAATCTCTCTCTTTTCTTCTTGACTTAGAGAAAGTTGATCCATACCCTTATTATAGACTTTGGGTGCCCCATCTGTCCACTCTTCAAAACCTTTTAGGGGAAAGAAGAGCTGCTATGCTTTTTTTTCCACCTCTTAGCATGCTTAGAGGATGTAGTGGCCACCTGTCTTTAAGGCAGGTATCTCAGCAAACTGCAGGAAATGTGAAAAGTGCCACTGACCTTGTCTTCAGGTATTGTGGCAGTGGATAAAGGAACAACAGCCTGGTCTTTTAAAGAGTTACAATCTCTATTTCTGTGTGAGATTATCTTTTCCTACTGAGCAGTGTCACCTCTGAAAACCAGGTGATTGTAGACATGGAAAAAAAATCTAAGATTATTTTCTCTCTTCAGTCTGAAATGCAAATTTATTTCTGACAAGTCCATGAAGAATCTTCACTGTTAGCCTTTTCCCTGGTGACTTGTGAAGCTGTAACTCTCATGAATTTATTTTTCACAGAGAACAGCATGCATTTTCCCTACCGTTGATCTCTGACTGTGCTAGAAGGATGAGAAGTATTGAAGTGAAGGCTGTTTCTTGCAGTAATCAGTGTAGCAGCAGGCATTTGTTGAGCCTAGGAATTCAGGACAATAATTCAGGGGAAAAAGGCAGCCAAAGCTGGTTTTGGATGTTCAGACTCTCCTGAGAACAATTCCCAAGACAGCCCTCACAGTTTGTGCGTGTATTCAGAGGACGATGCCTGTCTGAAGGAGCCAGCTGTCTTCCCTGGTTCAACACAGGTGCTGTGTAGTTGTAGCCATGGGCTTCTGAGTGTCCATGGGTTTGCTCTTTCTTTTTCTTCGAACTGTTTGGAGCCAAGAAAGCCTGGTTGCTCGCTGTGCTTCCCACTGCTCTGCTAGTGATTGTTACAACAACAAGAAGTAACCCTGCAGTGATTTCATCAAAACACTTACTCCCTGCGGTGCATTTCAGCTTCTTATTGGAATACTTTGGATTAACAGAGCCTTAGAGGAAGAATAAAGAAGTCTTTGTGTTTGTCAAGGATTTTAAATAGTGAGTAAGTGGCAGCCTCCTAGTTTGCAGAGAGAACGAGCAACTTGATCCTATGCGTTTCTGTTTGCAGCCATGCATGTCTTGTTTTGCTGAGAACTCGAGTTCTTTTATTTTTTTTTTAACCGATATTTCTATTGTCTCTATCCCCAGGGAGCTTGATTTTCCCCTGGCTTTACACTTGGTGTGGCTGCTTTGCACCTGTGTTACGCACATATGTAATGCCACCAGTATCTCGTGCAAGGTAACGCTCCCTGTAATACTTACACAGGAGGTGCAAAGCGACGGGCTTCAATTTTGGCAGTGAACAGCATGTGTAACTGAAGCCAGAATTTGACCTTCTGTAATAATGGAGGACTGAAGCAATATCCAAAAAGCGTCCTTAGTCCTCTGTACACCAGGTCCTGCAGTAAACACAGTTTGTCAAACACGTGGGTTGAGTGTGGTTTGAATTGAGGTGAAGCTTGTTTTAAAATATTAAAACACATTTGAAACTCAGAGAGAACAGTAAGTCATCTCTGACTTGCATATCATAGGCTGAGTTATTTTCACCCACTCACTAAAGGTTGTATTTGCAATATTATTATAATGTCAGTATAACTGTGCAGCATCTCAAATCTGAGTGTCTGAATGTTCACAAGGAGGAAAAGTGTCCATTTACTTTTTATGCTTGCTGCTCTGGACCTTAGGAAACCTTGGGCAGCCTGAGGAATGGCACTGGACTGTTAGCTGTATAGATGGTGTGTGAACATTCCTAACTTAATTTACTGATGAATGCATGTTGAACTTGCATTAGCTAAGTGTTAAATGGCAATAAAGGTATTAACAGTTAATGGAAAATGGAGTACAGAGAGGCTATTGCTTTTGAATAGTACATTTTTGAATAATTGCATTCCCGGTTGATTTGTTTTTATAGATCTCTTCCATGTTATTCTTTGTGCTTTTTGAAGTAAGTTTTTGTGAGGAACAGATGAAACCTAATTTGCTATATGGCTTGCATTTAACAGATATTTTATTGCTGTGGCATTTTATGTAAGTTATTAATTGCAAAGCACATTATGATGTGCAATTCTAACTCTAGCTAATTTGATTACCCTTGCAATACAGTACAATTTTAGGAAACTCTTGTTAACTTGTAATAAGGTCTTGCAGTTCAGAGGGAAAAAAAAACAACCAAGCTGCCTGAGCACAATATTTTCACTGATTTACTTAAAATCACAGTGCCCTATTCTAATGCTGTGCAGACATAGAACTGTGTGTTGTCCTTCTCAAGCACTGCTGGTTGTTGGAAAGACTACCCATAAATATGGCTGTATTTAGAAATATTATCAAGAGTGACTAACCCATCTCAGTGCTACAGTCTTAACATGGGTTCTGAGAGCACTGTGTCTAGCCAAAAACCTGCTTATGTAATGATGGGTAAATGTGCTGAGCTGCAGAGATGTGTGCTCCTTTCTCTTTCAGAGACCACAGATGGAATGACAGTCTGAGGACATGGATACCAACCTGGGACTTAACAACTGGAGTTCAGTTTTCTAGTTTAAAGCTTTCTGAATAATCACTGAAGTTCATATTAGGCTTTTGTGGGACTGAGCGATAGTCCACATGAGCCACAGTTGCTTATCTGTAAAATAGAAATAGCAGTGCAATCCAGTCATCCAACAGCATGATGAGGATGGTGTTTAATCCAGGAATTGCTAAGATGCAGTAGTATGGCCGTAGGAGTACTGAGATGGGGAGATTAAACAAGATAACAAACTGTTGTATTCAGTAAATGCTCTTGTGCATACTTAAATATAAAAATCAACCAGATTCATTGTCAGGATTTTTGGGGAAAATTTTTTTTTCTGCAGAAAAATGCTCAACTGAGAGAACACAACTTATTGCAAAAGTATTTGATTTCTGTGAAGTTTTCTTCATGAAGAGACCTTTGTTCCAGAAAAAGAATTTACTGTCTTCATCTGTCTGTGCAACTCCCTCATGAGCTGGGAAAGGCCTAAGTTCAAGTCCAGGCTCTGTCTGATTCAGAGCAAGGCTGTAAATCTCTTGTCTGCTTCCTAGGTGCCAGGTGCATCAACAATTACTGGGTTTTGTGGTTCTGACTCCAGTGAAGTGGTAAGAAGTGACAGAACATTTCCACACTGTTCTTGAAAGCGGGATTCTTGCCTTTTGTCTTCCACTGATGATGATTTTAATATTAAACAATTCAAATCCAGAACTTGGCTTAGATATTGAGATGTAGTAGTGTAGTGTACCAACAGCAAAGTTCCTCTATTTGTTTTTCATTACCTTTGATCTCACCTCTCAGGGTGTGCTGATGGTTGGTCCTCCTGGCACTGGCAAAACAATGCTAGCAAAAGCTGTTGCTACAGAATGTGGAACGACATTCTTCAATGTGTCTTCCTCTACACTGACATCTAAATACAGAGGCGAGTCTGAGAAGCTGGTCCGCCTCTTGTTTGAAATGGTATGTCCTCGATGATGTGATCTGGGGATCACTAAGGTGAGAAGGGACATCACTCTTGGTTTCCTGCCCTTCCAGTAGCATGTTGGAAGCATGGAGTTCATTGAACTGACACCCCATCAACCAATTAGGAAAACACAATCTCAGTGATTCCACAAATGGTATGTTGTTGAGGATTAAGAAGGAAGTGGTTCATCACCCATGTTGAGGATCGTGTTTTCCAGACTAAATATAGAGTTGCGACCTTGACAGAAATTCAGTACTTATTCAGTGATGGGATAAAAATCCTACAGAAAGTAGATTTGAAATTAGAAGGGATTTGGAACTGTTATTTTAGAAGCAATACATGTTTTAGTTCCCTTTCTGTTCTGAATGATGGTCAGAAGGCTCTCAGTGAAGCTAAGGGGGCAGTGGGGTATGTGAAGGACATGCCCATGTGGACCTATACTGAAGAGTCATTCACCTCTTTGGGATCCTCACTGCACTTCTGTAATACTCTCAATTAAAACCTCTTTTGAGATCAGCTGAACCCCCTTCTGTCTCTTATTCTTACCCTTCACCAGCACAAAACGTGGACATGAAAACTGCCTGTTTTGTGATCATGTTCCTTTTCCTTTTTGCAAAACTATTTGCTGAGGAAAGCCAACCAACACTGCAAGACCCCTGACCCAGAGAGTACAATTTAAGGTGTATAAACTTCAGCATATGACAGATAATTTGTAAATCAGTATCTTGAATTCTTTTCTTGTGATAGACAGGGAAGATATGTATGTAGTATGTGTAGTGGGACTGGGTTGTGGTCTGATAAGGGCCTGTGCTTGCTGCTGCAGCCTTAATGGTGATGTTTTCATTTGAACAAAGGCACGGTTTTATGCTCCAACAACAATCTTCATTGATGAGATAGATTCCATCTGCAGCCGCAGAGGCACGTCCGACGAACACGAGGCCAGTCGCAGAGTCAAGTCAGAGCTGCTTGTGCAAATGGACGGTAACAAGTCCTTACATCCAGGTTTGGGGCTGGGGTGCTGTTTCTTTACAGGTGGGAATGTAAGAACTTGAGCTATCTGGAAAACCTAGCTTAATGGATAGGGGAAAAATAAGGCAGAACTTGAGACCAGTGAATTTTTGGAGTGTTCAAAGGCAGATAACAGAGAAGGGTGTTATGCTTTTATTTTTTCTAAAATGGCTATTTTAATGGTGAATTGAAAACTCATATTAAAGAGAGACTCTAGGAGAAGCAGATAATGGAGATTTGTGCAGGTTAATGCAGGGACTTTATTTGTATTCAATTTAAACAAATTTCTTCCTTTTGCTAGAGCCTCCAACTGTGGAATCCCATAGTGAGATCTGATTTTGCTGTATTCTGTGGTGGCAGCTAATATGACCCTCTTAAGTCAGATTTAATACCTGTTTTATGCAGGTGCACACAACAGGGATGACCATCTGAGGAATACTGTATGGTGAAGAGGTTTGATAACCACCTTTATATTGCAGCTATTGTTTAACTACTATTTAAAATGTTCTCAAATGTGCATGTTCATTTTGGTAACCTCAGGGTAAGAAACTTTATGCCCCAAAGTGGTAATTTCTTTGCAGTCCTCATTTGGTAAGCTGAGTAGTGATTCCTATTTCTTCTATAACCAGGTTTGACAGAGATAGCGCTGTCAGTGGGACTAACAGGGCTACACTCACATATGGCTGTGTTATTAGTAATGACAAAGAAAACCCTCCCGTGACTCAGCAGAAGAATGAAGTGTCCTTCTCTCTGTGATAATGACGGTCTTGTGTCACCTAAGCTATGGGAAGTTTGGGAAGGAACACTAGGAAGTCTGGACAGGGACACTAGGACTATATGGAGCTGTTGCTTAGCTTTGTGGAGGCTTATACAATGTTTGTGCAGTGTTTCTCAGCAAACATCTCAATCAATAAGAGCTTTGGAGTGAAATCGTTCTGACCTTTCAGGGGTAGGTGGTGCTCTGGAAAATGATGACCCTTCCAAGATGGTTATGGTATTATCTGCTACAAATTTTCCCTGGGATATCGACGAAGCTCTCCGACGGAGACTGGAGAAGAGGATTTATATACCTTTGCCCACAGGTATGTTTGATATGACCATTTTCCTTTCAAATGGTCTTTGCAAGACAAATTTAGGATTACTGCAGGACTGATGGGTTTGTGAGGAGTCTTGATGGCTTTGTGATGAGCAGTGAAATTCAGGGGATAATCATTTGTCTGGGTTCCTTTATTTTTAAAGAGAGTGAGAGAAAGGAAAAAATACTACTTACTTGGGGGCTTAAAAGCAAAGAGCTGTGGCATTTCATTGCATGTCATTGTTGGGTTCTTATATTTTGAAAAAGCATTAGTTTTAATGAGCCTGGAATTATTTTAATGTTTAACAGTCAGTACTTGAGTGATCATCAAAGGCAGCCTTTGGACATGTTCACAAATATTGCAAATGCACTCCGTGCCCTTGCAGACAAATGCGAAGAAGTGGATCCATGAATTTTCACTTACAGGCTTAGTTCATTGCAAATCACTGCTTGCTCACCTTTATTACTGTGCTTTGAGTCACTCAGAATGCAGCAGGCTGGCTGCTTTCCTGCCCTAAGACGTCTCGGCTTGTATTGTCTTTCCTAGCTGTCATTCACGTGTCCTATTAATTTTGAGATTCCTATCACTTGAAGTTTGCATAGCTTCTTTTCTTCTTGGTACAGTGAATGCCTCATCTCCCTGCATGAGCACTCAAGATAACAAGATGCCTGTTGGTAGTGACAGTGGTTCTGATTGAGTTTTGCAGGTCTAAGGACACTTAATAGTTGTAGAGCTTGTCTTTGCAGCTTACAGGCAGTAAGAGCTCCTAACAGGATGCCTGTCTTTATGACCAATAAGTTTAAAATCCTGTCAGCTCTTTCTCTTGTTTCTAATTAAACCAGATTGTTTTTTGACACAGTGTATCATACCCTGGACAACATAGGAGATGTGATCTGGTTTTATTTCCAATCTTAGGTTCTGTTGCATTCTATTCTGTAAATAAGAATGTTGTGCTGTTCTGGGCAAGTCTGAATGATGCATTTATAACTGTGCTGTGTGATTTGACATGTTCAGGCATTTTAATTGAAAAAGTGATATGTCATAGATACACCTGTATATTGTGGAATTTTATGCAAGTATATATTCTGTAGTGTTTCATTATCACAATACTGCAAAGACTTGCTTAGCCCCATAGCAACGACTAGAAGAATGTTCTCTGATGCAGATATGCCATATCTATATTGTGCTTTGTAAATAATAAATCCCCATTTTATAGTTAATGTCAGTTGTATGTGATGGATAACTCTATGCTCTGGACAGTTCTGCAAAGCACACAAACCCAGCAGCTTTAGACAAGGTTTCTGTTTTCTTTTATATTCCTCCCTCGCCCCAAAATAAACAAAAAAATAATTAGGGACATCAATAAATAAAACATAATGTCTTTTATTGGACATTTCCTTAAGACTTTTAGCCTTTCCTAATGCTACTTCTTCTGTTGCGGTTGTCCTTTTTTTCTAGGTCATAAAAATTGGTCACTTGGGGAATAAAGATGCTGAGCTAGCGTATTTTTTCTGTACAGTAAAAGCCAGGAAACCATTCGTCCTCTTCTTTTACCACCCTTGTGCAGAGTAACACTGAGGCCTAAGCTGTCAAATGTGAATTCCCTCTTATAAGCTTAGGCTGCTTAACATATGTACCCAAATGCACATATGCACATGCCTTCTGCAAGAAAAATGGTTAATTGGCTGCATAAATGCTTATTTACAGAGCTGGTTATCACTTTCTGCACACTGTGTCCGGGTGTGAAAGTGGGATACCAGGATATTTGTATTGTAAATATATGAATATATGTTTACCGTATTAATGTATCTGTCTTCTGTTGACCTTCAGCAGCTTTCTTGGGTCCCAACAGAGTAAAGTGCTTAAACATATTCTTAAAGTTCAGCTTATTGTTAAGGAGTTTTGCTGTCTGAAGCTCTGTTAATAGAATCATTGTGGTTCTAATGAAACTGGGTGAATAATATGCAATTAAACCCTTGAACAGCAAGTGAATTCAAAGGGATGTGAGAAGAAGCAGACATTTGTAGGATTGTTCTTTTGTGCCTCTGGGTAGTATGTAACCAAGTGCTTTATCACCTGAGACATAACAGACATTTTTAATGACATATGACTTTGACAAATATCTCTAGACTATGCTGTTTTAATATACTTTACTGTATTTGACTATACACTTTACTATGTCTTGTTCTCTCTCTTTTCTTTTCTTACATTGAACTCTTTTGTTTGTACTTTTCACTGAAAAAATTGTGTTTATGTCTTTTTTTAATGTAACTCTTGCAAGTTTTCAAACAAGTATTTTTATGTTCTAGCAAAAGGCAGAGCAGAACTACTTAAGATTAATCTTCGGGAAGTAGAACTGGATCCTGATATCAGCCTTGAAGAAATTGCTGAGAAAATTGAAGGCTATTCTGGTGCTGACATCACTAATGTTTGCAGGTATCTCATTCCCCTTAATTTGTAACTAAAACTGCATAGAAAGTCATCATTTGCATTGTATGATAAAAGGCAATACTCGCTACAACTGAAGCCATGCTAACAGTGTCTGGTTTTGAGACCCAAATCTTTTTACTGGAACCATGAATTACTGTCACGTCGAGTCCGTGAAATGTGGTTTTCTTGGATCTGAAGAGAAAAAAATTATCTGAGCAAATCCCATGTTACTGTTGGCTGCATTTACTGTAGTTGTCTGCATTTGTTAATGTAGTGCAAAACAGGTTTGGATTTTTATTTTTTTTAAATCCCATTGGTTTAAGAGCTGGAATTTTGTAAAGTAAAAAGCTCCTTTCACAGAATACTTCTCTGGGGCTGTATGTTTGGACAGCCATCAGTGCAGCATGGTCTTGGTGACTGCCTGAATCTTCTAGGTGTAAGGGTGATACAGATAGTTTATAGCATTAGTATTTAATCCTGTTCCCACAATTTATTTAATTTTTGACAAATGAGTCTTTTCTGTTGAAGGATAGATATTTCAAAAAAATTATCAGAAGGAAGTCTATGTCCCTTAAGAGCCCTCTCAAGAAAAACTAATCCAGTAACACCATGGCTCGGGAATTTTTTTTTTCTTCCCCTGCTGCTTTTCTGAAAATGTGAAATCACTCCCTGGTTTTGAAAACTTGGTGTGTGTCACGTAGTAATGAAATTACCTTTTCTCCCTAAGGCCTGTGTTATCCCTTGCTGGGAAAAACCTGGGGAAAGAGAAAATGTAATTTCAGACTGCCTGTGGGCCGTGGTGTGAGAAAATGAGCAGTGTTCTCCATGCCAGTGAGCCGCACTGGCAGCATCCGAGCTGGGGAGGAGTCGCAGAGCAAGCAGAGCACAAGAAGCCACAGACACCACCAGCCTCAGCACTGCAAGGGCAGGTGATGCTGTGTCTGATGCCTCCTGCTCCACCCTTCACAGATTCAGGTGCTATGGATGAGCAGGCAACCGAACTGGGCTGCACTCTGAACACTTGCTGACTGCAGGGAGAAGGTTGAAATCTGAAAGGAATGGGGTGTAAAAATTCAGACTACTTTAAAAAAAAAGTCTTTGAGTGCCGTTTGTCTCCCACCCTGCCCTTTCCTGCTCTGAAGCTGTAAAATTTCATCTCTATGAATCATTGTAAGAGGTTTTCAGTTTTATAGTTTTAATTATCTCTGCACATTTACCATATGGTTAAATGGGTTTTGGTGCCAATGCATTCTTTATGTTGAATTAATGTAGTGATCTGGGAACATGGAAGCTAAGAAAGATGTGAACCACATCTTCTGTGGTAAATAGATGCTGTCTTAAGTGTTCCTGCCAGTGGTTTCTAGCAAGAGAATACAATCAAAATTCATAGGCTTACAGCACATGCTGCTAGCAATTAGCTCCCATACATTGTCCTGTATTTCCAGGGATGCATCTTTAATGGCAATGAGACGACGTATTAATGGCTTGACTCCAGAAGAGATTCGTGCACTTTCTAAAGAGGAGCTTCAGATGCCGGTAACCAAGGGGGACTTTGAGCTGGCTCTGAAGAAAATCTCCAAATCTGTTTCTGCTGCAGACCTGGAGAAGTATGAGAAATGGATGGCGGAGTTTGGATCTGCTTAATCTCAGTGACAGTTTTCCTTTGCTGGAGTTTTATGGCTTTTGTTGTTCTCACTAAATGAGTTAGAAATCTTTTTAAAGGTTTAATAAAAGGTCTGCCTCTGCCCTCATCCCACCCCCTTCTGGTGACAGGATCTTTTAAACTATTTGCCTTTAAAGGGAATGAATACAATAATGAGCTGATATTGTAAAATACATTTTATCTCTAAAATAGTTAAATAAGACAAACAGGAAGGGAAAAATTATACTTGTGAGGGTAATCTTTTGATTTTTCAAATGAGGATTAGTGTTACTTAACTTCCTCATAGTCATCTTTCATGGCGGGAATCAATAAATCACCTGGGGGATGTGACTCCAGACAAACAAAAAAGGGCTCGCTGTACCCCCTGCTCTTAAGTGCTACATTGTTGTTGAGCTGCTTCTGCCTCCCTTGAATGTGGCATCCAAGTTACTATTCTCTCCTTCTGTGCTTGGATATTCAGAGCAAAGCCTGTGGATTAATTGGTATTACACAGAGGAAATGAGGATAAGTTTTCCATCAAGACATGGGCTTGACTCTCCTCTGTTGTACACCCGTTTGGAACTGATGTCACTTCAAACTGTATTGGTTTTACCTGTGATGACTTCTGGTGGAAATAAGAGGAAAAGAAAAAGGCATTGATTGCTCTCAGTCCGGTTTATACTTGATCTCTGAACACAGTTTGAACCTGTTTGACCAGTAGACACTTTGAAGTTTGACCAGTGGGCACTTTGACTTAGGTTATAACTTGCACTTCCATGCTTGTATATTATTCTATGCTTTGTCTGTGTTATCTAAATGTGAATGTTATTATTATTATTTTAATACTAAGAGTTTAATACAGTAAAGACACTAATTTCAAGGCTGTATTTAAAACTCGACTATCCTTAAAACACGTGGCTGTGAATTTCCACTTCTGATTAGGTATGAACTCTTTCCTACCTTTACCAGGCAATGGAACTTTTACCTATTTATGTTGTAGAACTGTTCATGCTTTAATTTTTTTAATGAAGATTTTTAAAAAATGTATAAATATTACTGATCTAGTAATATTTAGAAAATAATCTGTACGATCTCATTTATGTTTTTGTCTGTTTTTTCCCTTCCCTCATACAAGTGCAGGGATTAGAAGAGTTGAGTTATAAATTCTAGCATGAGAAATTGTCTCTAGAGTCCTGTTACACTGACTTATAAGAGCTTTTCACAGACTCAGACTGCAAGTCTGACATATGAAGGTTTCCTGTGGTAGGAATGTGAAGGAGTGGTCAAACGACCAAATTTACGGAGAAATATGCAAGCTCTCAAATTTTTGGTGAATTTGTGAGGTAGGCCTGAAGCATCTTGGTGGATGTGAATTGCTGTGCAGTTTGGTAGGTATTCTGCCCTTCAGCTCTCTGCTGAGACTCCTAGTGGCATAGACAGATGTGACAAACTGGAGTAAGAAACAGATAGCACCTCCTCTTGAATGGGAGTATATCTTTATTTGCGCCTTTTTGCTAGTTCTTGGAAGTTCCCAATAATATCATATACTCAGCACACTGGTCTCTTGGGTGATGACATGTAAACCACTAAGGCAAAAGCCTTAGATTAAATACTTACCTATTTTGCTCAGGGAAGTGGTGGAATCACCATCCCTGGAAGTGTTTAAAAAACCTGTAGATGTGGCACTTGGGGACATGGTTTAGTGGTGAGCACGTCAGTGCTGGGTTAACGGTTGGACTCAATGATCTTAAAGGTCTTTTCCAACCTTTATGATTCTATGATTCCTCCCAAGGAATAACTGGACCTTTATAGAGAGAAAGCTTTGAAAGCATTGATGTTGTCTGTCATTTCTTCCTTACTGAAGCTGTAGACTGAAGCAATTACTCTTTGTTTGTTTGTTTTACTGCAGTAGAAATTAGTAAAGCTACACAAATCTTCTGTGGCCAAAGCCAGATTAGCACTACAGGGTCTCTCACTAGAGAGGCCATTGCTGCCCAAGGAGTTTAGTCCACACAATCAAGATGTGGAAGGGAATAGACATGAATGCCAGTAACCAACCCTATTCAGCTGCCCAGGAGCAGTGCTGGGATTCAGCAGTTGCTGCTTAGTAGGGTCTAAATACAGGTTTGCTCAGTTTCCCATTGCAAGCAGCAGTGACCTTCCTACTGATGAAAGCACAGCCCCTGGGAAAAATGTTGGTCTTTAGCTTTTTGATGAACCTTCTACCTTAAGGCATTAAACTTCCCTCTTGGCTGTTAAGCAAAATTCACTGTACTGGGCATTCCCTTTAGTAGGAATTATTCAGGTGCTGCAGTCTTTTTCTCTAAAGGTCTTGGTTTCTACCCCAGATATGTTTTTACTTAACGGGTCCATTCATCTTTTAGAGCTGCTGAACAGAAAATTGAAATTTTTCAGGCAGTAGATGTTTATGATGGTTGTGCTCTAGCATTACACCTATTACTTGGGTCCTGCTAGATCAGGCACCCCTGAAGGCCAAGACCATCCTTTCTCTGCCAAACCTTTCAGGATAGGGATCTGGCCCTGTGTGCTGACCCTTACATCTTTACCAAGTCGTGCTGGCACACTCACCTAGGTGGGCTTGGAGACTGGGTTATTAACTCGAGGGGAACCAGCAGTGGGGTACAGCAAGGAGCAACTTGAGGAAGAAGGGCAGTCAGTGGTGGCAGCAGCTCAAGGCCCAGAGGATGAGTCTGTGATTCAGTGTAAGTCCAGTTCATGTTCCATTGGTGGAGACCCTTGTGTAAGACTGTTGGATTCCTCAGAGAGCAATGTGTGAGCATATCACAGCCTGCTGCGACAAGGTGTTTGATCTGCATCTGTGTGGGGAGATCATGCGCACACATGTGGATGCATATATATATATATATACACACAGTGAGTGGTGCTTCAGTAATTGTACCTAAATTACATTAAAAAAATGTTTTACAGCTGTATTTACATGTTTTCTAAACACCTGTGAAGGCCCTCTTGGGTGGCACTGTTAATTTTTGTACAATATGCAGTCTGCTTGTATGAAGTAATAAATGTACGTACAGAGTCTGTCTGTCTTACTTGAGTGGGGCTACGAGTGCTTTGGTGATAACTGTTTCCAAATTCTGCCATACAATGCAGATCTCTTCAGCATGTCATGGTGCTGTTGGACTCACTGAAGTCCTGGATGGAGAGCAGTTAAAGCAGAGTCTGGGTTTTTTGGATAATGCTGGCAGCAATGCTTTCTCTCTTAAATTGGCCTTTTGTTGCCACAAATTTTAAAATGGAGAATGCTCCAATGCCCAGCACATGCAAGCAGGGTGGGGGAGAGGGGAGCAGAGGCCCCAACAGATGTTCAATGTTAGCACCTGATTCAGACCTCCCAGAGCCAGGCAGGCTTTTTTACAACTTGCCCCTGGGCTGGAAGTATAATCAGTCTCCAGAGAAGCTGTATCATCAGCTGCCTGCTAACCAGGAGAGTTTCAAGACCAAAACTTCTACTAGGAAGAAGCTTTCAAACTTGGAAAGAGATCCCGCATCTCCTAGGACTGAGTTGGTTATTTGAATTTTCTCACTAACTTCCTTATGAAAGAATGTGTAGTTTCCAGTGTTTCATAATGCCTCAAACATGAAAGAGCGAGCAAGGGAAATGCTGATCAGGGGATTTCAGGAGAGGTTAAATCTTTGCATAGAAAGTTCAGCTCACCCCAGTTTAAAAGAGACTGAAATAGCAAAGGTGCACTGACTTGTTCTGATCGCGGAAAAGATGAAAGAGCTTGTGTGTTGTAAAGAAGTCCTTCATCAAATGAGCGAAGACTTCACAATACAATCCAGGCACGTGAAGGTGGAAGCAGCAGAAAAAATAGTTAATTATTTTTATTCTGTTGTCGGAAAAAGCCACCCTGAGTCAGATTGGAGATTGAGATTGTTTTCAGATCTGTAGTGACAGATAAGTACCTGACGAACTTACAGGTGACACTGTGCTGCCGGGGAGAAAGCAGGGAGCCTGAGAGTGCCAGAGCAGTGAGTGTCAGCACCATGGTGGCAGCAGAGCCTACTCTGTGTGAGCTGCCCACCCAGCAGCGCTGTAGGTGCAGAGTGGAACCAAGCCAGCTCAGTAGCCCTCTGATAGAATAAAGCAGACTGTATAAAGCCACCCATGCTGGTGATAGCAAAGGCAGAGAGATGCTGCATTTCAGAGAAGGTGGCACACATTTTCTTTGCCTGTTCACATTAAGTGTTTCATGAGAGCACTGTGTGAATGCTTGGACGTGGCTGTGGATGCCTCAGTCACCTATGTTCAAAGCCTAGCTGCCATACAAGCCAACTGAGCTGCAGCAGCAAGTGATGCTCATGTATCCCACAGTACAGGGACGTGGGACCCTCTCCGCCTTCTAAGCCAGTCTGGTTTTGTACTCTGCTTGTGACCTGTTCTTGTGACCCACTTACCTCATACACGGCAGCTCAGTACCTCTAACAGAGGAGCTTCTTTTGTGCAGTACAGAACTGTCTTTTGATCAGCTAAAGCACCGTGCTTCTGCACGTCTGCACCTAGATGTCTTGGAAAGATTCAGTCAATTTTCCTCTTCTTTAGAAAGCCCCAACTAGCGCTAAAAGCAGGTGGGATGAAATGTCTTGGCTAGGCTGGTTTCCCAATGCAAGAAAACTTACCTCGACAGACAAGGAGGTGTCACATGGAAAGTTCTGCTTTTGTTACGAAGTGGCAAAGTATGGGTACATTCCCATTCCTACTGCACAGGCAGACTTAGGGTTGTGTTGTGTCCAAGCTCTGTTTTCTGTCTTTTGTGTATTTGTGATTTCTTTATTGTAGTAGAAACATTTTTCTCTGAGTTAGGGGGAAACCGTGGAGTAATTTGTTCCATATCTGGGTTGGGATTTTGGAGATCCCATGACTGGGTTGGTACCTGAAGATGCTGGATCCCATGATTGGGTTGGTACTTGAAGATGCTGGGCCCATTCCCAGCATGCTTACTTTTGGAGAAAAGCATCATGCATTCTGCCTGACTGTCTGGCTGTACAGTAAGCAGTGTAGTTTTGTGAAAAGTCACTTAAATATAATATTTAGAATATTCATTTGACAAAGAGAGAATTTCTTACTGCCAGTTTGCAACTGTGTTGCTCTCATTTATAAGCAGCCCTTGCGTATGTTGTTCAACTGATGTAAAAGAAACTGTCTTGGAAGTAAGAGTTTTTTGAACTTGACTTTGGAGGGAAAGAAAGGTAGGAAAATATTTGCCTAGAGGAAGATACCAGAGTACCCAAGACACTGAGAGCTGAAATTTCTTCTTTTTGTGGCTTTCCTTTTTGTCTAGCAATTGCACTGCTGGGTTGCGCTTTCTGGTTCCAATTTGTTTTGAAATAATTACCATTGTTTATCCATCTCTCAGACAGCCTTTGCAGATGATTCAGTTCCACAGAGCCCTCTTTTGCTTAGCGGTTGGTATTCATGCACAGCATGTTGTGTGACATCTAATTGAATGGGCTGATGGCATGAGATCTTCCTTGTGAAGTAAAGGTCACCCAAATGGTGAAGGTGAGAGGAACTGCACTGAATACCAATTGGACTTGCAGTAACAGAATTCATAGCAACTCTACACAGAGCTTATAAATACAACCAAGAAGAAAAAGGGAGTAACCTTAGGGAGGTGCTGACAACATTGCAATGTGCATGTTGATAGAAATGGGGGTCTTTGCATCTTCTGTGTAAGAGGGTGGAAGTGGCTTGCTGAACAAAGGAAGCCAACTGCAGGCACTGCCAACAGGTTTCATTACCCAGCCTTGCTGCTTAAAAACATCGTAATGTGCAAGACTGGTTTGTTACTGCTGCTCCAAAAGCTGCCTTTTGGAGGATCAATTTGGACTTTGTAATAGCTTGCTGCCTAAGTTGAAATGTCTTCAAACTTTGGCATGTGCTGGGACTGGAGCGTGTTTGGAGGGCTAGAAGAATAAGGGAATGTTAATAGTGGTGTGTTTATGTAGGGTCCTGGGGCTTTGTTGTGGTGGGTACCAATTGGGTGTGCAAGAAGAGATGCTGCAAATGCTTATGGGGAGTGAGATGGTAGAAAGATGAGGAGAGAGGTGGAAGGTTGTGGAGTCAGTGGAGGAGACAAAACTGGTCCTCTGACTCCCAGTTCCTGACCCTAAAGCAGACTAGTAGTTTTCAGTTGCTTTTAATTTGCAGCCCTCTAGTATTTGTTTGTTCTGAGGCTGAAGATCCTAGTATTGTGAATTAAACAGAGCAACTTTGTTTTCCTTAAATACCCTCTGCAGACCCTTAATAGGTGCTCCTTTGGGCTGCAGATGGTGGTTTGAAAAGCACTGGCCCATGTCATCCTAAGCTTGCCTGAATTTGTTATTGAAGGGAGTCTACAATGGATGCTGTTGATTTTATTTTCTTATTGTTAGTTTGCTCAGAAAGATGAAGCTCAGTGGATGTGAGGTGCTTCTGGGGAGTTTATTTTTTTCTGTGCAGATTGGCGTTTCATCAGCATATGGCACAGCCATTTAAAATAAATATTTGACTTTCCTTGATTTATGCTTGTGTAGAAAGGTCCCTGCGTATGTATATCTATCCCTCTGTTGTATCTAATTAGACATTTCTACCGTGGTGCTGGGGGACCAGGCTCCTTCCCCCTCACCGAGGAGCCAAGAGCTGCGATTCATGTGCTCCTGCCCTTGATGGATCCACATGCCTCAGCTCTGGGGAAGCGAGGCAGGCAGTTGGCCCCTTCCCTGGTGGGGCTGCCATGCTGGCGGCACTGCTGGGTCAGCCTCCCTCTCTTGACCATGGGAATTTAAATTAATTTAAACTGGGAACTGCCCAGCTTGAGCAAATGCTTGGCACCCTGTCCAGGATCACCTCCTTCACCTGCCAAGGCAGCTGTGCTTTTGCAAAACACAGCCCTGAGTAAAGAGTGCGGGAGCAAAAAACAGTGGCTGGAGAGGGGAAGGGGGGTACTAAGGGATTCTGGGCTGAGGCCCTGTGTGCTCACCCATGCCAGGCAAGGGAAATCAGTGGTGTAGAGAGGGGACAGCACTTCCCCAGGCATGCAGTATGGATATTTTAACACAAAGGATTTTCATTTGAAAATGAAAAGCTAATCAGTTTTAAGATGGAGCAGAGCCTGCTGCAGCCAGTGACCCAGGAGGCCTTTTCCAACTCTGTGGCATATCCAGATGTTTTGTGTTCTCACAGATGATTTGGCACTTGTTTCCAATCTAAGTAAGTTCACCCTTGATTTGTATCCATCTGATCTTGTGCTAATGTCATTGTCTAACAAATATTTCCTACTCTGTGATATTTCTCCTACATCCCTGAATAGAATCACCATATAAAGCAACACCTTCTGCTTTGTTGTATTGTATGAGCTCCTTCAGTCTCTTTAGTAAGCCAGATCCTCATCAGCACCCTTTCTTTACGACTGAGCCTGTTGTTTATTTAACACAGATCACCAGAGGTGTCCATGGTGGGTCCATAAGCTGCATGCAGCAAGCTACCCAGTAAGGCAAAGAAAAAAGAAATTGCTGTCTGTCATGGTGTGTTACTATAATCAAGCAAATACACCGAGTATTTGGTTTTATGACCTACAGGAGGGCAGGAGACTTTGTTATATTATTATTGCACAGCAAGTGGGGTTTTGATAACTGGTAGGCAGTGGGATACACAGGGAAGTGGGGAAAGATGCAGGAGTTCTCCAGGGGTGGTGAGAGACAAAATTTGAGTATTTTGTTTGCAGGAGGTACAGCCAGGTGCACCCACACAGTTTGAGATCACATCGTTTCTGGGGATGTTTGGACACTGCCCAGACAAAAGGGAAGAAAAGATCTGGGACCAGCAAATACACTCCAGGCCACCAGTAACCAGGGATGAATGTGAGTGTGGAGTGACAGGATGGATTGCAGTGACCTTCTGCCAGTCTCCCTGCCTCTGCCTTTCTCCTGAGTGTGCACAGAGCCCAGGCACTCACACTCAGATCCCCACTGCTGGGAGTACCCAGTCACTCTGTGCATGACCCTGCTGGTACAGGATTCTCCAGTGCATGCTCCTTGATCTGAAGCTGTCCAGAAGCAAAACCAAACTGCAGCCTCCCAAAGGGAGCTGTTAAGCATCTGGCACCAGAAACCCAATTATGCAAAAAATGAACCCACCTAGACTGAGTCTATTCAAGAAATTCCTTTGTAGCTGGTGGTGGCTGTTACAGCCAAGGTGGGAATAAAGCTATTGCATTTCTGCTCCTCGGTGATGGGGCTCTTCTGTGAGTTTTCTGTCGTGTTGCTCTGCTGGGGCTGTGTGTGGGTATGCCAGCAGCCCTCAGTGGCTGTGTGTGGACCATAGCTTTTCTGCAGAGGGTTTGGGGGCCCCGGGAATGCAAAGGCTTTGTCTCCCATTAGAGACCCAGCAACTCCACTTCTCAAAGACTTCTTCCAACTAGAGGTATTTTATACCTTGTTTCAACTTTCAGTCGTTCTGATAGAAGTTGACTGCAGGCTGCCTGGCCAGTATTTTCCTCTAATGGTGCAGAGTAGTTTTAAGAAGACAAATAAACTGTCACACTTAAGAAGAAAATGCCTGGCCAGATTCAGTAAAGGACAGGAACAAGCTTGTGTCTGAACCCACTTGACAGAGCCCACCACGCGGCTTCCCAAATGGGAGTCACACTTACTTGAGATGGTGTTGAACAGAGTCAGAGAAGGTCTGTGGGATAGGGTGAGGAAGAGACTGGTGGAAGGAATTCCTGCTGCTGGAGCTAGTCCTGGGATGATGATGCAGCTGCCCAAGTGAGTATCCCTCACTGCATTAAGGGAATTCGTCTCACCTTGCTGCTACAGTGTTGGTTGCCCCCTTATCTCTCAGGGCAGCACACCAGATTTTTGTCTTTAGAAGAGGTTTGAAGCTGATTCAGAAGAGAGCTTGAAGCAGTGGGAGCCCTCAGTGAGGAGTGCCTATCCCATGTCTACTCAAACCAGTGCCATGGGGGAGGAGGCCAAGAATCCATTGCCTGCTGTGCAGCACAGGGGCTGTGCCTGCTCCTTGGCCACACAGGACACACTTTGAGGTGAAAGGGGAACACAAAGGAAATGCTCTCACTGCCGGATAACAGGCAGTTGGAGGCATGAGGCGGATGAAAAAATGTCACTTGCTGGGGATCAAACATCTTTCAGAGTCTCCTCTCGAACTACATGCCTCTTGACAGGCTGCATGCTCCCATCCACCTGCCAGTGGGAGAAGGCACAAGCCCACCAACCTCACTCTTCTCAAGAGAGGGGGACAGAGGATCCCTTTACAGGGGCATTGCTAAGGACATTGATCTTCCAGTGGGCACGGCATCTCTTCAGAGACCTGTGTTGTGTGAGATAGTGGACAGGCACGCAGGAATGACAACCCCAGCCTAAGAAAGAAACCAGGGACACCGGTGAGGCAATCCAAGATGGGCAAAGGAGGAGGCAAGGGCAGCAGTGGGAGATCCATCATGGAGGTGGCCAGGGTATAATGATGGTTTGTTGCTGTCTCTGATGCTTGTTAGAAGACCTATAGATGGTGCTTTCCAAGAGGCTGAGATCAAACACAGCCTTCTCTGGAGGAAGCTGTCCAGATCACTGCCATGGAATGGCTTATAGTTTGGCCGGGCAGCTCCCAGACCCAGCTGGGGCACTGTGGGACATGGGCAGCTGGGAGAGCTTTGCCTGCTCTTTGTGAAGATAGGGCTAAGACCATTTCCATTTACACCCAAAGAGAGTGCATATCTTGTCTTGGCTTTCTGAAGTATTTCTGCTCTGACCAGGATGTCCAGCTTCTGTTGCTACATGACACAAATCTGGACTGCTTGTGTCACCAGGAAGCTCTGCTCTTCACATTCAGTTTTACCTTGACACAAAGTCATTTTTTCCTTAAGAATGAGTTTAGCATGCCATGAAAAAAATCTTCCAGTCTCTCAGCACTCATTATGAATTTACATTTAAGCCTTGGTTTTTATTTAAGTCTCAGAGCTTTCCATGTAATTTTCCTGTACAGAGAGGAATATGCAGGTATTGAATGTGCAGAACACACTTGCTCAGCCAGCACAAGTTCCTCAGTGTTCTATACACCATGTACACAGAGCTTATAACCCCTTTGATATAGGGTTCCTTGGGGTGTGGCGCTCACGCTGGATTGATAAATATTGAAATTTCTTAAGCAGCACAGAGGCTGCAGAGCACAAGAGCTCAGCTGGAAGGGATTCAGAGTCCTGCTGAGTTTTGAATTCTTGAAGACCACTTGTCTCCTTGAGCCGACAGAAACCTCTCAAATGCAGCCATCTGCAGAAATGTATCCCTTAAGAGAGCAAGAAATTATCAGGGAAAGAAAGGGTTCAAACTGCTTTCAAGATTCATAAGCCCTTTGATGAAGTGTTAAGAGCTAAAACAGCTCAATAGTTGCTTTACATGCCCAGCAGCTTGCTGTTTGTGCATCTAGAAGCCATAGCTGGGGGCTGGATGCAGTTCACAGCTTTGGGGCTGGGTCCAGGGCACATGGCTTTTGCTCAGAGCAGCTTCAGCTTTAAAGCCACTGCAAAAGTTTGTGCACAAAGTGCTGACTGCAAGCATCCATCACGAGGAAAAACAAGAGGAATGTGATGTGCCAGGCTTGTTTGGAAACCACAGATGATTTACAAAGTGAGCTTAATTGGAAGTTTCTCTTTGCGGGTTTTCTGATGTGTTATTTTTGTGATGCAGACATGTAGGAGCCTTTAAAAAGGTCCACGTAAACTAATGAGGAGTTGCATAATTGGGGGTATATTTATTAACTGTACGTGTGCAGGATGGGGGAATGACTTGAGCAGCAAAAGCAGTGCAGGGAAGGAACTGCGTGTCTCAGGGCATCACCAGCTGATCATGAGGGACCGGCATACTGCTCTCTGGGTGGAAGAAAGGGCTTGTCCTCATCCCCTGGGCATCTGTCCCCAGTCCTGCACTGCTGTTAAGAGAATATAGGACATCTGAGAGCCTCCACAGAGAGGCAGTAAGAAGTGAAGAGGTGCAAAGAAACACAGTCTGTGAAGGAAGGTGCTCAGAATGAGGGTCACTAAATTTTTTAAAAAGAAAACTATAAGGGGGTTTAACTTGACAGTTTTTTAAAAAGTCTATGTTTTAAAAAATATTTTTAAAGAAATCTTTAAAAATCTAAAAATATACTAAAATTTTTTAAAGGGGGAGGAGATATACCATTCTTGGTGTCCACTGTGGGGAAGGCAGAGGAAAACAGGCTCAAGTTAACATATGAAGAGAATACAAACATCCCCACAACAAAAATTGGAAGTCTTGTGGAGGCCCCATCCCACTGAGGTGTGTCTGAACTACAGACTATCCCCCATGAACAGCACTGGAGGAGCCATTCTGCCTGTGAGCAGGGGAGTGGACTAAGTGATCCTCCAGACCTAGTTCTGATTAGCTCTGCCACACAGTTTGGGCTTTACGGCCTTTATCCACTTCTCCTGTATATCAAAGACATGAGTTTATAAGTATTGCTTCACAGAGCTGGCAGCCACCAGCAGAGGCAGTGGGAAAAGTTAAGTTTCAGGAGCCTGATAACACCACTTCTCACAGAGCTGGATGAGCATCTCTGAGTAGGACCATGCTGGCCAGTGTGGAGATACTGGGGCCAAGCTGGGGTGCTGGCATTCACCACCATACTCCACAATCCTGAAGGTGTTCACATGGGAGCAGCCTCAGAATCACAGAATCACAGAGTATGTTGAGTTGGAAGGGACCCACAAGGATCATCAAGTCCAACCCTTAGCCCTGCACAGGACCATGTCCAAGAGTCACACCATGTGCCCGAGAGCATTGTCCAAATGTTGCTTGAGCTCTGTCAGGTTTGGTGCCACGACCACTTCCCTGGGAAGCCTGTTCCAGTGCCCAGCCACCCTCTGGGTGAAGAACCTTTTTCTAATATCCAACCTAAATATCCCCTGACACAACTTCAGGCCACTCCTTCGGGTTCTGTCACCAGTCACCACAGAGAAGAGATCAGTGCCTGCCCCTCCTATTCCTTCCATGAGGAAGTTGTAGACTGAGATGAGGTCTCCCCTCAGTCTCCTCTTCTTCAGGCTGAACAGGCCAAGTGACCTCAGCCACTCCTCATATGGCTTCTTCTCAAGGCCCTTCACCATCTTCGTTGCCCTCCTTTGGATGCTCTCTAAGAGCTCAATATCTTTCTCATACTGCAGTGCCCAAAACTGCACACAATATTCAAGGAGAGGCCACACCAGTACAGAGCAGAGCAGGACAATCCCCTCCCTTGACCAGCTGGTGATGCTTTGCCTGATGCCCCCAGGACACGGTTGGCCCTCCTGGTTGCCAGGGCACTGCTGACATTCAACTTGCCATCAACCAGGATCCCCAGGTCCCTTTCTGCAGCACTGCTTTCCAGCATCTCATTCCCCAGTCTGTACGACCATCCAGGGTTGTCCCATCTCAGGTGCAGCCTCACAGCATGCATCCTCATACCTCAGTTCTCCCTCCCTAAATCCCCCCAGCCTTAAAAGTGACCACTTAGCTTACTTATAGTTTATTAGTACCTTAGAGACTGAGTTCCCCTGCCCCCCAAGGATTTTGCCCAAGAACATGTTGGGCAACAGAAAAAAGGTAATATGAAACAAACTTGTGAAGCTGTATTCTATTGCCTTCCAGCTTGTATTTGCATAAACTCACCTCGATTTCCATCCCCTAGGAATCCCTGCCTCTATCCTATGGAATATCATGTCCACATTGAATTAGCGTCCAAACTTGTCTTGAATACATCCAGAAGTGCAGTATCCATCACTCAGCTTGCAATTTTCTCCAGAAGGTTAACATCTTTATGGTTAAAAAGCGTGCCTGATTTCTAATTCATCTCAACGTGTTCCCCGGTGCCCATCACTGTCTATCTATGTGCCTGTCTCAGACTAAATTTTTAGTACCCCCTTAGCATCCGGTATGTTCTCTCCACATATGTACTTATACACATCATCAAATCACTTCTCAGTTTTCTTTCTGACAAGTTACAGAGGCTGACCTCTAGAAGTCTCTCGCTGTAAGTGGTTTTCTTTAGCTCTCAAACCATTTTTTATGACTCTTCTTCAACCGCTCCAATTTTTTGATGTCCTCTTTTAAATATGGCACTTCAGCAGGATGCAGTATTCTAGTGTCAATCTGACCAAGGACATACATAGAGATAAAATCACCTTCTATTCCACTTCACAGTCCTGTTGCTTATGCAATGAAGGACCAAATGAGCTCATTCTGCTGCAACAGACAAAAAAAATAGGTCCCACATTTAAGAACCAGAAGGCCAGATAGTGGTATTAAAAAGAGAAAAATGGAGCCAACATGAAGGCTGAATTACAAACTGGGGCAGGATTAATAGCACACTGTGATACTAGCCTGAACACATTAGTTGAAATAAAATGCTGAGAAAACAGTTTCTTCCACTTCAGAGCCTATTGCAAGCCTGTGCTGCTGTCAAGGCTCCTGTGCACCGGGTGCCCAGCAATGTGCCAGAGCAGCCACAGGGAGGGTGAGTGACTCAGGTATTGCACGGCTGCGCTTGGAGACCTCTGCTAAATTGTGCCCCCAGGCTCTGTTGAAATGTGAGGCAAGCTCTGATCTTTTCCAGGGTCAGCACACAGCTGGGTATGGATAGATCAGCCCTGCAAACTCTCTGGTGCCCTCAGGGCTTCCCATACAGGAAGGCACCCACAGCCTTCTATGTTCTCTATCTTCTGCATGCAAAATCATTCACAGGCAGGTGGGTTTTTCCTGAGTTCCTTAATTCCCATGCCTAGTGACACTTGCTGAATGCAGAGCCACTTTGTCATTTGCAGATACATTTTCAGTACACATCCTCAACATAAGTCTCATCTTCCTATATTAGAGACAGTGACCTGGCCCCAATTGCTCTAAAATCTGAGAGATTCCCCAAGGCAGCTCAAGGGTAGTGTGCCCTGTGCCCAGTGTCATGTCTCCTGGTCTTTGAAGGCTTTCTGTTAGATAGTTCCTTAGTCTTCCTCTTCCTTATTTCTGTATCTGTAAAATTGGTTTGGAGTCTTGGATACTGATAAGATGCTCAGATCCCATCCTAAGTTTTTTTGTTTGTGTTCCTGCAAACCCTATTAGGCTGCTTCTGCTCTCAGAACAAGGGTGACAAGGGGTCTCCTTTTCCCTTGCTAACCTGCTGGTCTTGGGTTTTGACCACTGGTGCTGGGGTGCTTCAGGAACCTGGAAGCTGAGGGCACTCTCAGTCCTGTGCTTGCCGTGTGTACTTCTCGTTGGACTCATATGGAAGGGTGTCCTTTCCTCAGGGGAGGAATGAAAGCCAGGGAGATGAGTACTCTTGTAGAGAGACAAGTGTTATGGAACTTGTGCTGGTTTAAAGGTAAACCGTCAGGGGAAATGAACCCAACTCAAAAGAGAGATTATAAATCAGAATAACAATTTAATAAAATAATACAATAAGTACGATTATACAGACAAACAATTGGTTTTAACCCACAAAACCCAAATGTATAACCCAGCACCCTGGGGCATGAACAGAGTGGTGTTTGTTGGGCCCCTGAGTCCAAAGTAAAAGGAGAGGGGAAAACTGCTGTTGCAGTCTGGTCAAGAGTGGTGATTGCAGTCCAGTCGAGAGTGGTGGTTGCAGTCTAGTTGAGAGTTGTGGTCTGCAGTCTTCCTCTGGATCCCATGAGTGGTTAAAAAAGTCCCGAGACCCCAAGATTATATATCCTTCAGTTCAGGCAGGAATGCCCTGTACCTCCCTCAGGGCAGGGAGTTCCACAGTGGGTGTGAGGACAGGAGCATCCTCCTGTCTCGCAGGCCTCTTAACACCCAGTTTATAGCCTGAGGAGTCAGGCTGTTTCTGGGCAGATGGTGTAAATGGTCTATTGATAGCAGTTTCTGGGAAAAGGCCATAGAATACACAGGTTTGGGTTACACCCATACAGTGATGAACTGGTCCCAGCTGTTCTAACTAGGACATTATGATGGACTGGAGAGAGCCTGGTGGAGGGTCACCAAGAGGGCTGGAGTACACTGAGGTACCAGGAGATGGTGAGAGCTGAGCTTATTCAGTCACAGGAGAAGGCAAAGGAGAGGTTTGTTTTTTGCCTACAACTACCCTATGGGAGGTAATAAGGAATATGAATCCAGACCTTTATCGAACATGTGTGGTGAAAGAATGAGAGACAACACAGGAAATTCTGTTTAGATATAAGGCATCAGGTTGGCACCGTGAGAGTGGTCAAACACTGGCCCAGGTTGCCCCAAGAGGTGGTAGTGTCTCTGTCCTTGGAGATGTTCAAATCATGACCATGATCAACTTGCTGTAGCTGGACCTACTTAGAGCTGGGCTGGTACCTAATGACTTCCAGAGATCCCTCCCAACTTCAGTTATTCTGTCATTCTCTGATACATTTGAAGTAACTTGTAGGGCAATGGCAGCAAGGTGACAATGGCTATTATCCCTTGAAATCCAGGCTATGAAGATGGCTTATTGGCATAGAAATGAGACAAGTTTTCATTTTCCTGCAGCACCACTTTTATTAAAGAAAGCAGTGTGATCTTAGCCCATTGAGCAACATTTCACCTTAGACAAGGTCAATGCACAAAGGAGCTAAAGGAGAGCTGTGCTGGTAGGGTCTCTTTGACCAGAGATGCCCCAGGTGCCCTACAAGCACTGCTGGAAGCTCTTGTAGAGGCAGCAGCTGCACCAAGGCCTTGGAGACAGATGTGGACACTGGGAACTCCATATTTGTAACCTCTTGGCCTGTGATTCTAGTTAATGCTCAGGTCATTGATAGTGGTGAAGAGAAGACTAGTGAGCATCCTTAGGCAAGATTGTGGTGATATGAGAGGCTATATGAGGGGGGAGTCATCTCACCTTACTTTACCCCTTGGAGGCAGGGCGTCCAGCCCAGCTGGCTGACTGGGCTCTCCCTCTCATCAGTGGTAGGAGGTGTGCTTCCCTTGGAGGATTCAGCTCATCCTAAGATGTATATTTAAGATTTGTGGATTGATACTGTTGATGATAGTATTCAGAGTTTACTGTCTTTCTTTATCAGCTACGGCGGGGGAGTCTAATCTACAGATTAGAGGAATAACCAGCTTAGACTTGGCCAGTGGAAACTCTCCATTTTGGTGTTTGATTACAGGTATATTTTAAGAAGCCACATGGCTCAACATCTCTGGGAAGGGACCAAGCCCCTGTGAGCACCAAGCTCAGCACCAAGGCAATGTCTTGCCTTCGTGGGATCACAAATCAGAGTTTTATATGGCTAAAGCTAGAGAGGAAAGTCCAATTCCTGATGCAATGTGCCACTATCCTCAACTTCTGCTCTTTCAGAGTCCATTTTCTCATGCTGGGGAGATGAAGACTTATGCTTCCTACTAGAAAAATGTATTTGCCTTTGGTGGAAAAGTGAAACCTCAGCTTGATTTGCCCTGGCCAGGCTACCAAAGGCATCCATGTGCCTCATTCTCTCCCCATTCCTTCTTCCATCCTCTGATCCCAGATGCCTCCCCAATGCCCTCACATCTCTCCAAAATGGCTGTATTGTGTCTGGCTGAGCTGGAATTCATTTCCCCACAGTAGCCCTCACAGTGCTGTGCTTTGCATTGGCAGCTAGAAGGGTGTTGATAACACACCGGAGTTTTGGCTACTGCTGAGCACAGCATCAGCACTGTAACATTCCTTCCTCAATCGAGGGCAAGATCCTGGGAGGGGATCCAAGTAGGCCAGCTGAACCAAACTAACCAAGGGGATATTCCATACCACATTACATCGGCTCAGATATAAAAGCTAAGGAGCAGGAAGGCAGGCATTCATTGTCTCCAATGGCTGCCTGCTGAGGAACCGTCATGCGTGCTAAAGCCCTGCTGCTTGGGAGTAGCCGACCATCGCTGCTGATGGGAAGTTGAGAACAAACCATGTTATCTTTCTCTTCGCTTTGGTTTTGCACGCACAAGCTTCCACTTTTGCTTTAAATAAACTGCCTTATCCCAACCCATGAGTTGTTTTTCCTCCTTACTCTCTGCCCTGTCCCGCTGGGAAGGGGAGTGATAGAGCAGCTGAGTGGGCACCTGGCATCCAGCCAAGGTCAACCCACCACAATAGCATTCATCATTTTCTTTGCTGACTCTGCCTCCTGTGTTACAGTGGCTCCTTTTCCCTCTCCAACTACCATGTTATGTACTCCAGAGACTGCCTCACAAGACTTCAGAAAGGCTTTCTCTGCTATTCAAAGAGAAAAGAACATATTGCTTCTTGATTCTCAAAAGCAGTCTGTGTTTTGGTCAAGAAAACAACTAATTTGGCCTTTCAGTGCAATAAGACCAAGAAGAAAGCCAAGAATGCTGATCTGCATCTAAAAAAGGTATTCTCTGTCAGCACAAACATGACAGATACATTTTGTATCTGTGGAAATCCCAAAAGAACATTTTGGAGGATACCTACGAGTGTACAGACAAACCACTGTGCAGGAGTAGGCTGTTTCCAAGGAAGGCTCTGTCTCTCTCAGGACTCTTAGCAAAGCAGCAGTGCTGGTGACCCTGACACCCAACAGGCTTTCATTCATTGTAAACGGCATTGATGGAAAGGCAGACTTGAGCTTGTTCCACAGGGTACCTTAAATAAAACGTTACACAGAGAAATTGTTCCACCATTGCAAAGCTCTTCCTGGATTTTAAATTTATGATTATGCACTTTCAGACCTGCATAATGCCATGAAGAATGACAGCATCTCATCTCTTGTTCAGTTTCTCACATCTTTACAGAAAGTCAGTCTTTTGTTTTTAGGTCATAGGTATGGAGCCAGTGTCTTCTGCCCATGAGACTGCTTGAAGGAGGACAGATGTTAGTTCATTTAGTTCAACTACTAGACTGTCTTCACCAAGTTTTCTATTCCCCTTCATGCTCCCCCTGAACTGCTACTCAGCAGCATTTCAGCCTTAGGGCTTCTGCTCCACACTGATCTCCTAACTGAGATGCAAGACTGGAGAACTGTATGTGTCTTACTCCAGACAGCAAACTGCCAGCAAACCCCATCAGCAGTATGTCTGTGGGTCTGGCAGGTCCTGAAGCCACAGGTCACACAGGGACCATTGATTGCTAGAGCCTGGGAGCTGCTCTGGAGGCAGTATCTCGAAAGCAGAGCCTAATGAAAAATCCCTCTATTTGCTGCCATAGAAACCGAACAGGCATAACAACTTGTTACTTCTCTTATCTCCAACAGCTCAGCATCTGAAGTGACCTGACCTATGAAGATATTTGCATGAAGTATCACCCAATAGTTGAAGAAATGGGATTGAAGGAAAAAAAGAGAATAATGTCCCAAAACTCCTTTGAAAGCCAGTGGGCAAAGGGGAAGCTTTTGAGGAGTGGAGGCACTTCTCTGGGATGAGAATCTAGGCAACAGAGAGGCCAAGAAGAGACTGTTGGCCAAGAAGAGTTCACTGTGGACATGGAAAAAACTCGGCAGGGTGTCTCCAAGCTTTGCTGTGACCCAGCAAGCTGCAGGACCAGCAGAGCTGTAGGCTTCATTGGTACGTTGCTTCTGGACAGCATTTTCCATCCAGCACTCCATTTCTTGTCCAGATAGTCATGTCAGTGTGAAGCTGCGTTTCCTGGGGAGCAGTGGTTGTCGCTGGAGTCCCATCTCATGAAGAACCTGTGGGATGTGAGGGCCCTTGGTTCCCCTCGCTCCAGCCAGCCCCACCACTCCCAACACCTGTGAGAAGATCAGGCTACGCACAGTGAGGGAGGGCTTTTGCACTGAGTTGGCAGCTTTGTGAACTGAAATGCCCTGTCATTCAGCTCAACCCCCTGCTGCTTATGCTTTCAGGGGAAAAAAATGAAACTACAAATTAATTTGGGGTTTTAGTGATTTTTTTCTTATTAGTGCAGTGCCCAATACAAAGAAAGTCTGTCTGCTGTTGCTTTTAAAACTCTGAGACCTACAAAGGATCTTCAGAGCTCTCAGGCTGGCCAGGGGCTAAAGCAAGTTTTATAAATTAACAGAGATGCAGGCAGGAGGAACAGGCTCTGTCAGGCTCCTCTCTCTGCAGGCAGGGAGAGACCAGTTTAATTCTAGAAGATGCAACCATTGTGCAGAATGTGACATTAAGACACAGCCCTATTGATAACATTCAGATGCTTTTTTACTGCTCTTGGTGTCCCCCTGAGAGCATCCACCACTCTGCATATCACAGATAATGGGTTTAGAGCATTTTTAAAAATACGTGCCCCATTTTAATGAGTTTTGATCAACCTGTGTAAAGAGTTAAGACAAGCAGATTGTGAAAAATGAACAGTACTGAGCAGAAACACCCCTTGAAACTTAGAAAACTGTGGCAACGCCAGAGTTTTACCATGGAGTACAAGTCAATCGCAGGCAAGTGTCACATGAAGTTTGTGTCTGAAGCATTTTCTTCTCTCACCAAACAGCTGGGGGAATCCCAGCTAATATCATGGGGTGAGATCCTAGCTGCTAAGGGAGAATGTGTCCTGAAAATGTGTGAACTCATGCATCCTTTGCACCGTGCTCTGACGGCTGTGGTGTAAGCTGATGCTGTGATGGTTTTGTGATTCAGCTGCCCAGAGAAAAGCTGGAAGAGTTGAGGAGTCAGGGAAGAGGAAGGAAAGGGAAGTCTTCAAGAACAGAAGGAACAGTGACACTTGCCTTAGAGTGCTCCTGGGGGTCCCAGGTCTTGGTGAGGACCATGCTGGGAGGAGGCTGCCTGCCAGCACAGTGTGAGCAGGTGCCTGTCACACTGAGGATGGCTTGAAGAAGGTCTGCCATGGTGCTGGCATGAGCATAATGTTTGTGGATCATGGATACTGCTGTATTTTTGGCTGGAAGAGCTCTCACAGTGAGATCATTGGCAATGCTGGACTAACCTCCAACATTCACTGCAGCTCTTGCAGGATCCTGCAACAGCTTAACTTCCCCTGGGGAAGATTATAAAACGGTAAGTTGTTGTTTCATATGTTTAATGTGGTAGTAAATTAGATGAGGATCTCAGCATTTAGTTGTGAAACTCAAAAAGCCAGATATTATCCATGAGCCCTGACATCTTCCCAATGATATTTTGCAACCCTGTGGCACGTGCTGGTGAGAGTTGAACTCTTTGCTCCCAAAACATCTTTCTTATAACCAGGGAAGATGCTCTGCTTCCTGCAGCAAAGCCTCCAGGAATAAACCTTCCCACCATGCCCTGCTGGCACCAGACCCTACTTCTCTCTCTGTCTCTTCCCACTCCACTGTGACTGCAGCAGGCACTGCTAAGGGCTTGGATACATATGGCCCTTTGGAGGCTGGGATGGATGACCTCTCTGGCTGGCATCATCCCTGAGCGCTGCTGCAGCCCAGCGCACTGATAACAGCCTGCAGAACAGTCCAGAGGCTGTGGCTGTGCTGGGTATGGGTAGGGCTCTGAGCATCCCTGTTTGACACTTTTAGTTTTCCTGTTTGCCTCTGCTGGGTTTGCCCTGCCATGCCCTGAGTGAGCTTGGCCAGGCAGGCATGGACTGGATCCAGAGCCTGTTGCCTTATGAAGCACTGTCATTTATTTGGCTGAAGAAGTTGCTCCACTTGCTCAGCTGGGTGCCTCCTGCCAATGCAGTGGCATCACTTTGTGTGAGTCCTGTCTTTTTGCCAAAGACTGTAAACCAGAACAGGGCTGTTTTGGGTGGGACAGCCCGGGTGGGTGAGAATTATTCACGTACCCAGGGCATGTTTGAGAGAGTCACAGTTTACTGTAGGTGTCATCTTTCCCCTTTGCAGGTACCATCCTGCCTGCTTGCAAGCATGTGGTCAGAAGCAGCAAACCCCTCAAGTGCCTCGGCATGTAGCCATCATCTTTGTCCCATTCTCTCCCTGAGTTCTCACACCAAACTGGACAGCACCCTGCAGTAGGTGCTGGGGACTCAGCTGTGAGACCCTGGTTCAATATCACAATTCCTGGGCCTGCTGCAGGTGTTGTTGTGTTAGGGGTTTTTGGTTGGTTGGTTTTGGTTTGGGTTGAGTTGGGGTATTTTTTGGTTGGTTGGTTGTTTTTTTCATTTTTTTTTTTAATTTTGTGTGTGGTCTTTTTAATGTTTATTTTTTATTTTAATCACATGTTGAAATTGTTGGCACCCTCCCACTGAGGGCTGGGCATACCTATAACAGAATAACCTGTCCCCAAACAACTTCCAAACGGACTCTCTATTCTGAAGTGAAAGGATTTAATTCTGAATAAATAAGTTTTGGACTAAAACCATTTTTTACTTTACCTAATGAGCCAGCTGCTCTGGAATGATTTCTTCAGAGGTGTTTATTTCAGTCTGTTTTTCCATACTGTATACATATGCAGTGTACTAGATAATGATGCTGGCAAAATGAAATGGTCTCCTCTGGAACATTTGGGTTTTGCTCAACAGATTATTCACATACATGGGCTATCCCAAGAGAATGTCTCCCAAGCGAATGTCTCCCAAGCCTTAGGTGCTTGGGAGACCCTACCTTCTGGCTGGACTGAGCTAGGAGTGCAAATATAAGTGGTTTTGTTGTTGCTGGACAGTATCCTTGTCTTGGATCAAACATTAGGAGTTTGGGCCTTGCTTCTGGCACAGCAATAGCACTTTATAAAGAGGAAACAGATGACAGTTCTTTTCCTATGTTAGCTTTGGCATGGGTCAGTCTTTCTTGCAAAATAACCTCTTAAATTAAGCTAACAAGCTTTCAAATGGGACAGGCCATCACAGTGTGGAGTGGAAGGGAGGAAGAAGGTGTGTCCTGTTGGCCATGCTCAGCTGTGCAGAGGGTTGTGTACCAAACAGCCACACAAATGTACCAAAATTTTATGCAGAATATGTCAAAGTTGTCCCTGCCCAGGCCTGGCCATGGCATTTGCCCAAAGCTCATGCACTGTCACGATCGTGTAGGAAAGGTTGTGGATGCTCTGCTGCCTTGGGGCAGAGACCCTATAGGGACCCAAAAGAAAGTGGGGAATTCCCCAGATGGAGATGGAAGGTGACCTGTGGGCAAATGCTACCCAAACACACATCTCTGTGTCTGTGGGCAAGGATCTGGCATCAAACCCATCGAGGGGCAGTGCTGGCACGCAGAGCCAAAACCTGTGGCCGGTTGCTCATTGGATGCTTGCCATGTCATGGCTGCTGCCTGAGGAAAGGTCCAGATGAAGAACCACAACTTTGACATAGATGAGGATGCACTATGACACGCTAGACCTCACACATGCTTGTTTTTGAAGTCTTCAGGATATAGGACACGGAGATTTTATCTGC
Organism: Manacus vitellinus; assembly: GCF_001715985.3. Lineage (NCBI taxonomy): Eukaryota > Metazoa > Chordata > Aves > Passeriformes > Pipridae > Manacus > Manacus vitellinus. The sequence continues at coordinate 17,497,025 of NW_021940208.1, read as the reverse complement.
ATAGTGACTAGAAGGTACCCTGGGCTGTTCTCTGGCTCTGTGGCAGATAGATTTGGGTATCTCCCACCTGTGTGATTGAGCTCTCTGTCTCCCAGAACAGAGTGATTGTATTCGAACTACCTACTGGGAAAGGTCCTTGTCCTGCACTAACTCCCTGAGCATGCCCTGGAAAGATTTGGAAGAATCGTGGTCAGCATGGATGAGCCATGGTAGAGCACTGAAGTCTAGCCCCAGGGAATGCTGCCTACCATGCTGCTCACAATGCTAACACAGATATAGCCAATGAGTATCCAGCTGACAGAATACGTGAAGGAATATTCCCAATTTCTGTGCAGCATAGATGCATTTTGACTTGTTTCTGTGAAAACCATGAGGAACACTAATGGTTCTATAATTCCATATGCAATTTTTGTCTCAGAAAGCACTACTGATTGCTGCCTTCTCAGCAACACACTGGTCCAGAGTGTGGCAAGGGATGGGCACTGGAAGGACCTGAGGCTTCAAAAGTGTTAATTAATTTGTGGCAAATTATTTAGGGAAATGAGGGAGACTGCGCTTGACAAGTGACACTGTCAACAAACTATCAGTCTCTCTGCCCTATGTCACCAGCAGATCTTTTTCTCTGAGTGCCTGGGAAGGGCTGCCCCATTCAAGGTGTCCCCACAGCATTGGCCTGCACCTCATGCTTATTTAAAAGCAATCCAGAAGAGCATCCAAAGTGCTCAAGTGTAAACCTGTAGTGAGCATAACAAAGCTCTGGAGCTGTTATGTTCTACACCCAAGTAGCCAAGTAAATAGGTCCGGGGCACTGGTGATTCGAATGCTGCTTTTTCATGATTGAAAAGCGATTCTATTTATTGAAAATTTGTTTTACACTTGAGAGCTAAAAACTTCTTTTTCTCACCTTCTGCTGGAGATGAATGCACCTCTGGCATGTAACCAGGAGCCAACTGCTTCTCTAGGGGAGAAGAGCTTGATGACTTATGAAGATTTGCTCTTTGCTCAGCCTGTGGGCTGTGATGTCCATACAGAAGCAGCTTGGTTCCTTCGTAGTAGAGCCCCTCTAAAACCACAAAGATCTTTAATTCAGGGCCCTAGGGCAATTACCTGAACAGAAAAGCTCAAGGACAGTGAAATAAAAATGTGTTAGATGGAAACAGTGGGAAGGTACTCTCAGGTGAGGCGCTAGGTGTGCATGTGGTGGCCAAGGGAGCTTAAGTGGCTACTTTGATTTTGGTTTGAGGATGTGTAAGGAGCCTCCAAGAGACTTATAACATTTCATCCAACCTCTGCATCCTCCCCTGGGGTTGTTCGGGGGAGTGCCTGGTGATGGTTTTTGGTCTTTCTCCAAAAATATGCCAATGTTTGGACTATCCAGTGGCTCCAGCTGCACTACAGAGATATTTCCAGTTCAGCAGCACCTGCCTCACAGCATCCATGAGCAGACCCCTGGTCTCAGCCACAGCAGCAGGGGGGTGGCCTGGGTTGAGTGTGTTCCCTTGGGCAAACCGAGCTGCAGATATCTCTTCTAATGGCTGTGACTGGGGCTGTGATTGTGAGAAAAGGACACAGGCACAGCAGGCCACAGCAGGCTGGGGCAAGTCTTCTCACCAGTCAAGGGACCTGTCTTCAGTGGGCCCATCTGCCAAGGAGGTGTCCTGCTTCCCTTTTTGGTTCACTTCTGAGTAACTACGGTGTGTGTGATACATTCTGACAGCAGTACTCCGCAGAAGCCAACCCCATCCCCAGAAATGCTTGTCCCAGATCATGAAGTGATGGGCACAAAGAGAAACAGAAGGCTCTATCTGAACATCAGGAAACACTTTTCCACTGTGAGGGTGACCAAGCACTGGCACTGATTGTCCAGAGAGTTGTAGAATCTGTATTTTTTATAAGAATTAGTTTGTAAATAGTTAATTTACTTACAATTTTCTACACATGACAAAAGCCTTGATTTCTCAAGTTCGTTCCAGAATATACAAGGTAACAAAATGTTTGATCACATTACAATATCCACATTTCATTCTAAACCGTAAAAAGCTAAACATTTTTAAATACTATAAAAGAAAACAGGGACAAGCTGAAGTGGTAAAAGAAATCAGAATGCAACTAGTCCTGCTTTCATTGATAAAAATGTCCCTTATCATCCTGTAATATAGCCCAACGTAGGCTATATTGGGCATCACTTTGCTCTGAAATCATCACATGTTACTGATGTTATTATGTTGGTCAAGGGTCATTATAGTTACAGTAGTGATTTGCACTGTAAAATTTTGGACTTTTTTTTTTTCCATAATTTCAAGTTGTCATTTGGGGAAATGCTTGCTTAAGGGAGAACTAAAAACCAGGTGTTTGTGCCAGGAAAAGTTAATTGTATATATAATAGGTTACATTTTATTCCTTAATAGTTTATTTATTGAATATAATGTAGAGAACCTGAGTTGAATAGGAATTTCTGTCACAGTCCATAAATAGTGTCAGGTAAATTAAGACAGAGGATGTTGTGTATTGAATCATAGTACAATAGAATCATTAAGGTTGGAAAAGACCTATAAGAACATCAAGTCCAGCCATTAACCCAGCACTACCATCTTCACTGCAAAACCATGTCCCCAAGTGCCACATACACACATTTTTTGAACACTTCAAAGGCTGGTTCCCCCTTGTCTATGGCTGTGGGGAGCCTCCAGCTGCCTGTGGGACCATGGTGCAGTGCAGACTGGGGCTCTGTGTACCTTTTTGTCCTTAGGTCAAGGGCTTTGTTGAAATCTGCAGAAATCTCTGGCCAAGTGGCTGTGGAGGGAGGGGATGAGGGTGTGCCATGATATGGTCCTGTCCCTGTCTGGGTCTGTGACTGTAAAAGGCAGGAGAACAAACAATGGAGCAGCCTCCATGGGCAACCCCTGCCCAGGGCTCTGCTAGATTCTTGATGCCTTAACTTGGTGTCAGTGTCCTTGTAGAAGGCAGTGAACCTCTGTCTGTGTGGCTGAGGGCAAGAGATTGCACCATGGTGTGGTATCATCCCTGTCTGGGTCTGCGGCTTCAAAATGCAAGATAATATCAAAACCCATCGGAAGCAGCCACCTTGGTTTACCATGGCCAGCCCCTGCCCAAGGTTTTCCCAGCCTCAGGCCCAGGCTGTGAGACCCACATCTCCCTGGCAGCTAGAAGACACTCATCCCATGGTGTCATGGACCATCACCAGGCAAGTGCTCACTCTGGCTGTGCCAGCACATCAGTAGGTTGGTGCCAAGAGCTGGTGCCACTTTTCATTGTTTAACTTGGTGTCAGTGTCCTTGTAGAAGTTAGCAAATCTCTGGTTCTGCTGCTGAAGTGGGGAGTGCACCATGGTCCTCGTGCTGTGTTGCGCCTGGACTTTCTTGTGGCCATGCTCTCCCACAGCCTGGACCAGGATCATGTGTATGATGTGCCTCTGGTCCCCCTGGTGTGCACAACACCCAGGAGACAGGCAGTGTTTCCTTCCCTCATGTTTTCTTAGGAATGTGGTAGAGAACCAATGCAATGAGTTGCAGGTGTGTTTTCTATCCTGAGGTGTAAAATTGCCACGGCGGTTGCCTAATTAATTGTCATAGTTAATTGTTTTTCTCAGTTTATTTGTGCCTCAAGAGGCCTCTTTCCTGCTGACTTTTCGGTTTGGAAACATGAGCTGTCTCCACCAGCCTTCACCAGCACTGTATATTGCAGATGGAAATGTGATGGTTGTGGTTGCTGTTTACTGTATGATTGCTTCTAGAGTCAAACCTTCTGGGGAAGCATCCCATGTGCAGATAAAGCGTGGTGAAAGCCAGGATGTGAATCCTGAAATGGACTTCAGGAAAGAGAAGAAAGAAAACACCTGTGGCAGAAGTTGGGCTCCAGTGGTAGACCTTTGCCTTTGGGAAGATAACAAAGGTACTACTGAAGCCAGATGGAGTTTCCAGTCTAAGTTTGTTTGCCACACACAGACACTGATCACCTAACAAATTGTCTGGGTCCCAGGTATTGGGAAAGAGCAGCTATAAATTATTTCTGGGCTAGAATTTCTGGCACTGACCCTCTTTACCAAAGTTTATATAAGAACTGGGCCTCCTCTGATCTATTTACTGTAGAATGATTTGCAGAAAATGCACCTCTAACAAGGTTGTGCCCTTTCTTATGGCTCTGTGAGGCATGGGATGATCGTGTCCCAGCTCACCACTTCACTTACATGTGTCAGTGAGTGTTTGGAGGGGGGAACAATGGGACAGCCTCCCCTGCCCAGGGGGTGAGTCCCAGCACACGAGGGAAGGTGAAAGGTGTTCACCCAATTTCTAGCATGGGTTGCATGGACTTTTTCCAGGAAGTGTTCAAACCATCCCCATCAGGGACAGAATGAGGACAGCGTCCCTGCTTCCCTGTCATCCACCCTTGGTTCTGGGACCCCACACAGACATGGGGGGTGACATCTGCCCAACACATCCTTCCCTGTAGAAAGGTAGTAGCTTCAGCAGGGGCATCCTAAGGGCAAAACTGAGCCCTTGTTGAGCATCTGGATGATGCTGAGTCTCCAGCAGCCCCAGAAGGTACGATGGACATCAGCATTTTTGTTACTCAGATCGCAAGATACCCCGCAGAGAGGACAGGAGGGCTCCGAACTGCACAGAGGCGTGGGGAGCGAGGGCAGAAGACGGTGTCTGCCACTATCATCCCTGTTCCTTTGCTGATCCCGGTGTGCGAAGCCCTGTGCCTCACCTTGGCACGCAGCGTGCGGCCAGCCGCTCCTTGCGCGTCATTCCCAGTGTTAGGCAGGGTGCAGCTGCCCTCTGCCGGCCTCCTGCCGCACAGCTGTCCGCTCCCTTGGCGGCTGGAAAATACAGGGATTGCGTGGATGTGCTGCTCTGCAGCGAAAAGGGCTCTTTGGAACGAGGCGGGCTTCCACGCGATGCCATATCTGCTCGTGAAAGTGTCCGGAATAGGTATTTCTGCCTGGGTTTCCCCAGGCTCAATCATCCATTGTACGATGAACGGGAAAGTGAAATCGGAGTTCTGAGTGTTGGGGCACGTGTTGCGTGGAGAGGGTGAGAGGATGGAGGTGCTTGGTGCTGATTTTCAGATGCTTCCATGTCCCTGGAGGCTACTTATGTTTCTGCGTTTTCTGATGTTCCTATGTCATCCCCAGCTGTTTCTGCTCCTGGCAGAGGAGAACTGACAGAGGGCTGATTTAGTCAGATACAAGTCCAAAGTCCCTGGAATAGAATTTTAAAAACACATTTAAATACTAATTTTGCAAGCAAAACTCCTCTATTGTAAGAGGAGAATTGGTGGTGTCACGCTGGTGCACTCAGCAGTCAGTGTTGCATTGCAGGTGAGCAGCAGAGAAAGCAGAAGGGATGAATTCCCTCACACTTACCCCACATCGCTGTTAGCATTTTGGGGTCTGGAGGCTCCGTGCTGCAGAACATCATTGACTACAGACATGTAGCAGAACATCCAGGTGTGACCACACAGATGACAATGCTGTTGACTCCTGTGGTCAGCATTCAAAACAGCTGGCTGAGTTGGCAGAGCTGGTTGTGGTAGCTCATACACATTGCTTTGGTGCTCCAGAACCTGGGTTTATTTACTCCCTATGACCAAGAAGCAGTAGGAAAAGTCCCAGCTCTGTCTGTGTTTTGACTAGCTTCCTGAGGACCGCTAGGTCTTCTCAAAGGATTTCTTAAGGATGCTGTGGGCAGTGCAGTATCCATCCTTGCCAAGGTGTGAACACAGGGAACAGAGGGGACAGCTGTGACTATAAACTGAGTTTTGAAGTTGCATTGCTATTTAGCTTCACCTGACACAAGGATGCAGCGTTACCCCAGATTTTCTGTAAAGCTTCTTTCCATACAAATGTCAGAGAGGGGCTGGAGTGAGATACTAGGTGAAAAATAATGGGCTTTTTAATGCCCAGATGGGTATGATCTCCAGCTGTGCACAATGTCAGGTAATGGCTATACAGGGAGAGCTCTGGAAATGTAGTTTTTGCTTATCAAAAAATGATGAGTCAAACCAGGAAGGCCAGGCACAAAGGCAAGGCCCTGCCATTTGTGACTGTGGACTATGGAGAAGTGGAAGGGCAGAAGCATTGCTGAGCCAGGGCGCATGGTGATGCCTGAGTGAGGTGTTCAACTACAGCCTCTCATGAACATCTCAAGTCCACTGTGTCATGTGATGCATCTCTGGGTGGCCAACTTTCTTCTACTGAACTTTGATTTCCTTCTGTTTTCTCTCTGTTGCAGTCACCAATGAGCCGAGTTCCTGCTGAAGCTTTCTGGGTGTCCCAGCCTGCTCCACTGGGTGCTGGGTGGGCAATGCCATGACATCTCCTCCAAATTCTTGTCATCCTCAAAGCAAAGTCCCCACATGTGGTAGTGGTGCCTGCAGAGCATAGGTAGCATGAATAGAGGGGATGGGGGGTGCAGTCTGGGGATGCTAAGAGGGAAGAACAGAAACTGTACTCCTCTTGCTCAACTCAGAACAAAAATCATGATTTTAAGTGGAACTGTCCCCCTCTAATTGAATGTGATTGATGATAATTTGGTTGGACAACTACAATTCTCACATATACCTTGGTGTCATTTTGGGGAATGAAAAAAGCATTATGTTGATTTGAGCTGCAGAATTACCAGTGGCCACTGAAGTGTACAAACAAAAATAACACTTCCAGGATGGTTTGAGATTGGAATACTAAATGCAGCAGTGGGGCTGCTTTCACAAAACTGTAGATAGAGTGATTCAATGTGAAGTGTTTTAAACATAACTAGCAATACAGCAGAGTTTTAATTAAAAGTGCCTAGAAGTAATTAATTATTTTAGCAGTTCAAGCACAAACTAAAAATTAAGTTCTCACCCTTTTGTAAAGCAAGACGCTGCTAAGGGATGGTCTTTTTTCTATAGAATTTTAGTGTTATTCTAGCTCTGCAGTGGCAAAAAGACATGTGTAGGATTATTGTTTTGCCCAAAATGAGACAGCAATCAAGCATGGAGCCTGGAAGAGAATGATGTCCCCACTCTAGCCCCAGGGTTTTGAAGCCAGGGTGTCCCAGTCTGCCAATTTCAAGAGATGTTACAGAGCCAGGAATTCCATGGCCCAGGCATTTTGCCCCTGTTGTGTGTTAGGAGATCCCTGGCAGTGGAGGTCTGGGCCCCAAGGCTCAGATGTGGTCAGAAGATACATGTATCAACATCCTTCACTGCTGAAAACATGTCTTCAGGACAAAATCCTTTTGAGAAGAAAGAATTACTGTCGACTCCTGCCTGATGAATCTCCATCAATTCCTAATAGCCTCTGGCAGCTGGCACGGGGTTTTACCATGATCGTGAACTATAGGTCCTGTGTTTTTGCTGTTGCTGGGACACAAGTTTGTGATTGAAGCTGAACATCTGCTTAAAAGCTTGAATGCAGGGATATCCAAATGAGAGGGGGAGATTTGCTTGCCTCTTCAGACCCCACAGACACTCAATCTTTTCTAGCCTAGAATTATCCAGACTGCAGGCGACCGTATATCCATCTAAACCTGGCAGAGACTGCTGTTCTGTTCCCATGGATTTTGGAAAAGAAACCTAGTCCTAGCTGCACTTAACTTTATGACACCATTTCTGCCTGGACGGCAACACTGCAATAGCAGAAGGGATGGAAAGCTGAATAAAGATGCTATTATTTATGCATTTGTTACTCAGCTCTTGTTTATAAAAGTCGATATTTGTAGTCATTTCCCACCAGCCCTCCACAGGGAGGCACCGATACACATTGTGAGATGTTTTCTGTGGGTGCCAGATTTCTCACTCAGCTCTGCTCTCACAAAGCCTTGCTCTTTCGGCTCTTTGCTGGTCCTAGAGGCTGTGGGTAGCACTATGGATTCCACTACGTGCATAATTACCAACACAGATGCCTGTGAAAACGTAGCAAATTACAAGACAGGTAGCACATGACAGCCTCTAATTGCACCTCCAGTCTGGGCGCCAGCAAAGAGGTTTTTTTGCAGTCAGTGCAGATATCGCTGCTGGAGAGGGGGTCAGTGGGGACAGGAGAGTGAGGAAGGCTTTGCTGTCAATCAGTGGGTCTTGGTCCCCAGTGTTTTTTTCATTTCCAGTAAGTTTTTTTGTTTCAAAGAGAATCTAGAGTTGGGTGAGAAATGGTGAACTGCTGGCTGGGTAAGCACACATTCAGGTTTCACTGCTACCATATGACTAGTCCTCCACAAGCCTCAATGCTTTTGGGGGCTGTGGGAGCAGCTGAAGGGCTACAACAGTAAATAAAAGTGATCCAGGCTCACCCCTTTGCTCAGAAACTTGTAAAATGTTGCACTTCCTGTTGCACTTCCTCTGCCAGGCAGTGGGAGGCAGGGCAGAGAGACCTTCTTCCACCTCCCATGGAATCCCCACCCGATCCCCAAGATGTATGGGCAGCTCCCCAACCCTAGCAAGGACGAGTGGCAAGTGGAGAACTGGTCCAGCCTGGTGGGAGTAATCCAGATGGCAGGAGCATCCCTGCCCACAGGATGTTCTGGGGTAGCTGTATCCCCACTTCCCCATACACTAGGAACCTGGAAGTGCTCTGCAGGAAAGGAGCATACCCAGGGAATTTTGTTTGGGGCTGGAGGAGTCACTGCTGCAGTCACAGCACTGCCCGCTCCCACTCTGTGCCAGCCAGCTGATGGTTTGGGCAAAGATCTCTGTGGACATGCTTGGCTCATCCTGCTGTGTCAGGGAAATTTTTTCAGACGTTCAGCCTACATTTCTGCTTTCTTAATCTCATTCTTAATGTTCTTTGCTTAAGCCCTTGGGGCAGTAAATAGGAGGCAGTTTAGCAGGAATAGCTAAGTAGCTGTAATGAGATTTCTGCTCAGAACGGTTTTGCCTCCCCGTTCATCTGCGTCATGCCACTTCTGCTTGAGTCAGCGTCCCCTGGAGACGTGCTGCTTGCTGAGGTCTTCCCCCGGGATTTATTTTTAGTTCTTTCAAATCACGATGAATTAGCTTTATATGCCTCTCCGTCTGTTCCCGTGTTTCACCTGTGGCTGACTGCAGGTTCTTCTGCTGCTAGGAAAAACTGGAGGTTTTCACACTACTTTCACACTACAGCTACTTCACACAGTGAGGAGGTTTCCTGCAACATTTCCGAGTGTAGGAATAGGGTTGATGTTGTATTCTCTTTGACATCAACTTCTCACAGACATGGAGGAGCTTTTGTAGGACTTGTGCTTCCTTTCTGCTATAAGAGCAATTCTTTCCCCTTTCTTTGCAAGATTTACAAATTCATCTAAGAGGTCTGCAGTTACAACTTTCAATTGACTTTATTTACTTTTCAATTTTGTCCTGCCTCATTCTCTCTTACTTTGCAGTTAAATTCTCTGAACTCCTGCCCAACTCCTCCTCCTCCTCCCCTTTCACACTTCTTTTTCCTCCCAGGACTGAGACACTCACTGGAGTGGGATAGTAGCTGCAAAAGTCCACAGAGAATGGAATCTGCTCTTAGCCCTAAAATGCAACTCTAAATGAGGGATAACATCCCAGTGCCTCCTGTTTCACCCAGGGAAATTTGCCTTCTGAGCCTGCTGCAGACAGCCCCCACTTATCCTGATGGTCCTCTAGTGCTGTATTCCTGCAGCCCTTTTTGCCCTCGGATGCTCCCCAAAGCTCTTCTGCTGCACCCCAAGATGCGCAAAACACACCCTTGGCACCCACTGCTGTGAGAAGGCACGACTCTGGCAGGCTATGATGTGGTCCTCCTATTACTTCAGACCTTTGGAACTGGAAAACCATGGAAAAACAACAATTACACTTAATGACCGTGGGGGCACAGTGCGGGACTCCAAGCCTGGGCCAGCTCTGAGAGACCAGGCCACCTTCCAGCAGGCTGAGCACAAGGTACTGTGTGCCCACAGGGATGGGGATGCTGTCCCTGGTGCAGGGAGGAGATTGAAGTGGCTGCCATCAGATGGAGAGGTGTCTGCATTGCACAGCCACAGAGCTCATTCCTGCTAAGCAACACCAGCAGTAAGGGCTTGAGCAGCTCGGGCACAGAGTTACCTGGGACTGCAGGGTGCTCAGACGTGCTGCTCCAGTTGTCTGAGCTCACCTGGACCAGCTTCTCCAGCAAAATACCCTCCAGGTAGCCACAGCTCCTTCTGGGCACATGGGGGTGCGGAGGGGCCAGTCTGGCAGCTTAGCAGCAGGGAGATTTGCTCTGTGGGCAGCAATGAATAGTAATGGGTGGAGTTTCATCCACTTCTCCCCCAGCAGTGCCTGGCCTCCTGCTGACCTGCCAGCTAAAGGGAGCCTACTGTCACCTGAGCCCCAAGTACCTGGCTGTCTCCACACAGTATTAAGCACTTTTTATTCAACATATTCCCTGCTACTGCAGGAGGTTTTCATGCAGCAGTGTGCTTTAGCACAGTCTAGCTTTGAATTTGGTTTTTTTTTACTATAAGTCTGAATTTTGTTATAAGATGCTGTAAGCTTTTTTTGGCCTGTGATGTGCAGAGAGATGTGAACAGAGTCTCTGTGACCCATAAGTGTACAGTCTTTTACAGATGTTGTTCCTTTACAGGCCTTTGCCAGCGTGTTTCAGCCTCAGCCCAGCCTCCTCCCATAATGTTTATCACCTCTGAAAACACCCACAGCATTTGAATCAGTCTGTTTGGGAGGTAATTGATGTTATCAGATGTGTGTGTCAGAAGGAATTTGTCCCTAGAGCAATTAGGTTGGTTGCTTGTCTTTCATGGGATCTCTCTTGATTTATATAAATTGCAGTAAATATAGGCTTGGCCTCCTGTTAGTCAGGCTGTGACTGGTCTGACTGGGGTGATGAAAAGCTCCTGGGTTTAATGTCTCTGCATATTTTCTCGTAGGCGAGTTCCTATATTTGCTGCCTGCATGTGTGCACAGATGGTTGGTCACCAGTGGTCCTCTCTGAGCCCTGCAAGCAGTGGCTGCACACTGAAACACAACACCCCTGAACCATCATGTTGGTCCAAAAAGGGCATGTTTGGTTCAAATTCCTCCTTGGAGCAGCTGGCATGAGATACCCCTCTTTGGCTCTTCCTGCTATGTTACAAGTTGATGTTCAAATAATGAGTGATGCAAAATTATGCCCTTCCTATGACAGCTACGGAAGAAGGTTGTGTGTATCACAGACAAATAGGCTCTGACCCAGGCAGTTCAGGGTTTGACCAAGCCTGTTGTTATGTTTCAGATTTAGCGTGTCTGTTAAGTGCTTCCTGGGTCAAATCCCGAGGAAATGCCTGACAGTCCTTGGGGACAAAACAGCCATGGGATGTGCTGGGACAGCAACTGGAGTAGAAAGCCACCCCAGGATGAGTGCATACTGCAGCTCCCATTTAATTGACCAGAATAGCTCCTGTGGGTCTTGGGTCTGGAGAGTGTCCTCTTGCAAAGCCTCTGCTCTGGGGGCAAGGGAAGCCTCATCTCCAGTCACAAAGCAGAGTAATATATTTCTCCTCCAGGGAGTGGTTCTGGAAGAGCTGAAATTGTGTCAAGCCAGAACTGTCCCTGCCTGGCAAAGCCAGTTTTCTCTCATCGACAAGACCTCAGACCTGCCCCATCCTTTCACAAGCAGCCACGTCCAGCCTAACCCTCCTCCCCTTGTGGTGCCTCTTGATAGTGACATCCATCCCTAGCCCTGGTCAGGGGTGCCTTGCATTGGAGAACCAACTTGTGGGTGCTTAAAAAGGTGAGCTGAGGTTTTCAAGTCTGGTTCTGCCACTACAGTGGTTTGAAGAAATGTAAACCAACTAAAAAATGAAGCAGTGCTCGGGGCCCAACCGCCGATGCTGGGACAGCTTATGGGTGTGCACTGTCTCCCAGAATGCCTTCCACCCTGGCAGCAATCACGGTGAGGCACCTCCTCTTTAATTGCTTCCTTCCGTTGTGTCCTCCCTCGCTGCCCCCGTCCCCGTCCCACATGGCCCGCCCAGCATTGGTGGGCGTGTTCCCCAGGATCAGGGGTTTTCTCCTGACCTATTTGCAGCATGGAGTAGATTTTGCATTCTTACCCTTGTGTCTTTCCTCTTTGTCTCCCTGCACCCAGATTTGGGCACTCACCACCAAAAAAGCTGTGCCACTGCCACCAGCTTGTACCTGGTAATGCTGATATATACACATGCCCTTGGCTTACCTTCTTGCACCAGAAAACATTTCCATTTAAACTGTCTAGTGAACATGATCACAGAGAGTTGTTGCAAATAACCTCCTAAATTGAGGTGTCACCTTTACCCAGGATGAAGAATTACAGCTTGCCCAAAAAGAGAAATCTTGACCATGGTCAAGAGATGCTGTAGGTGCCTTAGTGAGCATTGCTGATGGTGGTGCTCATGTACCTTAGTGACTCTGAAGATAATTTTAAGCATCCTAAAATGCCTAAGAGGTTGCATAAATAAATATTCTAGACAATATTCATGCCTCACATGTTAACACAACTGTTAAGCACCAGACAGCAGGTGAGTAAAGAGAGGAAGATGCCTGATTCCTGTAGGGACCTAAAGGACAGTGGAGCCAGGGAGCAAACTGTTTTTTCTGGCTTTGCCAAGAGGCAAATCTCTGATCTTCATTTCCAGATTTCATGCATTCCTCTAAGGTGAAGGTCCTGGGTCAGGTGCTGTTTCTTCCAGGGCCATCTGGAGTCAGAAAAGCAAACCTCTGGATTTCTTCTTGTTGTGACTACTACGTGTGGGTATTTACTATTTGATATTTAATCAAACAGAAACGTACATGAATGGAATGTGATTATAGTAATAATGATAAAAACCAAATCAAACAACAAGAATGCAAGAAGACACCAAATTACACTGAAATTAGTCAGACTGTCAAAAATGAGAAAAATGCTAGATGTCAGTGGAGCCTTAATTCCCACCCACCTCTGGGTGACACAGGTTGACAGCCTGTAATTGCACCATGACACACTACTTTGTTTACAGGGCTAGGATGAAGGGTTTTGGGAGAAGGGAGGTGGCAGGAGAGGAGAATCAAGCTAAGCATGGCTGGCAGTGCTGATAACTCTAGATCCCAGGTCCACCCCGGCATCCTCTCCTGCACTAGCCATGGGTCTATATCTGGAATCTTCACCTCCTTCTCTTACCCCCTTCTGCTTTTACCATCCACATCCAGTGTGTGGCTTGGTTGTGTGCACCCAGGTATTCCCTGCACAGGCTTTATAATGGTTAATTTCCTCACAGGTGCTTCTTCAGTTCTATCAGTGTGGCAGCAATCTGCAGCCAGTACTTATGTGGTCTCCTCTGTCCCCTTGCAGGAACAGTCGAGCCTCCCTCTTCACTTCTGCAGCAAGGGGGCTGTGGTCAATCTTCCCATCTCATCTGTGATGCTCAGAACAGGATATTTTCAGTGTGCAGAACATGTTTCATTACAGCTGTTCATGCCTAGCCCACCTCAACATCACGCGGCCCTCTTGCTGTTCCCTGGGTATCTGGGAGATGGGGACGTCAGGTCACCTGTGGGTTGATGGGCTGGTGGCATCACTTAGAAACATCATAAATTCAGCAGGGGCAGAGCCCCATTCCCTGGCTGGACCATCATCTTCTTCAACTTGTCACTTCAGCAAGTCACTGTCCCTCTTCCCCTTTCAGTCCCCTTCATTTCTTCCCAACTACATAACATGAGCAGTGATCCTTCAGGCAGCAGCCTGTCCTGTGCAGAGCCCAGACACGTTCCCAGAGTATTGTCTCTCCTGTCCCAGATGGAACGTGGGGCCCAGCTGATCTCCAGTATGTGTCCATGCAAGTAATTTTCCTAATGCACAGGTTAAGTGAAAGTTTCACAAGCAATTTTACTTGCTGCTGAAGCACAATTAAGCAAGAATGATTATATATTTTATTTGTGTACCCTAAACCAGCTATTTGTTATATCATGTACCATGTTGGTAGAAACATGTTCTGAAGGATGAAACTAGTGGTTTAAACTGCTGACCTATCAGTTTTTCTGAGTACTTTGATTACTTTTTATTTTCTGTTTGCACAGCATCATTTAAATTCAGCTTCCCCTTGGGTATTAAACAGCAATAACTGCAAACAAGCCCCACTTATAGGGAGATCCAAACCTTTAAAATGTTCCTCAAAAGCATTGCTACTATGGGGGACAGACCATAGGTTTCCTTCCAAGCAACGATGCTGACCTTCATCAGTCCTCCCAAAAGCAAGGAGAAACTTTGAGCCATCTTCCCCATCCCCAGATCTTCCATGATGGTGATTTCATGGTAACTGCAGCAAACTATTAATTTAGAAGGAGAATTATCTGCTGTGTAATGACACCTTCCAGCCTGGTGACAGGAACACTTCTGAGCTTTCTTGTAATGGTATAAAAGCCACAGACAGGTCATTTGGATGCAGCTTTTTCAGAGTTTTTGGAGTCTGCTGAAAGACAGTAGATCCTGTCTGCCAGACCCTTAGTCTAATTAGTGTATGCCTGGAGAACCTGGTGTGAACATGGGTGGAGATGGGCACTGTGTGGTTGTAAATATATGTAGGATAAATATGAAATTACTTTGTAGTGGGGACGAGTGCATAGAATTTAGAGAAAACTATGCTGATATCTGCCTACCCTTAGATCAGTCCCAGGGAATCTCCATCACTCAGGGTACTCCAACTTCTTCTGGTGGTCCAGTCAACCTGTGCTGTGGACCTGGCTCTGCAGTTGTGGATGAAAGGCTGCTTGGATCTTCACTCTGTCCCTAGAAACAACCCTGCCCCTTTTTCTCAGAAGAAAATCCCCTCTCCTTCCCTTCTCCAAGAGTTATTGATTCTCAGTTTATTCAGGGAGCAGTTTTTGGTATTCCTGCAACACTTTTTTGGCAACATTCCTTCTCTCAAGGAGAGAGGCTGAGCACGGTCATCCCCTGACTTGACAGCAAGCAGTGCTGTTAGCAACTTCTGCAGTGCTCAACTAAGGAATAAACACCTCCTGTGAGCTGCTCTCTCCTCTTAATGTGTCAATGTTGAAAGCTTCAGTGCAGCAATACTGCAATCCAGTGTTAAGGATCTTCATGAATCAAATGCTGTGACCACTTTGATGCAAAATATTCAGGATAAACTCACTGATGGGACTCTGCTAGGTGCAGGCATTGACAGACAGGCATCCTCACCTGCCCTACCATATCCCTCCAAGTGACCCCGCGCCGTGCTGACCTGACATTAGCAGCAATGGACTGGAGTCTCTCTATAAATTCAGCTCTTGGATGAATGAGTAAACTGGTAGGCGTTCTCTATTTGCAGTCATTGAGACATTGCTGGGGCTGGAATGAGCCCACCCATGACAGTAATTGCAGGATGACAGGAATATTGGGGTGGCTGACCTCCAACCCCAGGGTTTGAGGGATGCCAGTACACCTGTTTGGGGAGTGGAAGCTGCGGGAATCCAACTCACCCTGCCTCAGATGCGCAAAAGATTCATTCAGGTGTTCAAAGCAGCTTGTGGATGCTCTGAATGTCCTGTGCCAGACATGTCAGCACCTGTCATGTTTTTTAAATTTATCCCCCATCGTCTTTGCTGTAAACACTGAAGCAGCCAGCCCTGCCTTGTGCATGCAAGCGTTCAATGAGTTGCAAAGTTGTCCCTCTGGCTGTACACTCACAGCCATCAGGGGTGGACCTGCACATCCCCCAGCCACAGCTCTGGCCTGGGTTCAGTTCACCAGCATGATGATTTTTTTTGTTGTTGTTGCTCTGAGCTGGCACATCTTAAACACTTTAATACAAAGAAAATGAGGATCAAAATGAGAAGTGAAATTCTGGGGGCTTTTTCTGCCCTGGATCCAAGCAGAGGCTAAAAGGGGAAGCAGCCAAGGCTTGCTGCCAGTTCTACCACCGCTCTCCAGGAAGCAGCTGCAAGCAATCCCCACGTGAAGCATCCCTGAAATTCGCTCCCAACAGCAGGAGCAGCCTAACCATCCTCCTTGCTGCAAGAAGCCCTTCCCTGGAGTGGCAGGTGAGGACAGAGTTGTGAGGAAGAGTGAGGCAGTGGTTCCGTGCGATGGCAGCCCTTTGCCATGCAGCAAAAGCCATGGTGAGGGTGTACCAAGGGGACCTGATGTACTCCCATGTACACTTTATTTCTTGAAATTAAAAGCTTAAAAATAACTTTTGCTGCTGTGGTGGAAAGCCTCGGTAGCCCCACAGGAGCACTGCTATGCCTGAAGTGTGGTGATTTGGCGGTTCACCACTCATGGACCATCCTCTTCCTCAGTGATGAAGCAGGCCAATGGGAGCCCACTTTGTGCTGCCAGGGCTTCAGTTTGAGGAAATAGACTTAATCCATTAAAAACAGTGAGGTGGCAAGCCCAAAGGCAGAGTGGTGCAGCATCCCCCAAGCGAAGAGAGCAGATGTCACTGCTGCTTGCTCTGCTGCTGCCACCCCACCTTGTGAGGTCAGCCAGGATCAGTGCCAGGGCCCAGCTCCAGAGACACTGGAGCATCGCCTCCACTAAGCTGCTTTCCTTACCGCTCCCTATGGCAGGGATCAGCACTGTGGGTGAGCTGAGGCCATCCGTGGGGTGCAGGGACTGGGGTCACCACAGCTGGGTGCAGGTTCAGCAAAGCTGTCCTTAGCAGGGAGCTGTGGCCAGTTCTAGGCTTGCAGAGAGCAGGACATCAGAGCCTGGTGCCCCATATGGTACAGCCACATTCTTCCCCTGTTGTCTCATTCTTCCCCCTGCCACAGCCAGGTAGTCCCCCCTCATTGGAGCCAGGAAAGATCTTGCAGTGGGTGCTTGGTGTATAGCATCCTTCCTGAGCTCCATCTGGCCTGGAAGCTGGAGACAGGGGAGCTTAGTCTACAGCTCTTTGTGCAGTGCCGAGCTGCCCAGAGATCCCATTGTTACCTTAAATGCCCTGTTTCTGATAGAACAACTAAGGGGTAACTGGCAAAACATGGGCATCTTTTATTTTCTTCTTTTATTTTTATGTTTTTGCAGGGTGTGACTGCCTTGCACTGTGTGCTGTGCAGAACAAATGGGTGTTTTTCAGGGCTGCAGGGCTGCCTGTCAGGAGCATCTTGGGATTGGCCCTGCTCTGCCCATCCATGGAGCTGCCTGCAGCCACCTCTGGCATCAGAGGCCTTTGGCAGCACTGCCATAGCTTAGCTGGACCAGAGAGTCTCCAGTCCAGCTTGCACATAACAGGAGGAGTGGAGGCCATCGTGGTGGATGAGGAATCATCCTCCTGCCTTGGGTTTTGTGACTTGCCCTGCCTGGGCACATGCCATGTGCCAGGGTGCGCAGCCTGATGCAGGGCTTAGACCTGATCCCTACCTGCTACTAAGGCAGCTGAGGAAGCACATGCCCATATCCTGCAGTACATCTGGAATGTAACAGTGCCTTTCTTGGGGTTGGTGATGAAGGTTCCCTGTTTGCCTCACTCTGATCAACACTCATTAGGGTGTTCCCCACTCATCCTCCCTGCTCACTGCAGCAGCTCCAGCCCCAGAGCTTCGGCTAGGAGTGGCTTTTGCCTCCCCTGAGGAGGGGATCTGGGGGCCAGTACCTGGGGGAAACACCATCCAAACCTGTCAAGATTAGATTCCTGCAACCCCAGCCAGGGCAGGGGCAGTGCTCAACCCTGGTATGTGACAGTGGTGCTGGACCCAGTAAAACTTCCCATCTTCCAGAACCAGCTGCTTGTCCAGGTCACATCCTAGCTCCATGCCAGGAAGGGGAGGTCATCCCAGCACCCATAGGGGTGCATACCCACCAGTACCATGGACACGAGCATTTTAAGGAGCAAGGCGCCAGATGACCCCTTTTCCCAAGATGTCTTTGCAACTTTGAGGGTGTGCATGACAAACCCAAAATTTCAATTTTTGCAGGTACTGAGCCCCACCATCCCTTTAACACTGTCCACATCTCCGTCACTTGGTGAAATGATGTCACCTCCAATGGGTAATGGCTGTGGCAGTGGTGGGATTATGTGCCCTGTGTCTGCCCCTCTCAATGGAGACAACAAGTAAGCCATTTATCAGGAACACAGCCTTATTTCACGTCTAATAAATTTTTGCTAATTTTTCTTCCAGGGTGGCGTGGCAGGTCACAGAGACAGAGCTGGTGTGATTGTCCCTTCCCTGGGCCATACACGCACATACTTAAAACTGGGCAATCGAGTACTCGGTGTAGCCCCAAGGCATTCTTTATTTGCTTTGCAGTAGCGAACAATCATGTCTGACAAGAAAATCTTTCTTTTGATAGTTTTCCCTTTTTTGGCAGCAAACCTTCAGCTTTTCCCAAGGGCCTTGGTAAAACTAATCCTAACCTCCTACGTTTCACCAATCACCCCCCACATATGTCAGTGGTGGGTTGGCATAGTTGAGGGTGGCTCAAACCCTTGTCCTTTCACTTTTTGCCTGCCAGAAGAAAATCCTAGACCCAGGAAACACCTCTTGCCAAGTAAGGGAACAGTGTTAGATAGATGCTGAGGACTCAGAAATCATCGCTCTTCCTCTAAACGAGGAGAGCTTAAAGTTGTGCATGGGCAATACAGAGCTGCCCCACGCATTCTGAGAGGGGACATGGGAGTACTGGCCACTGCACAAAGACATCTCACTAGTTTGATGCAAAGGCCAGGTTAATCACCAGCCTGCCACAAAGCCAAGAAACCATAATATTCACCCTGTGGTCTGTTCTGGCTTCCCTCAGGCTGCCTTGGAGCATCTGTGACACTTGTATCCCCCACTGAAATACTGACTTGTTTCTGTCAGGCATCCCAAGCTGGTTCTTCAGTGTCAAGCTGACTCATAAGTCACTGTTTAATTTTATGTGGGACATGACGACACAATGCACAGTGTTACCTGGGGTTACCCGACCCTACTGAGGCTGTGTGCATGATGCAGAGCATGCAACATCTTCCTGCTGGAAGGGTAAAATGCATGCAAGGACAAAAAGCAGCCAAGGAAAGCAACCTGGAACCCTTCAGTATCTGTCTGTGCCCCTGGCATCACCCAGCTACAGGGTATCCCATGCCAAAACAAACCCCACATGAATGCATGGTGGGCTCTCACTTCCACCCAGGATGTTTCTGGGAAGTAAGTGGTGGGTTTACTGGGGGGAGGGGAGGCATGCTGTGGTCTGTCCCCACATAGCATGGTGCCTCTGCTTCCACATGGTTCCTCCTCTCTCGTGATCAAGCTTGGAGCCATTGCTCCCAGCACTTTCCTGACTCACCTGCCCAGATCACTTCCTCCAGCACTGCTTGCACAGAGCTGCAGTGTGAGGGCGTGCATTTAGCAGAGGTGTGATGCTAATAACAAGGTGTAGGGCAGCATAAACAGGAAATCCCACCACGAGACACCTCCAGCACTTAAATCAGGCTTCCAGAGAGAACCCTCACCCCAAAGAGATGGAGCAACTCTATATCCTCTTGTAATACTGGGTGGGAGCGCTGCTGTCGGGGTGACAGAATACTGTGACTGGCCCAGCTGCTCTGTCTTTGGCAGCTCTACCCTCCTGAAAGTGAATGTGAGCAGGAATCAGATGCCTGTCAAATCCAAAGAAGAAAGATTGACTTGCCAAAACTATTTAGTCTGTTCAAGGCAGAGTAATAGATGCTTGTCTGAGTTGTGTCTACTATTAGTGGACCTCTTCCAGAATGGTAGGAGATGTGATGAAAAAAAAGGGCTTCCATTTTAATACCTAATTAAACAGCCTAACTTAGCCAGGAACTGCTGCCGTGGAACTGAATCCAAAAGCTAAAAGAAATAGCGGTAGCTATAGCCTGAAGCCTTAGCAATGAATGAGTAAAAGAGCAAAAACATCTGTCCCTTGGAAGAAGGTCAGAAAAGGCTGATAGTCCTCTTCCAAATGGAGAAAAACCTCTCCAGACCAGGAAATAAAACTGTTCCCACTGGACCCATGCCCCTCAGTCCTTGACAAGCTGGCCAGTGCAGTGGTAGATACTCTGTCTGTTGCTGTGGTTCAGGCATATGGCTTTGTGTGGGCTGCAGTGGTCCAGGGTTAGCACAGAGCCAGGGGGATGCTGTGCTGCTGCAGGAGTAGCCAGTATGTCCCAGCTCAGCCCTGGCCTTTCTTGTGGTATTGCTGGTTTATTAAATCATCAGCTAGGCTGACAGCTCCCCAGTGTCTTCATGGCTTTGTCTGCAAATCTGGCTTAATTCCTGGCCTTGAAACAGGCTGGGAACACAGCATTCATGGAGAGTTACAGTTCTCAGCATGTTTATCAGGGAAAACCAGGCCTTTTCCATGAAAATTTGGGTCATCACACAGCCTCCCCCATCATATTATGTTTGCATTACTGATCATATTCACCTGGGTTTCTTAAGGTCCCACTGACACCAGCTTTTTGTCAGCTTTCCTGAGCACAGAGGACATCCTGCCTTACCTGGGGGGCTGTTTTTACTGGATTTGCACAAACCTATTTGCCTGGGTTACCTTTGCCCTGCTGCTGCATTTAGCTGAGGTTGACCAGTAAGGTAAGAAATTACTCCAAAGAGGAGCAGAGAGGCAGAAAGATGCCCACCCGTGTGCATGCTCACAGGGAAGAAGGCTGGAAGCTCAGGGTACAGTGATGGTGTGCCAGGATGCAGGGGTACCAGGATGCTGGGGTGCATCTGCCAGTGTAGGCAGCGCTAGGCCAGGGGGTCCCTGCAGCAGTGGCCACTGAGGGTGTGGGCAAAGAGCTCATCCCACCTGGTTTTTGCATCCAGAACTCCGCAGCCAAATCAGGTTAGAAAAAATTGCCTCTATGGGTGCATTTGACAGAAAAATCTTTTTGTATTTTCCCCTGACAGTTCCTCAGGCAAATCTGGGACAACCCAGAGAGGATGATTTGGGCACAGTTTATGCTTAAAGTGGGCAGTCATCTCTCCAGTGATGGTGTCTCATTTCTTCGTGCGGACTCGGCTGCCAGGCAGAGCAATAAATCTTTCAGATGGATGTATGTGGCATGGACCTAAATTTACCTCCCTTTCTGCAACCCTCTCAGTTCCTAATAGTGCTCCAAGTCTGCTTATCCAAGCACAGAGCCTTTTCAGACTGCTGAAGCCCACCTGCCTTGGGTCATACTTATTCCTGTTACTTTGGGATGAGGTAGAGATAGAGTGACTCTTCCCATGGGAGGCTGCACTGTTTTTTTTTATCAGAGGAGGCCATTGTGCATGCTGCAGTGGCTGGGCTGTGCTTGTCTCCATGAGGGATTTGTACTGTACATTTGACTCATAGATGCACATGGAGCAGCCCCAGCACAGTTCCACTGCTGTGGAGGACCAGAGTGGCCCCTAAGCTTCTCCAGAAAGGATCATAGAATTATAGAATCAGAAAATGGTTTGGGTTGGAAGGGATCTTAAAGATCATCTAGTTCCAACCCTCCTGGCATGAGCAGGACACCTTCTACTAGACCAGGCTGCTCAGAGCTCCATTCAATCTGGCCTTAAACACTTCCAAGGATAGGACATCCATAATTTCTCTGGGCAGCCTTTGCCTGTGCCTCACCACCTTCACAGTAAAGAATTTTTTCATAATATCTAATCTAAACCTGCTCTCTTTCAGTTTGATGATGAAAAACAATTGAGTGCTGGGAGTGGCATGTGCATATTTATTTCAAAATAATCTGTGGCATGCCAGTTGTGGTGTTTTGGGCCCTTGAGCTGCAGTTTGTTCAGCCACCTCTTCTCCTGACCTCCGGGCTGCCAGGATAAGAGTTTGGCTTCTCTCTTCTTATCTCAGCTGATGCTATCACTGTTCCTCCCATGCCTGCAGACACAAGTCATATGGTAAAATCTCCCTCTGGGAGAAGCTGCCCTCCCAGCCTGGCTGCTAGTGAGCTTGGCATTATCCTTCATCTCAAATCAGGATGGAAAGGGGTCAGGAATAAATACTTCTCTACTTTTTAAAGCATCTTTCATCCAAAAGAGCCTGCACAGTATCCTGCCCTTTGATCTGTATATGAGAGCTGGTGAAGGAAGATTACAGCTTAAACCTCTCTTAGCACAAAGCACAATGCTGTACTTTGTAAATTTGAATTGTTCCTACCTCCAGCTGTGGTGTGAGTTCAGGCAAGCCCCTCACCTCGGCATCCCTCTGGGGCAAGGGGACAAGGGCAGGTGGGTCTGTCCCTGTCAATGGGGGCTTGCCTTCTTCCTGGTATCTGTCTTTTGCTGAGAGGAGATAGACTGATTACACAAAAGCTGCACACTTGGGAAGCTGAACACTGGACTGGGCCTGGGTATCCAAGACATTGCCTGTTTTGCCACAGAAATTAGTTCGTGATCATTCCTTAGCAGCATCATGCTCGAGGGACCCTCCACTGGCTGGTGGAGCTGAGGAGGGAGGAAGAGCAGCACTACAGCTTTCTGGTGGCCAACGAGATGAGTCATTTGGGCCCTTCCATTCTCTTTACCACTAAAAGTAAGGTGGTAAGTAAGCCTTGTAATACCCAGCTTAAAATACAACTCTGCAGTTAAAAAAGGAGATGGCAGGTTTACTAGGTGTACCTCTTACTGTTGTTTTCCTGTGTACCATAATTGCTCTGTATACATGTCCAAGACAAACAGGTAAAAATCGAAATGTAACACTGGTTCCCTGAGCATAAGATGTGCAAGGCAAGCACTGGGGAAATGGGGAGAGGACAGGGGCAGGAAAAAAGGTGGGCAGATTCACTGATTACCTGCCTGGGGATCAATAAAGTCTCCTCAGATGGTGAGGCAATGCTCAAACATCCCAAGCAGTTGGGCTGAGTGGCTTTTCTTTGAATAAAGTTTTGGAGAGCAGTTGGCCATCTGGGCTCAATAGGCCTCCTGTAACACACAGGTGAGACCCTGGGCCAAGGGCTTGCTCTGGTCTTTTGATTATAAAGGCCACAGTATCCCAGAGGATTTGGGTGAAGGCCTGATTATGGTAGGGCTGAGCCTGGAGTGAAGGCAAAGCCTGTGCCTTGTGAAACCAATGGTCCTGGCCCTGTCCCAGCAGCCCAGCCAGGCACTGTACCAGCAGTTCAGGCTGCAACTGGTGGCAGCAGGACACAAAACGTGGTCACCTTGTCCCAGAGGCCGCCAGCTAATGTAGAGAAACCTCCTGGGGTTGGATCTCTCTCTATACATACATATATATATATATATATATAATGCGATGTGTGGATACCTCTCTGGTTTATCCCCAGAGCATCACTTTGGAGAGATGTGGATTGCCTTACCTTGGTCCTGGCTTTGTTCTCTGTTTGACAGGGGTAAAAATAATAAAAGAGAAAGAACGGGAGCATGTGGGAATGGTCTGCTTTTCACAGCACATCTCCCTCAGCACAGAGGCTGAAGGCAAACCCCAACAGTCTGAAAAGCCCAGATCACCTCTAAGGTGACCCCTTTGCAACAAGACACTATCATGGGGGAGCTGCCAGCACCTTCAATCTGCGGGTGGCAGTTCCATACATTCCTCCCACACATCTGTGCCCAGCCAGGGCTGTTGTGTTGTGCTTCCTTCCCCTTAAGGGTGGATCATCATACATGTGAGGAGCAGAAACTTATTGCTCCCCACCCCTCCGTGACTCACAGGGCACCTGTTCTGCCTGAGCTGTTGTAACCATTTTGACATGCACTGCCATCTGACCCATTCCTGGCAGGTCCCTCGTGCTCCAAAGACCCTTGAAGGGCATAATCCCTGGTGTGGGGCAGTGGTTTGTGCACCACTGTGATGTTCTTCCTAATGCCCTGTGCTGGCTCTGAGCTCCACAGGGATGCTCTGTGACTGGCTACGAGAGCTGGCACCACCTGTAAGGCACAGAAACAGGGCACGGATGTTGCAAAGATACCTCTCTAATTGCCCTGAAAACCACCCTTCCAAATTCGTGACCATCCTCTGACCTGTCAGAGGTCAGACAACCGTGATGCTATTTTTGTCTCATCTTGATCTGTGCTGCAGTATGCCAGCTTGTCACCATGATAGCTCTCTTCCTTCCTAATCTCTCATCACCCTTGATGGTCATATGCAAGAGAGTGACTCCTTTCCTGTGACAGAGAAGTGCCATGCCTAAAGGATTAGTTTCAAGCAGCCCATGGGAGATTGATCTTGGCAGCTGTGAGTTACCCTCTTCTATGCTATGTTTCTTAAACTCACTGTTTCGTCTCTCTGGCATCACACAGAAGAGACTTCCAAGTTCCCTTTTAGTTTTCTCTGCTACCCTTTAGGAGGTTTCGTGCCCAAAATCCCACGGGAGCTTGCAGGAGCTGAGCACTGCTTTGCAGAAGCAGGGAAAAGATCCCAGAAACAGAGACCAGCCAAGGGGAACCGCCACAAGACCTGTTCGAGACTTCACAGGAACTGTAGGCACCTAGAGGAGTGTGTCTAAGTGTCCATGGATCCAACTGCTGTTTCAGGTAGTCTCTGGACTGTTTGGCTGTGACCACCGTCCCAGGGGCTCTGTGTGAAGTGCCCGTGTCATGGGACAGCCGAGCTCACCATGCCATCATCTTGCCACCCGCAATTTCCATAGGGCTCCATGGTGTGGGATCTCCTGGGAGGTGGTGCTGAGGTTTGGTCACCCCAACCTCCTCACCACCTTAAACACCAGTTTACTCTCAGGCCTGCCTCATTCACATCGTGGTAAAGAGCTGCAGGCATTCACTCCATGCCAATGCCAACACCTTTGGCATGGCTGCCGGAGCACATGGTGTTTGAAGAATCTCTGATCGGTGGGACAGAAAGGACTCCCTGGGTTTTGCGCTTGGCAGGAGGCTGAGTGGACTTCTGGGACCTCTTTCAGCAAACCAAAACTGCCACAGTGCAATGATAAAAAAAGCTTATCTTGAATAAACATACTCTGCCGGTGGGAACCTGTTATTTGAAAGCTGACAGGTTAATTCTGTGTCCCATCAGGGACTGTCTGTCCCTGGGTAGTTGGTGCAACCCTATGCCACCTCCATGGCTAGAAATGAACCCATGTATGTACCTCTGTCTAACCTGGGTCAGACGTGCCCAAATGGGTGCTTTTGCTGAATTTAATGATGACGGGACCACAGACTGGAATTGCCTGCCCTGGGGGAGAGCACCTTATGCCTGCAAAATGGTATATGCTCTGCTTGATAAACCCTTGGGTTTTCAAAGAGATAATAGCAGCCAGAAACATCACTTTCTAGAGAAATCAGAGGTCAATAACCTCTGGGGGGAGAGGGAAACTTTAATCTGAATTACATACCTGAGAGATTTCAAGAAAGAAAAGGACTTTAAAGGCTGCTGTGAGTGGAATTTCCACCCTATGCAGGCAGCCAAAGGACCTGGGGCACACAAAGGCACCAGGAGAGTTTGTAGGAAAGCAGTGGGAATAAAACAGCTTCTTTGCAGAGAGCTGTGTCCCTGGCTCGCCTGGCAAAAAGACCTCATGGAGGGTGGGTATTAGGCCTTTTATCTGCACTATGTAGTGATAAAGGCTCTGGGTCTTGAGAACATACGAGATCAAGTGTGAAAATCAAAAAAGGGCTTTATTTCAGCTCCAGGCGGAACGAAATAAAATGGCCACCCTGCCATCCTGAGGGAGCATTAGCAGCCTTAAACCAGGCAGCTCCAGCTCTCTGCTTTCACACAGCAAAGCAAAATCTGTTTTTGATATGTGTGAGTTAGGGAGGCAGAAGAGTCCTGTGTGAATTTGAAAACTCATAAGGAAAAAAAAGGGGGGGAAATCTTGTGTTAGGTTTAGAATAAACAATGTTTAGCTGTGTTTTGCAGTTGTGTTATTCTCAGGCACAATCAGCAGCAGACTCATCAGACTGAATCATTTCAGAGCTGTGTGTAAGCCTGCAGCTTTATTTTTTATTGCCATCGGAATTTAAACAGAAACAACTGTTTCTCTTTACTCTTCTTTTTAATTTTCTCTCTTTTTTTTATGTGTATAATAGAATTGCAGTTACAGAATCATTTCCATGGGAAGAAACTTGAGGCATGGCCAGCTCCAAAGCTAGACCAAGTCCTCAGACCTTCAGTTATGAATTTCTCCAGGGATGGAGATCCCAGCTCCTCGCTGGGCAATCTGTACCAGTGTTTGACCACCCTCATGGCAAGATACTTTCCTTATAACGAATCAGAATTTCACTTGTTGCAACTTGTGACCATTGCCTTGGTCATTTCAGTATACATCTCTGGGAAAAACCTGCCTCTCTCTTCCCTGAAATGCCCTTTAGGCAATGGACAACAGCACTAGGTCCCCCCCGCATAGGCAGCATTAGGACCTCCCTACACACGCTCCCCCTAAAAGTCCTGTTGTGCAAAGCACCTTTGAAGCACTCCCTCTTCTTGCTTCAAACTACTCTATTACCACCACCTTCCCTGCTCTGACACTGCTAGAAACCTGGCTGGGCTTGGGCAGCTGTGGCTTGTGCTGGCTGAGGGGATACAGCCTTTACAAGCAGTTGGTGGATATCCCGCTCAGCCAGTTCACAGACTTATTGTCCTTTGCTTCTTCCTCAAGCTACAACGAACCCATGCCCACTGATGTCGCTTCTTGCTGATGGCTGATCTCCCATGCACTGTACTCTCCCATCACAGCTTCAACCAAAACTATGGAGAGGGAATCAGGAAAAGTTGGGCACATTTTGATACCTTCTTGGTTATGTGAAAACGTGAGTATGGCAAAACCTGCACCTCATGTCACCACCTTCCCTTGCTCTCTGGATCCCTCACATCACCCCAAAGCTGGTGCATGCTTGCTAGTGCTGCTCACTAAGTCATTTGAGTGCCTTCTGACTGCGTGTTCCTTCACCTAAAGGGACAAATGTGGCTACCTTGATGTCACTGCTGTGCAAGACACATGTGACTCATGCCTGACTGCCCTCTAGTACAGGCATCAAAATGCTCTGGGGAGGGTTTCTGTGCTGGCCCTCTAATTCCTGTGCTTTACTCTCAGAGTGGGCAGGTTTCCAGCATGGTTTGCAGGCTGCTGATTTAAGGTGGATGCTGTTAAAAGAGTTCCTGGATGTATTGATGTCATTGCTGAACTGCATATGGTTGCCATAGAAATGTAGAACACACAGATCTGACTGATGATCATCTCTTGTCCCTCCCTTTCTTTCTTTTGCATTAAGTAAAGGAAACTGCACAGCTAGACATGCCTTTGAGGAGCGGATTGGGACATCTGGGCAGCCAAGTGGTGGTTTCAGATACCGAAGCTGCAAGCAGCTATGTGTTTACTGACATACAAGGGTAATGCTCAGGGAAGACACCTAGTCCAGAATGGATGATGAACAGAAGCTGGAGAAGGCTTCTGCTCAGCTACGACCTTATACTGCTGGTGGCGGCACAAGGTGGAAGTGATCGTGGACCCCAGTTTCGTTATGCACCATCCCTCCACCCTCAAAATACATGATTTCACAACAGCAGAAATATTCTTTCCTAAATAATGATCCATTTTTGTGTCCACAGAGCTCTACCAGCTATTTCACAACAAATACTGTTTGCACTGTACAGCATGACATGATATGATCTTTAACTATATAAACTTGCTTTCCTCCTGTAGACTCTGGATAAAAACAATAAAAAGCCTCATTCACCTTCAGAATTACCAGCTGTTTGGTACATGCCCCAGTGCTTCTGATTTTTAAGCAATCTTGCAATCTTGCTGCGGTTGTGTTTATAACATGCTTTGAAAGAACAAGATCAGGTCACAAACGATCATACAGCAAAGAAATAATTGTTAAAATATTTTACCAGGGACCATAACAGAAGCATTTAAGAAAATGTTGAAGTGTTAAGAGTTTAAAGAAATGGGACTTCCCAGCACAGCCAGAATTATCTCCTCCTTTGGTTTCACAATGTCCTCCCACAGTGGAGCCCTCACCAAACCTGGTGGTTGCTGCAATGTGAGCGGCAGCCAAAACATCCAAGACAAGGAAGGCCTTTGCCTTTTTGGAAACTACTTTTTCTCACAGAAGCCCAGAAGCCACCCTCTGCTCACCTTAGAGAGTCCTCCCTTATGTGAATGCTGCCATTAATGTCAGAGGAAATGAGTGCATGCCCAACAGCATGGGAAAGCCTTGCACAACCAGGCCTAAACATAAACCAGACATGAAAGATAGTGTCCAGTAAATATAATTGCGATAGCTTGGGGCCCCAGCCAGCTTGTGTTAATGTCAGGGGTGTCGGCTATCCTGGCTTCACCTCCAATCAGATTCAGCCCATGGCTGAAACACAGGGTGTTTTCTGAATTAAAAGCACTCTTAAGATTCTCCCTATTAACTGGTGTTTTAAAAGTACTGTGACATAAGAAAATGAGCAGCAAGGCTCCTCCTCATGCTCAGCAATCAGGACTGTATTTCTTGCTGCACAGCAGTAAGGATGTTTACTACAGCAGCCTGCTGTGCCAGCCAACCTGATGCCTTCCAGCTGGTGGGATGTTCAGGGATGGGCACCATCCATACACCCAGCATGCTGGGCCCCATCAGAGGGCAGAAATTTGGGTAATTGCCTCTCTGAGAGCCAGGCTTCCAGAGCATATAATTGAGCTCAAATCAAATTGCTCATCAACAGGTAATCAGCTGGTCCACTGGATTTGCTAAGAGTCATAGCTGATGCTTTCTTGTGCTTGTGTTTTGTTCTTTGACACATTCCAGAACTTAAGGTCAAGGTGGGGAGCAATGATCTGTCCATCCTGCACGCCAAAGCCTAGCTTCAAACTCCAGCCTCATAGTATTATCTTGAAATGGCTTTGGGTTGGAGGGTTCAAGCACACAACATGTGGAAGATTGCTCTGGCACATCCCTTTTCTGACGCTCCTCCAGAAGGAGATATGATTTCCCAGACAGATTTCTGGGCAACCCAGCTGCTGGTCTGGCAGAGTATGGGCATTTTTTTGCAATACGAATGTGTACAGTAACGATGCTTAAGCTTTCTTGCATGGCACTTGAAGGACATAAATCAACTTGAATTTATACTTCAAGGGCATAAACCAACAGCAGCAACAGATGGATCTAATACTGGAGATGCTGTGGGCCTCTGACAACGTGTTGATGCTCTCACCTGCTGCTGGTGACTGCAGGAGATGCCTCGCACCTTGTGAGACACAGGGAAATGTCCAGGCTCTTAAAAAAAACACAAAACCAACATTAAAACAATGCATCAATTTGTGACCTGAGTTTCAGAGTGTTTACAGGACCTTTTGCACTGGTTTCAACAAGAGAAATATCACCCTGCAGGGTGATGGTTTGCAGGAAAGGCAGCATGGCTTGCCTGCACACACAGGCGAAGTTTCAAAGGCAATGGAGATCAAAGGAAAAGGCTTCAGACAAAGCCACAGCACAGAGTACTAGGTATGTTAATAATTTAAAAACAGTTGAATGTAAGAATAGTCAAATGCAGGCATTGAAGGAGTCATAAGGCTTCTGCAGTGAGTACAGCTCAAGGCAGGAGACAGGCACCGATGCAGGGCAAAGGGCTCTCACTGCCTGGCTTTCCCTGCTGGCTTGCCAAGGGAGGTGACAGACTATCTTCCCTCTCCAGAGGGCCTGGAAGCACTACATGTACAGGTGAGCATATCTTTGGGAAAAAAAGCTCTGTTTTTTGCTGGGTGTGTATGCAGAGCCTTTGTAAAGTTGTGAGTGCACAGACTATGGCCTGCTGTAATTCATTTTCTGTATGAGTGACCTGAACCTGAGTATGTTGAGTGTACCCAGCTGATAAAAAGAATTTTTGGGGTGATAACTAAAAATTGTTAATAAGTATTATTAGGGAGATTAATTTTTTCTTTGGAAATAAAGGATTTTTTTACCAAGGGCCACAGATCTTTCTTAAACTGAAAACAATGAACTTCAACATGAATTGTGTTCTTAGGTGAGTAATGGGATATTGGAAAACTCACTTGGTGATTTTTAGGGATGAGTAAGAGATGATGTAAAGAAAGAGCCTGTCAGAAAAGTGCTTGTAATCATTCAGCACTGGCTGCATGAAGAGATGAAAATGGGAATCTGAAATGAAGCTCCCTTATAAACCCATCTCACAATATTAACATATAAATTTTAGAGGTAGCCCACATAATGGCTTTGAGTTTCAAGTCACAGGTAAGATTCATTTTTAATGGTACTATTTTTGCTGTGGTGCTTCTGACAAATGGTCAGAGAAACGTCTGTCTTGACAGCGTTTAAAATTAGCAACATCTCCCTAATAAAGCTAAAGGCAGGACCCACTTTCTGAACCTGTAGGGGCCAGAGCAGCCCTGAGTGTTCAGCACAGCTCAGGCTCCGCAGTGCTGTGGGGATGGTTTTCTGTGTCACAGTAGAGTCTCTCTGTAGGTCCATGTGCCACAGCCCTTGCTCTTACTGGGTATGTGCATCAATAGCTTCTCTGGATGACGTGTACCAGCATCTCACCACCCTCAAGCAAAGAATTTCTTTCTCGTATCCAATCTAAACTTACACTGTTCAACAGTTTAAACCTGCTCCCCCTCATCCTGTCCCTGGTAAAAAAACTCTATCATTCTTATAAAACCAGTTTCTGTACTGAAGGGCCACAATTAGATCTCTCTGGAGTCTCCTCTTCTCCAGGCTGAACAACCCCAACTTTCTCAGCCTTTCTTCTCCTATTCCATCCTTCTGATCATTTTCATGGCTCTTCTCTGGACCCACTCAAATAGGTCCATGTATTTCTTGTACTGGGGGCCCCAGAGCTGGATGCAGTAATCCAGGTGGGGTCTCACCAGAGTGGAGTAGAAGGGGAGAATCCCCTCCCTCGACCTGCTGGCCATGCTGCTTTTGATGGAACCCAGGATATAGTTGGCTTTCTGGGTGGTTAGCATGCGTTCCTGAGTCATGTCCAGTTTTCATCCACCGGTGTCCTCAAGTCCTCAGCAGGGCTGCTCTCAATCCATTCATCTCCCAGCCTATATCGACACCATGGGGTGCCCCAGCTCAGGTGCAACACCTTGCACTTGGTCTTGTTGAACCTCACGAGGTTCCCATAGGCCAGCTCCTCAAGTCTGTCTGGATCCCTCTGGATTGCATCCCTTCCCTCCCGCGTATCAACTGCACCACTCACCTTGGTGGTCTGCAAACTCACTGAGGGTGCACTTGATCCTACTGTCTATGTCATTGATGAAGATACTAAATAGTATTGGTCCCCGTATGGACCTTTGAGGGACACCTCTTGTTACTGGTTTCCATTTCGACATAACTATAACTTGTTGGACACAGCCATCCAGCCAATTCCTTATCCATCTAACAGTCCATCCTATATCTCTCCTGTTTATCAGCAAGGGTGTCATGAGGGATCATGTTAATGGCCTTACAGAAGTCCAGGCAAATGACATCTGTACCTCTTCCCTTGACCACAGATGTAGTCACTCCATCATTGTCAGGAACGATTTGAACTTGAGAAGCCAGTGCAGCCAGGCAGTCTGTGTCCACTGTGCATGGCCAGTGCTTTTGGGGTGAAGGTTTCCCTTAGACTAGCTGCAGCAGAGAAGAATGCACGATGCCTGGGGGTGAGGTGTTGAAGAGTCCCAGAGCTGGTGGATCAGGAGGCTGGGGATGCTGGAGCTCCCTGCTGCAGCTGACTGCTCGAGGCTGCACTAAAGAAATGTGTGGCCTCCTTGGACCTCAACTGGGAATTGCTGTTCCCATACAGTCTTGCAACCCTGCAGTTACTATTTTTAACTCAAACACCAAGAGAACATTGGTGTTTCTGAAACAGTCTGGTGGAGATCCTGCCCTAGTTGCAAGGCTTGCATAGTTGGAATGTGCCATCAGTCTTGGGCTGACCCCCGGGTGCCAGCAGTCAGCACAGTATGCTGTGCATTGCCATGCCAGGCACAGGATCAGCCCCCAGGAAAGAGGAACAGGATGGGGATGATGGAGTAAAATGCTTACTCAGCACCTAATCTTGTCAGGTCTTTTAGTTTAGGGTTCCTTAAGGTACATGCCTACACCACACCTACTTATATATATACATGCTTATATAGATTTCAAATCCAAAGTTGAAGTGCAAAGACTTTTAAAAATTTTAAAGGATTTAAAGACTCCTACTAGGAATTATTCTAATGTGGAATAAGAGAGAAAATAAAGTTTTACCCTGGTTGGGGGAGCAAAAACTCAAAAGAAGTGGAGGGAAGCTTGGTGTCATGTTTTTGTCCATTTCCAGACTTTGTTACAGTGCATGAATCATGTTCTGTGTCTGTGAAATGGGGACACAGCCTCTTTGCCACCATGATCCCTAATGTCCTCTGCTCATGGGCTGTCCCTCACTGCACAGCACAGTGTCAATACTGCTACCTCACACTACTAAAATAAAAATAACATGAAATAACAGAAAATTAAACTTGGGTCAATGGTTACTGATTGGAAGTGAATGGAGGGGGAGCAAGTTCGGAGAGGGCTCGTATCAGGTAATACAGCCAACAGCTGATGCTTCAGGAAGTATTCAAGAGGGAACATGGGGTTTTTCCCTCTCTTCTACTCTTTTTTCTGCATCTTTTTTATTGATCTGCGAGAGGAGAGAGTTCTGCGGCTGCGATATCTGAGAGCTGGTGGTATCTCATGCCTTTGCCTGCAGCCCCTGTCTCTGTAGTTGTTTCTGGCTTTCTCTGTACTGCATCTTGGTCTTTCAGCTGCCTGAAATTAAAGGTTCTTCTTTACCAGTCCCTCACCTGAGCTTCCTGTTTCTACTACTAACCAGCAATTTTCTCAGCATCCTGGATCAGTTCAGTATTTCCATCAGAGGTCAGGTGTTTCAGCTGAAAAGAGCCACTGGTGGTGAGATTGTCCACGTCTCCTTTTGTCCCCAGCCCTCCTCCTCCTCACCCAGCACATGGAAGACGAGTTCAATTCTCCACGTCCTCCTACAGTACAAGCAGCTGGAGCGATACTGCAGACCTGCATTTCCCTCATTTCAGTGTTCAAACAGCAAAGCCACCCTTATATTTTCATTTTTTTGGGGGAAATGGGTGAGTGTTTCCATATCGTATCTGTGTGCTCAGAGCTGATAGAGGGGAAAGCATTACCCTGCTTCTCACGCCTTCTCCCCTTCTCTCTGACCCTCTGTGTCCGGTGGTGTGGGCCTGTGACAGATGGCTGCTCAGTTTGGAACAACGTTCAAGCCTTGAGATGCTGGCATTTCCCAGGCAGAGTGGTAACTGGATGCAGAGATTAGCTTTGGCTCATCTCCATGTTTAAATGAACTTCCCCTAATTAGTGAAATTGCCTGTGCTTACACTTCAGACAGATCCTCGCTGGAATTATATTCATAAACTTCTTGTGCACTGCTTCATGCAAGCTCAGTGTGAGGTGTTGATTATCCCCAAGCCCCTGGCTGCTCCCACCTCTGCTGCAGTGGCCACATCAGTGTCCAGGGTTTATGCCCTTTCACACTCTCCTTGCTCACTGTGTCACCTCTTTTGCTGGAGATGTGCAAGTTCCTCTTCCTCCATCTCTCAGTGGCTACCCTAACACCAATAAAACCATGACCCCACACCTAAACCTTTATTATCCACCACCCCCTGCTCAAATCCCACTGATATCTCTAAAAGGTCAACTCATGATGAAACTTTCCCTACCTCCCTTTGTTAAACATGTACAATTTTTAGGAGACCTCATGGAAGAACTACTTTAGGGAGTTATGTGTGTACATATTATATTGCCATATTTTTGCTCAAAAGAGATTTTTGGTATATGGTGAAGACTGTGCTCTGTGAGACAAATTAAGTCTGAGGGAAAAAAGAAAGAAAACCAAACAAATTAGTCTTGTTAAGCTCTACAGTAAACTGCTGCAAGGCTGAAGCATGACATAAAAGCTGGGGTTTTCAAAGGGCCCTAGGGGAAACAGACCTGGGACTGACACTGAATTTAATTTGCTCTATGCTGAAGGAGGCAGCTTTGGAGAAATGCCCACATGCATGTTGATTCCTCCAATAGAAGTTTTACCTGGTTTAGCAAAAATTAGGAGCTCCAGAGCAGCCAAAGAATCCTTGTGATGGATAATGAGCAGCAGAGAAGGAGTCCCTCTGCCCTGGTGCACAGTGAGGACTTCATGAGCACCACGCTTGCCTTTTAATAGAGATATTATTTTTTCTCAGGAGATATAAATGGGAATTTGTCCATGTACACAGACAAGAGAAAACATTTTCAGAACAGAAAAAAACCACCCCAACCCTCAACAAATTGCGCATGAAATCTATGTAAGAACAGGAAATGAATTTTCTGTTAATGATCCTTAAGGTTAACAAACTCAGAAGAGCCAGAGGGTGAGAACACTGCCCAGCTCTGACACCTGCCCTCCGAAGTGCTTTTTATTTCATGTCATTTTTTAATTGCATGGATTTCTCTTTTTCTGTTCTTTGTATTGCAGGCAATGCTTTGGATGGCATAAAGAGGCATCGAGCCAAAATGAGCTGGAATTGAAAGAGAACTGAGGGAAAAGCAGAGCTTGCCTGGTTTGAAAATATTTCTTTTTAATGTGGAAAGAGAGAAACCAAATAGGCAGAGTTCCCTCCAAAGGAGAAGACACCAAAACCTAATTCAGGTTCTGGCTTCAAAGTGTGATTCCTTATCTAAGCGGCAGGGTTTGTCATCACAGGTTTGGCCATAGAGAGACAAATGGGATAATAAGAATGAAAATATATTTAGTGCTTTTAATATAAAGATGTCAATCTGATTTATTTCATCTTGAATTCCAGTATCTGGAGCTTTTGTTAAGGACCAAGATGCTGCAGTTGTGCAGCTTTAGCAGCACTGTGACTTTTCATTACAGCTTCTTCTTTCTCTCTTATATGTGGGGGAAGAAAGCTTGAAATTCTAAGTCCTGAAGATCAGCCTTCAAAAAGCTTATGAAAGATGTCTAGCTTCTGTGGCTTTAAAGCCTCAGTGTTTAGAAGCAGAATGAAGATTTTGGGTGTAACCGGGGTAGCTTCTGGGCCTGGCCAGCATGAGACACGCACTGTAACTGAAAAGAAAAATGAAGAGATTGCCATGTGTAGATTACTCTTTTTTTTTTTTTTCAAATAGCAGGATTTTATGTCAACTTCATAATGGGAAGGAAATGGACAGATGCTGACAGTTGACAATCCTGACTTTATCTAGATTTGTCCCAAAAGCAGGATGATATAAATGTGCTGGAGGGGACTCAAGCCTGTGAATAAAGTTTGACCTTAATACAGGTAGAGAGGGAGTGGGGCATTGTCCTGCCTCAGGTAGACTTTTGTGACTCCACCAACAACCAGATGCTATTTCAGGTGCTGTGTATCAACCATAGGATCTCTCCTTGGTAGTGATGTCTCTCTTCCACCAGGCAGGGCTTGCAAGCTGCCACACAAGGTCCTTGCCTCCCCTTCAAGTATTTTGCTTGGGTTTGCTTTGTGATTGAATCTTTGATTGGTGGTAGAACTTAATTTCATTCTAAATTTGCATGGGAATTAATCCAGTTGCTCCAAGCACCAGCTATTTGCAAAGAAATGATGATGTCCCGGGTTAGAGTAGCTCTGGGGCCAGTGATTAGATCACCAGCCCCCCCTCTTGCTTTGCACAACACACAGAGAACATGGCATTCTAACGTCAATATACTCAGTACACTTTTCAAACCCACCAAGTAAATGTGCACTGAGATCGTGCCGCAGGTAGACTTGCTTGCCAAGGGCTGCTGCCTCCTTCCGTAGATGTGCTTAGCACGTGCATGGTTTTGTTTAAACAGGAAAATACATTAAGAGGCACTTCATCTTGGAGCATTCTTGTCTCTGCTGCCTGCATTCCTGGCTGGGGTGTTTAATACACATTAAGTGCAATGTGCTCGTCGGACCCTCTGATTAAAATACCATCAGGCCAAGAGTAATCAGGGTGACTCCTTAACTAGGAAAAGGCCAGTTATGTTCAGTTTTTTATTATGTTTCTTTTTCTTTAGGTTTCATGTCCATTTTCCCATAGTCCATATGCTTTCCATAGAGTCTCCAGTGGCCACAGCAATGGGACCTGAAATAAAGTCCTCATTCACAATTTTCAAGCATGACTTCTGGCCTTAGGGTTGGGTTTCTTTAGCTTGCACAGTGTGAAAGCTTCCTTCAGCCTCAGCTGTGTTTCTTGTGCAGCCAGGATTAGTGCCCAGTCAGTGAGGCAATGCTCTCCCCATGCCCATTTTTCTGTGCTAACCAGGGACAGACATAAGAGAGCTTACAGAGGAGAGATGATGTAGCATGAGGTAAATTCCAGCTGAGATTGCTCTATTTTCAGATGCTCAAGTTGAGAGAGGTCAAGGTGCTTGGCCTGTGTGAGAGTTCTCAGCAACAAATCTGGTGCCCTTGAAGTGTGTTGAGTTGAGCAAAGATACTCATCATCCAGCCAGGTCCTCCTCCTGATTAAATATGTAGTGTAGAATCTAGTTTTATTCTCTTCTGCTCAATGGGGTGATACAGATTTATAGAGGTGTAATTCTTGCCCAAATGTGAAAATTTACAGATGCAGTTGTTCCAGAAGAATCACACCTAAACCAGTCCTTGACTATTACTCCAAAACCAAAACCAAAATGACATTCCCTCATGATGTCCTGAAACACATACTTTGGCTGAATGCAAAAAGATATCTCCTTACCTTACTGAATTTGAGCCCACGAACATCAGATCCACAGTCCCACAAGCATCTTGGTCTGCAAAGATGACAGCAGAGTTTGCTTTCTGTGGCCTGCTGAGCATGTCCTGGGAAAGGGTTCTGTTTGCTCCACTTTCACCCCCAGAAGCCCCCCTGCCCTGAGCCCAGTGATCACTGGTGGTCCTGGACTCACTTTGCACTAAGCAAAATCTTTCTAAGAGCTCCCAGTGTGGCAGGCATGGAGAGGGTCTCTCACAATACCCTCTGAGTTTAGCTACTGGGGATGAGAAACAGATCTTATCTGTAAAAAAGAAAAAAAAAAGAAAAACACAGCCACTGACCCTTTCTAACATCTTTTTCATCTTCTCTCATGAGCCTATTCTGGGCTAATTTTCTCAAGCAATCAAGTTTTCCCATCTCTATCTGATACTCTTTCACTCAGACCGAGACACTTCTCACCTGCAATCATGTTTTTTTCTAGTAATCAAAAAAATCCTTGCAGTACAAAAGAGAAGTTATTTTTCCTCCTCAATAGATGAGGCTGTCGAAGTGGGTTCCCATTAGGTGCACTATATGAGCACTGAGGATAACAAGTGCTTTTGTTGGTCTCATAGCTTTTTCCCAGCAGGCTGGGTTGCAGGTGCCAGAGACCTCCCTCAGTCCACGGCTGATCTGGTTCCTTGTGGTACATTAGGGACACGGTGATTTAAGACACTTGCCAGAAATCTAAGTTGTGCCTCGACAGTTTCTCCAAATGGTCATAAGACACAAGGCAGATTGAACTGAACTTGGGGGATAAAAGGGCACCAGACCTGGAGATAAGCATGCCAATGTTTACACCGAAACAAATACTTGGAATAACTTAACAGAGCTTATCCTGGAGAAGATGTAGAACAATTTGCTGAGTATGTTTTCAAGAGGAGATAAAGCAGGCCAACAAAATTCATTTTTACATATATTAGGAGAAGTGCAAGGAAATGCTTTGGAAACAAGGGAGGCTCTATTTGCTTGTCCTGGAAAGATTAATATTTTAGGGTTAGTGGTTATGGTCATCAGCACCTCACCTGAAAGACTGTCTAGAGGCCCATTTGCCAATAATAATGATCAAGTTACAGCATTACAAGGCCCAACATGTGAGAAAACCAAGCAAAAAAGGCAATACTGTACAGCACTTCTCTGTATGTCTGCACAGGTTGAGGCAGTGCTCTAGTACTGCACAAACACTGCTGTTAGTCACAAAAGCAAAGTGCCTCACAAAGAACCAATACTTGGCGAACCAGTTGACCAAGGAAATGGAGGCTGCTGTAAGAAGAAATGTTATGTTTGTAGTGTACCCCAAGAAAAGCCAAGAGGAGCTGTTACTGCCTCTGCAAATGCCTGAGAGAGTAGGAAAAGCTATTTAAGGTAAATTCCGTAACCAGAAAAAAAATTATAACCTGCCTCTACAGCAGTTCATGCTGCAGAGAGAAGATCTTTCACCATTGAAGTGTGATGTCCTGTGAAGTCCATGAGCTCCCCAGGGCAGTTGTGGAGGCTGGAAGCCCTGCAGTGCTCTGCAGCCTGGATCTGTGGGGCAGGGGCTGGCAAGTTATCCTGCAGTGCTCCCTCCAACGAGGGAACTGTGGAGCAGAGCAATGTCTGCTTACAGCACTGAACAACCAGCCATTGTCCTGGGGTTGGCAGCCCACGGGGATCCCTAAGATAAGCTGCTGGCTGAAACCAGATCCTGGATGCTGATGATGCCTGCAATGTCCATCAGTCAATAAAATCAATTGATCTCCTTTTCATGGAGGGAAAAAAGCACAGAAGAATTAGCCTGGGAATTGCACCCTGGTTACATCTCTCCCCTAAGAAGAAATGAGTCTCACAGGTGAAAATAATGTAGCACAGTCAGGGTTGGCCCAGTTTGCAACACTGGAAGCCACGTTCGTCTCATTAGCAAGGAGGAGCAAATGGGGACAAAACCCCGAAGAAGCAACAACCAGAGACATTGAACTGGCGAACCCCAGTGAGCCATGCAGGTCCTGAAGGTGTTTAGGGTGTTGGTAGAGAAACAGCAGCAGGGATGCAGCAAGGACCCAGAGACCCCAGAGACCATCCTGGAGCCCTGGCTGGGACTGGTGGCCACCTGCAGGCCAGCAGAATCCCAGGGAGAGGAGTCTCCTGCCCACTCACAAGATCTTTCCTCTAACTTTCCTCTGTTTAAATAT
Organism: Manacus vitellinus; assembly: GCF_001715985.3. Classification (NCBI taxonomy): domain Eukaryota; kingdom Metazoa; phylum Chordata; class Aves; order Passeriformes; family Pipridae; genus Manacus; species Manacus vitellinus. The sequence goes on along the minus strand of NW_021940208.1, from coordinate 17,458,293 downwards.
GGTCTTATACTGACAACTGGGATAAAGATCCAGTAACCTGCAGTCAAATCCTGGCCCTAGGATTTCTGGTGCCCCAGATAACAGCTGTTGGAGGAGACTGCAGTGACCCCATTTATTCCCTGGTTACCATTAGCAAGAATGGCATGCCCACGTCAATTCAGCTATATCCATCTCTGCTGATAATTTTTCTCTCTGGAGGAATATAAATATTCATTTCTCCTTTCCACTTATGAGGAGTTTCTCACAGCTGGGATAGCCTCACTGACATCCATGGCATGATTTCTGGTTTAGAAAGAAAAAAGTACCAGGGAGGTTGGCCATGCCAGGGTTTTCCACACCCTCCATCTGGTTTGCATGACAGGATTTGGTTGTTTTCTGACTGCATGGCAGAGATTTGCTCTGGCCTTTGAGGGCTGTTCTATCCTGCAGGGAACATGGCAGCACCTGCAGGGAAACAGGCAGGTCTGCCGGGAAAGAGCCTGCCAGAGCTGCGGGAATTCATCTGCTGGAGCCCACCATGTTCTGCCCAGGTGGAAGGAGCCTCCAGGTCTTGGGACAGCCAGTACCTCCTCCATGCACAGTGCACTGCATACTAGGGTCTGAGTTAGACTGGATAACACCTTGTACAGTGTACCACCAGAAAATGCTTCATCTGTTCATGAAGGGATGCAAGAGTCATTATTTGCATCCAGACTGATTATATACGGTACCACTAGATACATTTATAAAATAGTGTGTTGGGTTTGCATGGTTACAGGGAAGGGCTACAGGGGTGGCTTCTCTGAGAAAGTTCCAGAAGCTTTCCCCATGTCTGAGAGAGCGAATGCCAGCCATGTCCAAGATGGACCTGCTGCTGGCCAAGGCCAAGTCCATCAGTGAGAGTGGTAGGGCCTCTGTGGTAACAGATTGAAGAATTGGTGGAAAAAAGCTGTACAACAGCAGTTGCAGGCAGAGAGGCATGAGAATATGTGAGAACAGCCCTGCAGACACCAAGGTCAGTGAAGAAAGAGGGGGAGGAGGTGCTGGAGCAGAGATTCCCCTGCAGCCTGTGGTGAAGACCTTGGTGAGGCAGCTGTTCCCCTGAAGCCCATGAAGGTCCCTGGGAGAGCAGATATCCATGTGCAGACCATGGAGGATGCTACACCAGAGTAGGTGGATGCCTGAAGGAGACTGTGACCCTGTGGAAAGCCCATGCTGGAGCAGGCTTCTAGCAGGACCTGTGGACCCATGGAGTGAGGAGCCCACACTGGAACAGGTTTGCTGGTAGGACTTGAGACCCATGTTGGAGCAGTCTGCTCCTAAGGGACTACACCTCATGGAAGGGATCGAGGCTGGAACACTTTGTGAAGAACTGCTGCCCATGGGAGTGACGGGATTGCAGCAATCCTAGGCACCGTGTCAAATGCGTGGGGAGAGCCTAGAGGTTTTGAAATCTGAGCAGACCAACACAGAGCACAGAGGTGAAGAGACTTGCCCAGGGTCAGAGTGCAGTTTAGAAGGGCAATGAGCTCAGGTCTCCTTGGCACTGCATTGCATGTACAGTTAGGCAGGGCTGCCTTAGGGCTATTACATACTGTGTATGTTTTTGGCCTGGTTACTGCAGGCTTAAGCTTTGACTTCTAGCAGCACCATGCTTCCTTCTCATACCCGAGCTGGTGGTTCTTCCTTTCACTTCTTCTTTCCCCAGCTGCACACAGCCTTGGGGCAAACGGCCAAGAATGGCAAGTTCCTCTTTGCAGCTTCCTCAGCTGAGTTATGCAAGAAATTAAATGGTTTATGCTCCCCCTCCTGCCCCCATTTTCTATCTTGTGACTTTATGGAGGGCATCTTTTCGTCAAAATTAATAGCCAACCATACTGATAGTGGTCTCTGGAGCTGCTGATCTGCCCTCCTAGCTCCAGTGCTGCATATATGGTGCTGGAGCAGCTTGGCTGTCACCACACTGCAGTCCTCAACACAGCTCTTTGCAGAAGTCACAGCCGAGATGCTGATGTTTCACAGGCAGCTGAAGTGGTTGTCTTCACCAAGTGCCCAAGCTGTAGTTGCTGCCCTGGAAGAAGCTATTTCCACCAGACACACTCCCTCTCACTCTTCTGAGCAGCTATTCTAGCTGCCAGGCAGAAGCCTATTGTCATTAATCAAAGCCGTACCAATGAGAAAGGGCAGTAAAAAATTGTTTGAGGATATTTTAAATCAGAAACTATTTTTTATGCTTCCTCTTGAGATCAATCGGTCTCTGCACAGGAATGAAGCATCTCTTTTCTCTTGCATTTCCTTTGTGCTACTCTGATCCCAGGAGGGTGCTAGCAAGGGCAGAACCAGGCACTCAGCTCGCAGGGCTCCAGGAGCTCGGGATACTCAAGCTCTTTCAACACCATTGTGAAAAGCAGCAGGCTGGTGGACAAAGGCACACGCTGCTCTGCTGTGAGGGCTCAGGCACCAGGCACAGCATGTGGGAGTCAGTCGGTGGGTGCCTGCTGACTGTCCTGTGCTGGAGTCCCATGATGGTGCCTTGTGCTCCAGATCCTCTGCTGTTACATGCAGGTGCCTTAGGTCCCAGGGGACAAACCTGGTGGCACTGTGGCCACTGGCTGCACAGGACTGCCTCCTCCCCCAGGTCTGCCACCCTCCTCTTTCCTTCCCCCTCATTCAGTTCTGTGATGTTCAGTGCAAAGCACTCCTTCAAGGTGAAGGTCACTTCCAAAAAGTCTGGAAGAAAGACCCAGGATTTTTTTCAGCATCCCCCATAGATGTGGGCCCCTATACAACCCACTCAAGAGTTCCTAGTCTTTCCTGAGGGCCAGCAGCTTGGCTACAGATTTTCTGTATGCACTTTAGCATCCAATTTTTCTTTCAGAACTGTTTGCTCTGAATAAGAAGTTGCAACACCTTTACTGTGCCAAAGTATGCCTTACCCCTCAGCTACAGCTCACAGTTCATTGCACAGTTTTTGGGAGGACTCTAGGTGCCAAGGTGCATTGCAAACTGAATAGGGTCAAACCTTCCCTAACTCTGAAATTACCGTATTTGCCTCCCCAAGCCCACCTCCTCCACCTCCCCCATCTTTTTATCAGCACAGTCTGGTTAAAACATTGGGGAGAGAGGCACAACCAAGCTCCTCCCAGGGCAAGATGAGAGAGAAAGCACGTGTTTAGTGCCAGCTCTGACCCTGACTCCATGTGTGGCTCTGGGCAAATAATGCATAGGTAGATGCACATGAACGCCTAGGCAGCACCGGCTGCCTCTGGCCAAAATGATGTGGTGACCAGAGAGTACATTATATGGTTCCTGTGGCCTTTGGGAGACTGAAGGAGGTGTGCCCATGGTACCTATGGAACAGGAGGGGCGTGGCACAGACATGCTGCCTGCCTTTCCTTCCCAACAAGGCTGATGCAGCTCTGCAGGAATAAGGGGATTTACAGCCTTGTGAACATGTCAAAGTTGTTTCCAATCTGCTTGGACATGTTTTGTAAGGTCAGGGAAGGGACTGTGTGGCTGTTGAAACTACTTCCCTCTGCTGAGACAACCAGACGGAGGGCAGGGGGAAGGGGCAGTGTGAGTACTCTGCTGAGTGGCAGGAGACCTGGCGGGGCAGGAGGGTCATAATTCCCAGTCCCTGCTTCTGGGCTTGTTTCTGAGTTTCTCTTCATATCATTCCTTGTGAGCTCCTGCATTGCCAAGGGGGACCTCCGCTGCTACCGATGAAAAGCCTTATGTTAGGGGCTCACAGAGGGCCTGTGACAGAGGGAGAAACTGGCCACATGTCCCCACAGTGCCTGTGGAATTGCCTGAGAAGAGAGAGCGTCCTCTTGTCCAGGGTCTCCCCTTTCTCCCAAAACCCAGACACACAGTATACCCTCTTACACCTTGTGACAGCAAGTGTACAGACCTCTGCTCCCCAAGGGATTAGTCATTCCCATCGGGATGACCCGCGACACAGCCGGCTAAGCATCCAACTCCTCAGCCTGGCACCGGGACAACCCCCCAGGGCCACGGCTGCGCACATCAGTGCTAAAAATCATCACAGTGACACCAAAGGCTGTGCGGTACAAGGTGCGGGAATAGGAAGGGATCCGGCTTTCTGTCGCCAGCAGGTGGCATCGCCACTCTCAACGCCCTGACCAGGGAAACCAAGAAAAAGTCTGCTTTTCTATTCCTTTTTTTTCCCCTTGTTTAATTATTATTATTAGTAGTAGTAGTAGTAGTATTTTTAGGTGCGGGTGAGCCCAGAGCTGCAAAGCATTTGATGGGTAAATTTTAAAATAAATTTATAGAAATCGATTTTCTCTAAAGGTCTGTTCATGCAAAACCTAATGAAGGAATGCTGGCTCATTTATTCCTGGAAAATAAAGGGCTTGATGTGTAATATGCCAAGTATCCTTACGTCCCCCTAAACTGAGCAGCTGAGGGTACTTAGTGCCTTGGGTTTGACTCCAGGAGGACCCAGGACCATATTTCTTATGCGGCATCTCAGAGTGCCTTGTGAGGTGACAGAGAACCATGCTGGATGCTGATCCCAGCCTGTTCACCTGCCAGGTCCTACATTTCACCCGCAAAGCACTGACCAGGGAAGACAGGCTGTGCCTCCAAAAGCTGAGTCAATGAGTCAGCAAAATAATGCTGACTAAGCATTTTCCCGTTGTGGAAATCAAGCACAAAGCGTCAATGACTTTGCATTTATTAGGAAGAATTACTGAAGTGGCTACAAGCTAGCAGCCTTAAAATAACCAGCTACTTCCCTCCAAAAGAAACATCCTTACTAAGCTCAGGTGATAAAGATTTCAGTGCCCCCTCCCCACAGCAAGGCTGATTTGTCTGAGAGAAGCATAATCCAATATATCCTGTCATCTCCGCTTACATGCTGCTTCTACCATGTCAAAGGGTCAAGTATGTTATGTTTTGCACGTACCATTAATGATTAACTGTTGTCTATAGAGGAACTAGTTTTTTCTCTTGGCTTTTAAAAAAATAGACCTTGAAAGATGAAATGGAAAACCAGCCTTGGATTGATTCCAGTGGGTATTTGTGACCACGGCATTGTTGGTGCAGAAAATTAGAAGGTATTTCAGGCTTTTTTTCTTTTTTTTTTTTTTTTCTTTTTTTTTCCCTGATCTGTTCCTGGTAGGTTTGAAAATGGTTGGAAAAGTGTGAGATAAAAAAAAACAGGCTTGTGGCTGGGGCACATAATTTCCTGGTCTGATTGCCAATTCTGCATGACCTTGAATGGGTCATTAGGAAAGGAAAGCACTTCTGTTTCTAGGGTTTTACAAGTTTAAGTCCAACTCCCAGAGACAGAAAATCTGGGTCAGTGTCATCCCCTGAGCTCTGGGGCCAGGCCCTACAAATATCACAGGCTTCCCTGAAAGTGGCTGTGTAGGTTCTCCTTGCAACTGATGGAGGGCGAATCATCCCACCTATTGTGGGATGAGAAAAAGCGCTCTTCTGGAGAACCTACTAAAAAGAACATCTTAAAAAAGAGGTTCTCAACTTGGCTTAGTGGCTGAATTTTGAGATGGCTGAAGGTGATTAGGATGAGCACTAGCCTTAACCTCCTCAGAACCTTGCCTTTGAAGTGGGAACAACTATCCTTTCTACTGTTTTATTCCTTTGTATACTAAGATATTCACAGAAAGGACCGATTCCTACAGTGTCAGGTAACTTGTTTCCAGCTAGACCAGATCAGGGAAGGCCAGCCTGACTCAGGGGAGCTGGGGAGCTCTAGTCCAAGCCACCACCCAATGAGTCAAAATGTTTCCAGGGATGGAACATCTATCACCTCTGTAGGCAAGAGGTCCCACTTCTCCACAGCTCAACTTTCACATAATAAGTATCTCCTGATGATAAAGGAAAATAAAAATAGTTATGACTAAATTATTTTTTAAAGACACCCTCTGGTCATTGGGGAAGAGATGGAAACATGAATAGAGAGTCACAGATCAGTCAGTTGCTGTGCACAGAGACTGTATTGATGGACATGTTAAAAATATCCATATGGATGTAAGCCAGAAACCATTTTGTGTCTAAAATGGGATTTCATTTCCTTTTCCTTCCTTTTGTTTTTTTTTTTTTCTTATTCCAATTTTTCTGAAGGACCCTATCCATGATTCATTTCGTCAACATTTTACACTTCATTTGTTGTGAGTCAGGGAGGGTTTTTTATCTGCTAAGATGCTTACAGCAACATTTCAAATGGTACATGGACATATTTGCAGGTAGAATTCCAGTTCACTGCTGCAGAGCTCTCTGTACCGGTGAGCAGAAAACTTGGTGCATGGCCTCTCCCTCCAGCTCTGCAGGGAGCTGACCTGTCCTGGGGAAGGACAAAGGGTTAAAAATCATGTCATCCCAAGAAAGCACAGGTTTGAAGGAGCTTCTGGAGATTACCTGGTGTGACTTTCCCTTGAAAACAGTCTTAGATTAGGTTTTCTAACTCACTAAGTACCATCTAACTCACTAAGCCATTCATTGCATCCTCTCCCATTTTGCAATGTGTCTTTTGAACTGGGGATGCCAAAACTGGACCAGGTCCATGAACTCTGTAGAAGAGTGTAAGAGTCTCATCCACTCCTCTGCCAGCTATGCTGTTGCTGGTCCAGCCCAGGAGAAGGTTTGCTTCTGCTGCTGCAGGAGGTTGCTGCCGACTCAAATTTGGGAAGCTGCATTTCTGCTGCTCAGAAACGTTAAGGAGGCTGATTTCAGTGGCAGGTACACAGCAATACACATGGATCTGTTTTAGAGCAAACGTGCTGAATAATTGATATATCCTGAGTACAGCACTATAGCATAATCTATGCTGGATGCAACAAGAGTGTTGTGAAAGAAGCAGAGGAATATAAAGACCTTTTGCCCAGGAACTACAAGTATTTAAAATCATTATCCAATGACTTAAACCTTCTCTTCAAAGTAGCCAGATGTATTTCGGCACAAAAAATAGAGTGTATTACTCAAAATGAATATAATAATCAGAAAGCTTTCATCAAAGAACCCCAATTAGTTTTTTACAAAATTTCAAGACATTATGTGCAGAAAGCAGGTTGATTTTCTCCGGCATAATGGTGGTCCTTTGTGAGACATGACAGCGAACTCCCTAATTAATCTTCGAAATGTCAGAGCCTGCTGAAAGTAATTGGGCCTGACAGTTCAAGGACTAATTAACTTTAAACCTTGTATTTTCTCTTGCTTCCTCCACAATTCAAGGTCACTTATTTACTTTCTTTTTACACAATTTTTATTGTTCTTTAGTGTATCTTACTCATATCTGCTTTCCTGGGCAGGAAGATCAAGACTGAAGGTATTAAGTCAGGTGTGTTGCACTTAACGAACCCTCATGGAGTTTCCTGACTTCACAAGAGAAGAAGCTGCTGTAAGCAGAGGGCTGGTCCCCAGGGAGCAGCTCACTGTGAGAGATGCTGGCTATAGCCTCCTGAGGTATCAGTAGTATCCAGGAGCAGGGAGCAGACAGTGTTCCTGGGGCTGGGCATCCTGCAGAGCGGAGCCAGTGTAATTCATCACCATTGCTGTCCCAGTGAGGCAGCAGGGAGCAGTTTTTTAGGTCCCATATAGTGCTGCAGTTTCACTGCTCAGCTTTATGTGAGTAGCATTACGTGTGCTACAACCTGCTGTCTCGGCAACCTCCGCTGGCCTCCTGCATCGGGTCTCCCGGGGCTGGTGTCCCATTTGTCTTTCTGTCTCTGCAGTCTCATTTGACCCTTGGCTGAAAAAAGATGAAGGACTTTTGCAGCAGAGGCTCCAAAGTCCATCTCCTGCTGCCCATACCCATGCTGAATGACTTTGTGGCTGTTACTAGAAAGGCATGAAAAGCCCTTTCTCTGGTTGACAGGTTCAGTCTCTGGTTGGCAGGCTCAGTCTCTGGTCACGCATGGAAATAGAGCACGTCTTTGTGAGAACAGTGTGTGTGAAAACTCCTGAGCTGACCACTGCATCTCTTTGGTTTCCATATGGCCAATTTGCAAGGACAAGGGAGGCAAAGAGCTATTTGAGAGGTGCTCCATGCGGGCATACCTGAGCTGGGAGCTGTGGGGCTGCCTCCAGGATCTCTGGCAGCAGGAGCCTGGCAGTGGGAACAAGCTCCTGTGCCAGATCCTGACCTCTACTGGCAATGAATGGGTCTCCTCTGGGCACAAGGACAGGTAACAACATTCCTCCACTACCTCTTGCTGCTGGTAATGAGAATCACAATTGTTTAATGGTTTCAGCCTTTTTCTGCTTTAGGCATAGCTGTGCTGATTACATTTTCCCTTAGTGTAAAAGGGAAAGAATAGGAAGGAAAATTCTTCCTATGAAGAATAGGAAGGAAAGCCTATTAAATGGCAAACGATTTGAGGGGAAGAAAGGGTTTCCATCCACTCAGGTCTGATCACAACAAGGCTGCAATTTTGGGTCACTGGAGTTACATCACAGCAGCGGCCATCTCCCATTCAGCCATTAGCTTCAGACACACACAGCTCATACCTGAGCAGAAGAATCATCTGCTCCAGAGATCAGGGGCTGAAAAAGCTGTATCTGATTTCCTCGCTCTTTTTTTAAATCCTCATTTCCTCTCAGCTAGGCTTTCTTACAGCTGCCGCATAACCCTCTCCAGACAATATCTAATCGGTCTGTCACAGGCGTATCAAGATGTCCCTTGAGTGTGATACCTAGTGATGACTGACAACTGTCATTAAGCACTACTCTGCAAACGACAAGGCTCATTTTGTTAACAGGATTGCCTAGATTCAGTCTGAAATCTCAGAAGGGAAAAAAAAATGCCATATGTTCACACAGGATTTATATAATGTCTCCTTTTACAATCCCTGTAATTTAGTAGCCCACCAAAATTAACATATGATTATACTAGCTATATATTTCATATATATTTTTGTTGGTTTGCTTTTATGTGTTCTGTCAAATAAAAGAATATTTGATCTGATTCAGGCTGCTTTCTTTGGCTAAATGTTATCCAAGCCACTGCAAGTGGCCTCTGAACCAATGAAATAGAGGTGAAATATCAATGCAGAAGAGGTTTCTGAAAAGTTACTATCTTATGGTAAAGGGGTGGTGGTGGTGGAAAGCAAATATAATGAACCAGAGAGCAAATGGCAGCATGAATCTTTTCCATACAGACATTGCAATATTTCCTCTACAGTTATGGCTTTTTTTGTTCACACTCTTCTAGAAGGATGATATGAAAGCACTATTAATTTCAGTTTTTCCTGGTCACCTTCCTATCCTGCGTTGAATGATGCTGTGATGACAACACACCATCTGAAATCAGCTCCACTATGAATTAAACTACTTATTCAAGTTAGAGAAGTCAGGGGTTCATCAGAAACAGGAATCCAATGTTAGAAGTAATAAGTCTTTTGTTAAGGCTTTAAAGGATCCTGAAGTGTAAGGAAATCACCTCCACCAGCTTCCCTTTCTCAGTGTTGCAAACAAGGCATATGGTGACATGTCAGGAACTGGTGATGCTGAAAGAGGGGGGATGACTTTGAGCAAAGAGTTTCTTGTCTCTGTGTGGCTGAAGCTTACATTTATCCTTTCTTTGGTCTGAACACCCTCACTCCCCTGCCCTGGCTACCCTGTCTGGCTCTTGCCACCAGGACAGCCTGGAACCTATTTGGGTACCTCAGTACATTGATGTTTTCCTGCCTCATGGCTATGTCCTTTGGCTCTATGCACAAGGTGTACCACCCACAAAGAAAGTGAGGACCATTTTTCTTCAAAGGTGTTGGCATCAGGGAGGGATGCTGCCGGAGTAAAAAAGTACTTTGTTTTCCTAAATGAGGTCCAGCTCTGAGAAAGGCAAGGTGTCACTCCAAAACATGTAGATGCTTCCAGCAGCTGAGATTACCACACCAGGAATTTTGTAGGCCTATAGTATCAGAGCATGGTGCTAATAACACCAAGGTTTGACCCCTGTAGGGGCCTTTCATTTAAGGGTTGGACTCAATGATCCTCATGGGTCCCTTCCAATTCAGAATATTCCTGACTCTGTGTGAAATACTCCTCATATTAAACCAGCATTCACCTTTGGGTTTGGCCCAATTATTCTTCTGAAAGTAGTTGTTTCTCCCCTCCCTATCATTGATGTGTTGGGAGGAATTAGGGGAAAGATGACGGTATCTGGGCTCATAACTGTAAGTATGAAACCTGGTACAATAGTAAGTTCATCCAGATAGAGATAACCATGCTTCAAGCTGGCTGCAGTAGAATTTCATGTGCTATGGAAGTAACCAGGGAGGAGAACAGCTACTTGTGATCACGCCTGCAGCAAGCATTGTGTCTACAGGGATATGTTTCTGGGTACTGCTACTTTTTCTTTCTTCGCTCTTCATCAAATCCATGACTTCTGCTGCATCCACAAGTAGAAACAGATGATTTTTCATTGTGCTTTCAAAGATGAAGCAAAGCAGTAGCATGCAACAGTAGCATGCAACAGAATGAGACTGGTAAGATTTACTCTATCCAACATGGCCTTCTTTGTTTTATAGAGCATGCCTGAAGGAGTGTAGGAATGGCAATGGACCTTCAGCTGCTGTCTCCAGAGAGAGGAATCATTTTGCAGACACTTGCATTTTGGCAAAAGGAAACTCCAGCATCGCCTGTAGCGCTGTGCACTCTCTAGCAAGGGGCTCAGACACTAGTCTTTTCCTGGTGTCAACACAGATTTGTCCTTTTCCTCTCTTCCTGCACTCCAAGGACAAGTCTGCAGGTAACCAGAGAAGGCTTCCTCCTCTCCAAGTCGGAAGGCATTCAGAGGCATTGCTGGGAGCCAAAGCCAGCATGTGGCTTCTCTGGGTGTCAGATGTGGAGTTCAACATCAGGAAGAAAATCCTCATGGGTTCCTGTTCCTGGGTCTTATTACAAAACCAAATGATTGCATTTTCTGCTTTCTGCATGTTTAGCTTTTTAAAAGGCACAAGCATTTTCTGGTTTCAAAGTGAGAAGCAGTAAATACATTGGCTTTTGAGTGTTTCTTATTGTCTTTATTTTCAAGCAAAGTATTTTAGTTCCTGTACACGGAGCCACTGCCAGTTTTCAATATACAGGATATTTAAACTACCTGGGGCTCTGTGCCATTGTCTTCCCCGTGACTTCACTATGTATAGGTGAGACTGTTATTTCCATAATGTACAAGTAAAAGCTCATTGGTAGCATGAGCGTTTCCAGTAATTAATGCTGGAAAGGTTAGGCATGGATCCCTTGATGAGATATCACTGTGCTCTGACAACAGGGATACCTCACTTCACTACTGTGTGCAAGGTGGTTTGTTGTTCTAAGAGCAGTGAAGTGTTTTGTTGTTTGAATATTATGAAGATTGTGTAATTCAGATGTGCTGGTCAAAATCCCTTGAGCACTCTGTTATTTTCAGCCCGAGGCTCCTCACTGCTCAGTGTGAAGCTGGAGGAGGCATTTTTCTTTTTTTGCATTATCAGCAGAGCAGGAATGTTCTGGCAGCAGGAATACCACAGTACCACATCTCAGCTGAGAGGTAACCACTCTTTAAAATTGATCTGGCATGATATGAAGTGCTTGGACTTTTGGAAAAGGAACAACAAACTCTCTTGGGGGACCCACACCCACTCAGTTTGTTTTAAGATTAAAAATTCAGGGTTGGGATTCCCATTACCTAAATTTAACTTTTCAGGAGTCAGGTGTTGGTGGTCAGAAGCCAGTCACATTGGCTGCCTGTCTGGTCAGAGGAGAGATGGGTTGCCAAAACATGGCTCACCCCTGTGAAGACAGCTGCCAGAGTAGATGGAAAGATTTGCCCTCTGCTCCTACCTTTGTAGTTCATTTAAATCTTAAGAAAAACACCAGCCTTTTGGATGGCTTTGAGAGGAATCTACTCCTAAGTGTTCAAAGCTGCTGTAGAAGACTTCTCTCTAAACTGGGGAACTGATATTTTTTCCATGCGATTATGTTGTTGGGGTGGGTTTTTTTCAACCCGCGTGCTTGAAACAAATGTGAAACCTGTTAAGAAACTAACAGATGGGGTTTTCTTCTGTCTTGGTTTGTTGTTTTCTTATATGTCAGTATTTTCCAAGGGAGGCGTTTGATCTGAGAAAGGCTTGGATGTCAGAAAACTATGCACTGATTCCTCAGAACACAGAATTCTGTTTCACCCTCAGAGAAGAGAGGGTGGTCACAGAGCTGAGAGCAGAAGGGTAAAAGGATAGGGCTCTTGGCATGTCCTCTTCCATTTGCCCATGAAACAAGTTTATCCAATACTTAATTTGATAGATTAACAAAAGAAGCCATCCCTGCAGAGCTGGAAACAAGCTTTGTTACTCCACTTCCCAACAAGTCTCTACAGGATCTAATTTAACATATTTATTTGCTCACAAAAGTGCTTGAAGAACAACAAACCTGTCCTGTACAAGGACAAAGAAACTCTCTATTCCCATACTTTTCAAGTTGAATAACGGTAATTGTATCCTTCTGTTCTTTATTTGTACATGTATATCTGATTCTGTACAATGAGTGAGAGTATCCATAAAACTTCCCTGGGGCCCCAGAATGCTTTGGACTCAACTAAAACACCCCAAATGCCCTTCACTAGAAGACCCCCCCCAAAATATGCCAATTAATTCTATAACCACCCATTTCTGCGAAACGCCCAGGGGCCCAAGCACCAGCTAATAGAAAGTAAGGGATTTCAGGAAAAAGAAACAACTGGCTTTATTCATGTACACACACATATACTTTTATAAATACATATTTCGATATATGTATGTTTCTATGTTCACCTCTGTGAAGAGACTGTCCCCATAGGACTGCTGACAGACCTGGTCACCTACTGTATGAGAAAAGGGCAAGAGGTGTTTCAGAGTCCTTGTTCTCCAGAGCTGCAGAGCCAGGATTCAGTCTGAAAATGAGAGAAAAGAAACAGACGTGCCACACTATGGACCTTACAAGCAGAAACCATGTTGAAACTTCTAAAATGGACTTAAGCAAACCACTTGATCTTGACATTTAGAACAGAGCACCTGAGTAGTTCACTGATGTCCTGAATTTAGTTGCCAGAGCAGGTGCTTAAGCCTCATTTTCAAGGCCATAGTATGTATGACCTGATGTCTGCTTCATGGCAACAGGGAGAGGATGTCTTCTCTCCACCCCCGGCCATTAGAAGTCAGCCCCATGCACAGAGCACACAGTATAGACTTTCCCAGTCTATGGAGTTGATAGATTCCTATGGGATGTGTTCCTGTGTATCTCAACACAGGCCAGTGAAGAGGTGCAGGCTGTGCTTAGTTTCCACACATAAATAGCCTGGGATTAGTGATGTTCTTGGGATTAAGCATGTGCAAAAAATACTTTGCCAGAAGAAGAAAAAGAAAGACTATGAGAATGGAGATCAGTGATGCACACTCTACTAGCTGCCTAACGCACACAAAATATTCAGAACAAGATAAGACACATGCTGCCCAAACTATTCAGCTACTTGTTCATCAGCTTGCAAAACATTGCATCAAATCCTGTTAGATTAATAGGAAAATATTTTTTAAATGGGGAAGCCACTCTCACCTTTTTTAATATAATTTTTCTAATAATTTCCAAGTCTACAGAGATCTTGTCTCTCCTGTCACTATAGTTGCCTATTTATATTTGCTAGAAGGTAAACCCATTTTAAGAAATCACCTGTCTTTAGATTAGAGGACTAAATAAAAGGTTTAAATGCCAAAGAAGTCAGCACACTCATTTATATGTCAACATTCCCTGATACAGCAATCCTGTGATGCATCACTTGGATGCTTATTGTGGAGAAGGAATAGTGTTGCAGACAGTGAAATAAAACTGAATCTAATGATGCATGCCAGCAGCAAAAAAACCCCAAAAAATTGCTTTTCAGAAGAATTTATAACCAAACTGTTTAAATTATTTCTTCAAACAAGTGCAGGTGTCACACACCTCCTTGTTACTCTTGATACAAGTTGCTACAGGCTGCTGTTTATTTAAGGGTTCAACTGTAGGAAAGAAAAAACAAATATGGGAAAGAAAAAATACCACTTTTCATATAAAAATTCAAATTCTACAAAATATTGCCGATGGTTTAGAAAATACAGAAAATGCAACAGTGGTTCATGGGTTCTTGTGTATTTTCAGGAGGGCACACACTGCTGCCATGCCTTACCAGGCAGGGGTAGGATGGTCTAGTGCTGGTGAGTCTATGGCAAAGACATAATGCTCAACTCTGCACTGATCTTTCAACTCTCTATTTGCATTAGTACCTGTGCAGGACGTGAGGACTAAGCCAAAACCAGACATAAGAATGGGTAAATGCCTGCATTTGAATGAGAATATATTGCTTTAGTCCCTGAGTTTATGAATTGCTTAGCTACATGTTCCTCTTTATTGCTCTTCTCCATCCTACAGGCTGCGAGCTACTCTAATACTCTTCCGCTTCCCTGTTCACACTGTTTTTCTCATGTCTTTTTTAACCTGACTCATATTTGCAACATTCTAGGCTCGGATGTGATTAAGAGTCACCAGATGGTATTACTGGAGATGGTTTTGCTTATCTTATTTAAACTGGCTTATTTGAGACCAATTCCTTCCTGAAGAATTTTTTATGGCCAAGTGTGATACATTGCCAGTCTCAGTTGTTAAGAATTTGAAGAGTAAAATCTATTTTGTGTAGATGAAGTTGGGTTTTTTTTAAGACAGATGTGTGGGTTCTGCCTGTTGGTTACATCTATGCAAGCAAACAGCCAGGAGCCTTGTAAATCCAAAATCAATCTGTGGAGAAGTTTGCCTATATTATTAAATTTGTTAGGATCCTAGAAAGAATTGTAAAGGTCTCATACTCTTAGGGGGTGGAAAAGTCAAAGCAGCATGAGACCTCTGCTGGATCACTGACAGCCTACAGAAATGTGCTGCTTTGAAAATCAGTTGTTTATCAAAAGGTTTGCAGGCATATACTGCCTGTGAAAGCTAAAATGGAAATGCAGTTTTTGTTTCATCATGCTACACACAGTAATCAGGAATAGAACAATTCAGTCTGATGAGAGTTTTCATTCCTTTTCTTTTAGGGAAAAAAATCTGAATAGCTTTTTCTTTTGCAGTACTTGCCTCGTTCTACTACTTTAATGTACAGCTTTCACTGGCTTTCTCAACTGCCACTTATACACTTTCTAAAGCACAGGAAAATTAGTTTTTCATACAAAAGGGAGGAGGTGTTTCATAAATAAGGAAAAGCAGGAGTTCACTTTTACTGCAGTCATTTCTCACAGAAAGGGCAGGGAAAGTGAACAAGATCTTTGTTTGGTGGCATTTTTAATGCTCTTGAAATACTATAATATTCTGTGTAACCAGTCTCTCTTTAAGAACTACCTCTTGCTGCACTACAAAGAAATCTGCAGCAGTGAACTAGAAAGCATACACAAGTTACATGGCATATTAGAACTATGAAGAAAAAGAGATCTAGACATGTTTTCCCCAAGTTTTCATGTCCTCTTCTTGTTCTCTTCCAACAAGCCTTTAACGATCAGCTCCCTCACTGTGTCCTCCATGTCCTACATAAAGATCCTTCTGGAAAAATGAAAGGTTTTCAGACCTGATGCCACTGTCACCTGGGTAATGGGACTCTGCCCACACAGTTTAATAGCAGCCAGGCTGCACCCCAAGGACCTGATGTTGCAGACTCCAGAACACATGCTGTGATCACCGAGTAGCCTCATTTAGCGGAACAAGCAACCCATAACCTTCTCACCTCTCTCAGGAGAGCACCAAGGCATTTCAAGTGATGCTATAATTGTAACACTTCCTAAGTTACTTCATCATTCATCAGTTTGAAAACCAAGTTAATTAAGTGACAATAGAAGGTTTTGTGCCGTAAAGGAAGCAAAAGAAGAACATTTTCATGCCTCAAGGTGATTATTATTTAAGCCCTGATCCTGCCAAAGTTTATTCATTTGCTTAGGTATGTAGCTAGTTCTGCTTGCTGTTATGTAATTCCTTCAGCCTGTGCCCACTGACTCCAGCCAGGGTGGTACCGCTTCCCTGGGGTTGGATCTCAGCACTCCAGAATATGAACAATGCCAAGGTCTGGGTGAGTTGGTGCAAAACAGTCCTGAGTATCAAATCATGGTTAAATTTTCAGCTAAGCTGTGCGAGGAGCTGAAAACACAGTGCTGGTGGGGAGAGGTGAAAGAGGTGGAGAGGAGTTCATAAAGTTTGTCTTCAGCTGTACAAAAATTAAGCATCTAGTCTAAACTAATCGTGTGGGCTTTTTAAATGCTCAATAGAAGGAAGTTAAGCATCTTATCTAAGAGATCAAGGTGGTGGATGTGCCTTGCTCCAGCGACGACAAGATGCAGGCTGGACAAGTACCTTAGATAAGATATGCAATATTTTTAGAGAACTAAATTCAGATGAGTTGAATCCCATCCTTAGCATTCCAGTAAAAGGAATCTGAAAATGTGGCATAAGTTTTGGCACATGGGCAAAATTTGGCACTATTGCTCTTCATTCAGCTGTTGTGCCTGCAGCTTGCACCAAAGACACCAGCCCATTGCCAATGACAGACATAATGTAAGTGAGCAGTGACAAATTCTGACAAATTCTCCTTTCATTTAACTTTTAATTAAAAGAATTTTAATAAATTAATGCAACTAAATTTAATAAAAACAAATTTAACAAACACTAATATAGCTCTTTAACAGCAAGTACACACATATAGAACAAACTGCAATGTGGTAAAACCTGTCCACTCAGTCTTTCAGACTCTGTTGCTCTCTTGCTGACAGTAAACCAAGTAGAAGACTTCCAGTGCTGACTGTTTTGGGAGCAGTTGTCTCTACAGCCCAAACACCTGCTACTCTCTACAGAGGCCTTGGGACTAGAATGAGAAAGGGAGGCTAGAATGAAATCAGGCTCTCCTGGGTTCATGCTCATGATGAGCGAAAGTGAAAACAGAGAAAAAAATCAATCCCAACACTGGCAGCATTCAGGACCCAGCAGACTGACTCTAAGCTCAGAAGTAACATGGAATTTAGGTTCCTGTTAATTTGTCCAATCCCTCCATTTATCGTATAGTAAACCAGGAGTCATTTAGATTACGTCAATGAAGCCAAACTCATATAAAATTATTTTAAGAAAATGCAGCCTAAAGTTTGTTAAAAAAAATTCCTATATGCAAGACTCCATTCCCTAGAGCTACTTTTTTTCTGTATTTTCCCCTGTAAAACTGAAAGAAAGAGGACTATTCACCAAAACAAAAAGCAGTTATTCAGTGTTTCATATACTGACAACATTCATCCTCAGGAAGTCTTTGTCGATTGTGCCTCGCATGTATAGTAATAAAGTAAAAGAAACAAAACTGTGGTGTCTCCATATCCTATGGATGACATGAGACTATTGTCCAGTTATGTTTAAACAATGCACCACCACTCATGGAGAGTCTCCCCAACAACAGTAGCCAGTTACCAGAGGTCAAGCAATCTCTTTAGCCAATTAAAATGGGCATTTCTAGACACTGCTTCATTCAGATATTGTTTCTAGTCTGAAGACTAGTGAATGGTAGAAAATAAGACAAATTAAATCTTATATTACATTGACATAGCATATGTAAACAACAATTAACTCCTCAGTGCAAATTATGAGATGGATTTTTGTTTTCAGTTCAAGTAATATACAATCAGATTTGTGTGTAATCTATCTGAGAGTTTCAGCTACTTTTAAAAGTGTTCGGAGAATTAATACACATGTGTGCATATAGATTTAGAGCCTATATAAGTATTTGTTTAAGTATATATACATGTACATATAATGTAAGTAACAGCCTTAAATTACAGGTATATGAAGGTCCTTAAATTAAAAAAAAACCTGAAGAGTTCTAACATAACCAATATGAAAATCAAAGAAGCAAAAATGATTTCTTACTTCAATTTTGTATTTTTAGTACTAATTTTATAAATGGTAAATGTGAGCTATAATGGGAGCTCACTAATGTTTAGCTGCCCACTAGAGACCCTTACAGTAAAAAAAATAATAAATAAATGAACTCAGCTGTCAAATAATGTAAAAAATAACCTGCTGCAGTCAGCAGGACAGAGAGATGCTAAAACAGTCGGTACCCCAGGGTCCCTGCAGAGCCTGGCTCTGTGCAGTTAATAGGCTACACTCAGCCTTGGGCTGCAGCGGCTCCTGTAAGGCACAAAAAAAAAAGCTGGGATCCTGGTAGCACCAACAAGCAACTTGAGCTTCAGCTCTCACATTTCACAGTTTTGCAAAGCCATTTTTCTTCTACATCCTTGATCTGTCTGAGAATGATACCTGGTGCTCTTCTACTGTCCTTTCTTCAACATAAACCATGCATTTTTCTTCCAGACAATTTCTTTTGCACCATTCAGTTTTGCAATAGTCATCCCCCAGAGTCACAGATTCTTGTTCCTTTTTCTGCAGAGCTGTTATTTAATTTGATATGGCACTTTTCCTGACCTTTGGTCTCCCTCTTCTCTGGCAAATTTTAATAATTTTTGCCACCATATATTTGATTTCCTGACAGTAAAGAGTATTTTACTGCTATGTTTTGTTAAATTCAAGTTTCAAGTTCAGATCTTGAGCATTACTTCAATGCTTCCCCTAGTTCCACCTTGTTGTCAGGAAACTGATCCAGGATGAATGCTTTTCTGCTAAAACTTCTTCCTGTTTCTCATCAATTATAAAATAAGGGAGTTCTTCTAATTGTTTTCAGGATTATTTTTCTGTATGAACTGGATAGATGGATCTGTTAATTTCTAGATGTACAGATAGTTAAACCACCTCAAGAGCACTGATGATTTGAGTACTCTCTAAAACAGGCTTGGTGACTCCTTATTAGCATTATTCTTTCCTTCTCCTTATTCCACCTTTGTACCCTCTTCTATCAATCTTCACCCTTGCTCTTAGGAGTTACCTGTCATAATATATGACACCAGTAACTGTGACACCACTATGTCCTATCTCTGCAACACCCATTAGATTGGCAGAGCACAGCCCCTGCCTGGTTCAGCTGCATCAGGAAGGTCAGGAATAACCTCGGGCACTCAGTATCACTCGGCTGTTTCCTCTCGTCTTGTGTTTATACCCAGTTACTGCAAATGTGAGGGGGAAAAATAAATCCTTAAAGCATATTGGGGCATTCAGAGGGACAATGCAAATAGTTTTAAACAGATGTGTGGTTTTATTTTCCAGCAAGATCAGTCCGATGAGTAACTTGTAAATAAATAAATCATGATTCTTGCTGGCAGTGTGTATTATAAACTCTACAAAATGTCGGAGGTCCCTTTGTTGCCTTCCTGCTGGCTTGCAGAAAGGTGAGGACCTGAGGAATGTCATTCCCAGAAGCCTGCTGGCATAGACAAGAGAGGCTGATAGGACCCACATGCTGGTTTGGCTTGACACGGAAACAGCAAACAGGCAAAAATCAGTGTTCTTCCAAGGTGAAAGGAATCAGTTTAGTAAAAAAAAGAAAAATCTGAAAACACAAAATATGATTTTTTTCCAGAGGCCAGAATGAGAAACCAATAGCACATAGGAGCAGACAGAGGGTGGTCGGCCCTTGCTTCCAGGGCAGCTTTTTACCTAAATGCTTCTTAGTAAGGGGCCTGAATTCAGTGTGACTGAGTCACATTGAGTTAAATGCAAACTTGGCTCTGTAAGAATTAAAAAAAAAGGTCACATGTTTCTACAAAGGTATTAAAAGTATCCTGTTGAGAAACCTGGTGTGTTCCTTGCTGCCCTGGATGTCTTGCCTCTGTGGCTGCCAGAGAGGGAAAGAATCCTGATCTGTCCCATGGCCAAACCCTGGAGAATTAAACCCTTTGTCTCAGGAGCCTTTCACCTTCTTAGGCTGCTCTGAAAATCTGGAGACAAATCATAAATTGCCTTGAAAGAAATTTTGTGGTGGTGCGTTCCCTCTCCTGAAGATGATACTGTTCACAGCTGCATCAAAGGGAAAACACCAGAGAACAGAACTTGGACTAGAAGCTTTCAGTGTCAGTTTAGGGGTGAATGTTCGAAGTGGTCACCAACCCCGGCAATAAAAACTGTTGGGAGAGTTTTTGCCGCTCTTCTGAAAAACGTCAGACAGTCTAACATGTTAACAATGGGTTATGCTGTCATTAAGGTTATAAGGGATATGAAGTTTTGTGCTTCGGGGCATGAACCACCCTCTCTGGCAGCCTTGGCAGCAGTGGAAACTTAGCAAATAAGATGATTATAACGTGATTGTCCATTGTGGGGGTTTGTGTGTCTTTCTCTGAAGCATTTGATGCTGGCCACTGCTGGAGACAGGATATCTGGACTAGACATTGGCTGGACTACTAATCTGATTTAGTATAACAGACCTTTTATTCCTATTAAGCACATCTCAGTACAGAGTCAGGTTTCAACTAGTACTGATGGCCATGAAATGCTAAATCCACAGCCCAGTCTACTTGTGGATACCTGGCACAATTCTTCTCAAAGGGAATAGAGCGTGGCCAAATTCAACTTATGCCATGTCATATTTTTCAAACAAGAAGTAAAAACCAAGTTGTATACTTTATAATTTTCTCCCATAAATTGAAAAAGTAATGATGATGAATGATTTTGTACCTGGATGGCTAAATTCACATGACGGTTCTGCAAAGGAGACTTAATAGAAATAAGATTTGTGCATCTGACTACAGGATTAAGCTCCAAAATCAGAATAGCCTTTTAAGCTCTCTGTGTTGCTAGCATTCCTCTTGAACAGCATTTCCCCTTTTTGCTTGATCCTCAGATGCAGAAAGTATTTGTTTTCTGATGTGTATGCCTGTAACACTTGCTTGGGGTTTATCTGCAAGCTGATCCCAGACTCAGCCCACATTTACACTTTTGCAGAGTCCCTTGTTCCAGCCGAGTACTGCTGACCACAACTCTCATTTCCTCTCTCTGCAAATGTGAAATGAATACTATCATAACAGCCTTTCTTAGTATGTGCCAAAGAGAAAAGGCCTTTTTTCTGTTTTATATTTGACTATCCTGCATTTCAAATTACAAAACTGGTGGGATTTACCCCTATCATCATATGTAGTACAACTTCTACCAGGATCATCATGGAGCACCTCTTTTTATTCATTTGTCCAGCACAATCACCCTAAAATGATCTCCAGCATGTACCAATTGTGCCAGATCCTCCATTCATTTATGTTTGGTCATCATAGGTGAGAGCTGGGGAGAAAAAAATCATTCAAATGTGATATAAATATCACCTGTTGAGTAGACCAAACGCTATGAACCATTTAGGACAGAACATGATATGTACTTAGACCATGCTGTGCCTAATACTGTGGCATTCTCGTCAGCAGTCTTAACTGTAGATTAGAGATAATAATAATAATAATAATTAAAAATCAAAAAGATAATTGACATCTCTTGGTCAGTACAGCTATATGTCAAAGAGAGGAGCCGATTCTCATTTATACAACACTTGACAGAAAAGTTGACCAACTCGACTGTATGCACAAAGCAGCAAGGACCTGAAGTTGTCAGGACTTCTGACTTCTCCTGTACCGCACTTCTTCATCAACTCAAAATGCATGATCCTTCCTCTTGATGGACTGCTAAAACAGAGGCAAAAAAGCAAAACCCAGAGAATCATGCTGGTTTCTTTCCTATGGTGATGTCCTATGGATGTACTTGTCTTTATGCATCACAGATGAGTTCCTCCATCTAAATAATTAAAAAGAATCATCTCCAGTGCAGCAGATGTGCCCTGCTGCTGCCTTCTTGCCTTGCTGACCACTCATTCAGTTTGCCTGTGCTTGTTGGTGTCCTTACTTGCCTGACTTGCTCGGGCACATGGACTTCTTGATGTTCAGCTGAAGGGTATTTCCATATAACCTTTGGCAATTCATCCTGTGAACTGTAAAGGATTACACAGTCTGCCTTGCCTCCTCATAGCAGAGCAGGTGGGAAGGGCCATGTACCTCAGCTGTCAGTGTGGCCAAGGACAAAATTTTGAGTTGCCACCAATTTCAGCTTACAGTAGGAGACAGCTGTGATCTGCAGGGTGTCTACAAGGCCTGACTGAGACCGGGGATGTCACTGACTCCCAAAAATGTACCATCTAAGCAGTTAGGCTGGAAGAGAGGGAGTGACGTACCTAAAGTCATACGATGCATGACAGTACAGAATCCTCACACAGATCACACATGAAGGGCCATTTCTGCTGGCCCCCAAATCTCCCCCCAGGTATCAGACAGGGCTGCTTGCTGTCCAGTCTGTCTTCTGAGGTAAGTAGTTTTGTGCTATTTTGGGTCAGAGTACAAAGTAAAGAATTATAACCTCTACAAGGGACAGTGTCTCACCAGGGGTTGCTTTTGCAGCATGAAGTCTTAAAGAAAGGCAACCTCAAACTTTTAGTATTAAAGGGAACAACTCTGTCTTAATTTCCTGTGGTTTTACATGAGATTTGTCCACAAAGGAACCATCTGTCACCGTCTGTTTGATTTTCTTGATTTATTTTTTTTTCTTGGACAGTTTCACAGTATTGGTATGTGAATGTGCCTCTCCACACCCCTCTCAAAAGGCCAACTCATTTCTTCAATAGATTTGCACCTTGTGTTTTTGAGGTGGAGTGTACTTTTCATCAGGCACTGCCTTTCTTTGTTGAATGCTGGTCTCTGGGAGCTGGATGGAATAAGGAACAAAACACCCAACACACACATCAGCTCAGGTTACTTGGATCCCTAAAAAACATGGAGCTGTTCAGGAAGCGGGCTGGCTTTTGAAGGGGTGTTTGACATGCTGAAGGGAGTGCTCTTTCTCCAGGTGCTTCCAAGCTGGAAGTCATTGTTTGCACTGTGAATCTTACTGGAGCTTTTTTCATTATTAAAACTACACATTTCGGGAAAAAAAAGAACCAAAACACCAAAAAACAAACAAAAAACCCAACCAACCAACCAACCAACCAAACAAAACAAGAAAACCCTAAAGAATAATGTGAGAAATGAGAAATACAAAGAAGTGATGTACAGACCCAGACTTGCAGATCTCGGGTGCAAAAAAACCCCAAACCAATGACATGAAAATATAGCAAACTTCCAGGATCTGAAGGGGGCCTACAGGGTGGATGGAGAGGGACTCTTTGTCAGGAACTGTAGCAATAGGACAAGGAGTAACAGGTACAAACTGAAAGAGGGGAAATTTAGGTTAGATATTAGGAAGAAGTTTTTTTACTGTGAGGGTGGTTAGACAATGGAACGTGTTGCCCAGGGAGGTTTTGGATGCCTGAACCAAGGTAAGGTTGGACAAAGCAACCTAGTCTAGTGGGAGGTGTCCCGGCCCATGGCGGTGGGGGGATTGAGACTAGATGATCTCTGTGGTCCATTCCAACCCCTTAACATTTAATGGTTCTACGGAAATTCCTTTTTGTTTTTTTTTTGGAAGCCGTCCAAGAGGACAGCGCGGGCCACGCGCTGGGAACGGCACCCGCTGCGGGAGGAGGGGGCTGCGAGGGGCGCACCCGTGAACGCCCCCGAGGAAGCTGCAGCGCCCTTGGGAAAACGCCGATTTACGTGGCGGTCGGGGCGTCCCCACTGCCCGCC
>NW_021940208.1:17337401-17433975 GCF_001715985.3 Manacus vitellinus | reverse complement strand
CTGAGGAGGTGACTTGGACGCACTATTATCCCGCGTGAATCATCCCGTCGTCATTTGCCGAGGCTGGGAGAGAAGGCAGAGGGAGAGAAGGGGGGAAAAAGCCCGCACGCAGCTCATGTGGCGGTGTAGTCCTGCTGCCTGGTCTACCTGGCACCGCTGGTGCTGCTGCTGCTGCCGCCGCCGCCGCTGCTGCTGACAGGGATCTGCTGCCATCTCTGGTCTCCCGCTGGCTCCTCCGGTACAGCCTGGCACCGCTGCCCCTGGATAGCCCTGCTCCTCAGCCAGCCGCCTTCCCCGCTGCTTGCCGGGCGCCTATTTCGCGTAGGGGACGTGGAAGCTGCTGCCTCCGACACTGACACCGGTTTTGTTTCTTGAAGATCTCCGGCGGGCTGCTCTTGGTGCTGCCTTTTTTTTTTTTTTTTAAGTTCATTTTAAGCCATTTAGGGTAACATCAAAATGTCCAGCAGTGTTCCAGCTGATATGGTGAGTCTTGGACTCTTTATTAGTAGTGTTATTATAGAATAACGTTTATTTCGACCTGTTTTTGGCAGAGAAGATGGAAAGAAGGGTGTGGGAAGAAAAAACCAAAAAAGTCTCCGTTGCGTTTTTAAGGAACATTAAGTTCCCAGTTAATAACCCCCCCTCCCGCCCCAGATGCTGGTTCTGCTTCGCTTTTTGGTAGCGGAGTGGGAGATCTGCAGCGTCGCCTCCTGTGTAGCAAGGGAAGGGGGATACCAGCGCTCCCTTACCTATGGCCGTCAGTACCTGACTGCTCACGCTTGTCTCGTGTAGCACTGCTCTTCAGCACCGTTGAGCATTTTCTGGGGGAAGATAAATCGAAGTAGAACATTTGGGATGAATTGCTCGAAACGGTTTTTTCCTTTTTTTTTTTTTTCCTTTCTTTAAATACTTCTTAAACTTGACTTGTATCTTGCCGACGCTTTGTCTTCTGATGTTGGTGGGAAGTTAATCTGTTCACTTGCTGCCGGGTCAAGAGCGAGAGAGAAATTCTTGTGGGTTTTATTTTCATGGCGAGGTTCTTTGTGCACTAGCTGCAATCTGGACATTTTTCAAGGGCACTCCTAGTACTTCTTATGGCGGACTGTACTTCAGCTTGTATTGGATACTCGGCTCCGTACATTTAAAATAGAGAGGGATAGCTGGGCATGAGGAGGTAGGGTGAATCAGGTCTGCTAGGTAATCGTCCGTCCAGCACGACTTTCTCCGTTTGTATATATTTCCATGAATCAGGATATATTTCCATAAATCACTTAATTGGGAAAAAATAAAACCCCAGACTTGTAGCTACAGTTGAGTATGTTAGTTCTTTATTCTTAGGGCAGAATATTTTCATGTATCTCTACACGACTGTTCACATTTAAAGGTACTTTCCCCCCACCCCCGAAAGCAGAAGACTTATCTATGTTTTTTTTTTTCCTTTGAGGATGAAGTTCTGTTTTGAGTGTAAAACCTGCCCCGGTAGTGATAACAGTAAAACCGAGTAGCCCTTGTTTCAGTCATACTTAGGGCAAGTGGGCTGTTGAAATAATGGTATCCTGTTAGTTGCTGACTTTAAGTGTTTCCTTCACAGCTTTTGTACAGCAGTCACAATGAGTAAATTTTGACCAAAAAACCCCCAAACCAGTAAGATATTGGGGATGATCAAACACGTTTATAAGCTTACTTTTTTTTCTTTTCTTCCGCCTGCCTTTCTCAAATACTGTAAATAAATTTTGCTTCCCCTGGACGAAAAGACTGATCAAAGGATTTAAAGTCAGAGGCAATAATCTCCTCAGCTATCAGTTCTCACATATTTCTTTTTGGTCTCTCTCTCTGACTGTTAAAGCCTTCTGAACCCCCTTCTTGCTTGCGCGTGGCTGTCTAGCGTTATATCACAGAAATCCTCGCCTTGGCTGTGGAGGATTAGATGCAAATCTCAGTGCTGCTTTTTAAGTTGCCTGGAGGAGTCCTTTGACTGTGACATGAAGCGCGCTCCTCTTCCCTCTCACCCTGGGCTGAGCTGCCACCTCCACACTCCTACTAGGTCCTGGCTGCCACTAGGCCTGTAATGTTTTACATTTTCTACAAAAGATACAGATGTTAAGATAGGTAAAATACAATTTTGATTCTATGAAAACTATTTCCTCTGTTGTTACAGTGTAATGAGAATACCACTGCCGGGAATAGCTGGGCCTAGTGCTACTCTGTTTATTCAAATCAGGAAGAAGCTTGTTATACATAGTGGTGTTTAAATACTGAGTCATTACAAAAACATTTGAATGAAGAGGTTACCAATGACGATAGAATTTAACTGAATAAATAGATATATTCTGCTCTGGATGTATTTTGCCCTGTCTTGGGATCATTTGTCCTTTTTTTTCTGCATTATTAACTACACTTTCTCTATGAAAGTTTGATGTGTGTTGTGGAAATTCCAGTTATTAATTACAGCTAATAAATATTACTTTATAAAAAGAGTGCTTGAAAACTCATTTTGGGTCTCCTTTTGTCACCATCCTCCATATTTCAAAGGAGGTTGTTCAAGAAAGAAAATGAAATTGCCGTTTGTTTGCTCTTTAAAAAGGAGCACTTACCAGGCTGTCACGTTGTTTATATATGTTTTTATTTAATATAGGATTTTTAAGTTTGCATTTCTCTTATCCACCCACTGTGTAATTTGCATTTGCAAAAAATTGATTTCCCATTTCTTCAGGAGTTGGCATCAGTGTGATGGAGTGTCATGTTATGAAGACTCCATTACACTTAGTAAATCTGCTATGAATTACATAAGTATTATAATAATTATCTTGGAGACTGTTTATGTCAGATTCATGAACTAACCCTCTCATAATAATAATATTGTAATTGCTACTTCTTAAAAATGTGTTCATTTGTCTTCCTGTCCCACCTTTGAGAATGATGTGCTCTACATAAATTCGTAGTAAATTATCTGATCTTCAGCAAGCTTTGTATTTGTAAGTAGGCATAATTTGACCCAGTCTCCTGTTCTCTGACATTTAGTTGACTTCTTTCCAGAACTGCAGCAGATTTTACCAGCTAACCATTTCAACATCACTTCTTAAATAATTAACACAGTACTTTATAATTTGCATTCCACTAATAAATTGGATAGTGACACACCACATTCCGGGTATTGTAAGTTTGTGGTGTATTATTCCTTGGCAATGTGTGCTACTTACAGGTTAAAACTCCACTCCTGAAATAAAACCTGCTAATATTGACCTCTCTACCTGAGTAGTTTCATTACCTTCATTAGGACTAAACATGTATGGGGCAGTACTTGAAGATTATACTGCATATTTAGAGCCTAATTTGGTTCAATTTTTCACTGGTGACTGTAGTGGTAGCAGGGCATCTTTGATTATGTTCGGTAATTTCATCAGGTAATTTATCAGTTTTACCATTTGGTAGCAGTTAGAGTTTGACTGTGAATAACATGAGGGTTGTTTCCAAGTTGTATTTCTTTTGTAATGATACATAGACATGAGGTGGTTTATGGACTTGTGAAATTAATCACGCTGGTTTTTTGAGTGGACCAAATGAAAACGGTTTGATATTTGTTCAAACACTGTAGCTGACTATTTATAGCTATGAAAAACTCAATTCAGTCAAGAAGTTATTCCTCAATTGAATAATCCCCATTATTTGAATGGAGTCATCACAAGAATCTGGCAAGCTGCATCTCTGTATTCTGTGTGCCTAAGATACTTCTCCTTCTAGTTACAATTCTTCAGACATCTTAGAATCCCACAGTCTTAGAATTTAAGTCTGCATGACTGAAAAGTATTAACAGTGTCCACTGTTTCCTGTATTTGGTGCATTTTATGTAGGTATGAAAAGGCTCTGCCAGCACTCTCTGGGCAGTTCTTTGCATGCCCTCTAAGATATCCAGTTCTTTTTCTGTGTGAGTAGTAACAGAGGGTGATGCTTTTGGCTTGTGGTGGGGTTTTTATTGTTTGTTTGTTTTGCCCTCAGGTTGGGTTTTTTTGCATTTGATAAACAGCAGAGTGCCAGAATCTGTCAAACAATTAAAGGTTTTAATTTTTTATGTGCACAGCTATTGAATCCATATGCTATACTTAAGAGATGTAGGTGGTATGGGAGAGATTATTTTTAAGAAAACTGAATGTTTGGTGTGAGACAGTTGCAGACATACAAGAGGATGAAGTATATGGTCTAAAATACTTATATGTTTGGGCAATATTAAAGGGGGTAATAGGTGGAAGAACAACAAATAGAAACCCTGCTCAGTTCACTCCTTGTTAGTGTCAGCATCTTTAATGGAAATGTGTAGGTGCATGTTCTTTTTTAGGAAATTTAATATCGAATGGTGATGAATAGTTTAACATATATAGGGACTTCCTTTTTCATCCATATTAATGCAGGCTAATGGTGGAAAAGGTTGGACTTGTAACTGATGCTGCATCAGTAGGGGAATCTTAGCATCCAAGAATAAGGCTCAGACAGGAAAGATTCAAAGGAGTAGCTGGTTGTATGGCAGCTGAATTTTGTTGTCCACCGTTCAGTCTAAACACTCATTTAGGAATAATACATGTACTTTGTTCACTGGTAGCATTTTAATGTATTGGAACAAAATGTGAGAAGTCAGGCATCTCTGTTCTTCTGCTTTAGCTGCTTTTCTTTTTGCCTTCAGTAGATCCTTTTTCTGGTTTTGAAAATTAATGTATTCCTAGTAGCCTCTGTGCTTAATAGTCATAAGTTAGTCCCCTACTTTTTTTAATAATAAAAGTCTAATTATTTCTCTGTATTTTTGTAACCCCCCACATGTTGAAAGTTCATTACATTCTATGATAAAAATAACTTATTGAATTTTTCTGTATGGATATTTTTTCCTTCCCCTTTTTGATTTTTCACAATTGTTTGCTGATTGTAACAGATAGGAGTAGCCTATTTTTTCCCATTTTCAGGTGTTTGTTTTGGGTTTTTTTGCCTATTCTTGGAAAAGGAATTGGTGGGATCTGTGTTAGAAAGAACAGCTTGAAGAAACTTCTTCCTGACTGCGTGTATGTTGAGCCAATATATAAGCCGGTAGAGCCGTTGTGTAGCATATTGCAGTGCTTCTTGTAACAAAATGAAGAACCTCCTTCTTGTTATCTTTAGCAGTGGCCAGGGATAAACTTAGCAAAGCTGATGTTGAGTGTATATAGTTGGGTATACTCCAAAATGATTTGTTTTTATCATTTCCCCCACCCACGTGTTTTTGTTTCACAGATTAAAAAATGTCATACCTGTTTATCTAAAAACCAAAAAGAAACATCTTAGTAACTGTTGACGTTTTATTTATGGTATTGCAGTAGAAACTTTGTAACATACTAACACATTAAAGGTACTCTGAAACAGTGTTTGCTTGTCCTTCCTCTCATTTGCTTGGGACTGAGCAGCTGCAACCTGTGGATGAGAGGCTGGGCCTTGGTGCGGCTCTATACTTCAGATGGAAGCGTAGGCTGGTGGTGTAAACTGTTCCTTCCTTCCTGCCACCCACCCTTGTTGTTGTTGTTACCTGAATTGGTTTCTCTTTGCTTTTGTTGTCTCACTCCATGAAATACTGGAGGGCACATATACTGAAGGACATTCAACTCCTCCCTTATTGGGAATTCTGGGAAGCCAGCAGTAGCTGCTGGCAGGTTCCATCAGGACTGAGAGACAATATCCAAATGCTGAGTATATCTGAGTGTGGTAAAATGATCACATCTACAGCAGGAACTCAATTCTGCACATTAAAAAATTTACAGACATCATCTGTGGCAAATGGACTGGTCAGTCAGGGCCTGAATGGGGACAAATTGCACTTGTTAGATGTGGAATTAGGGACAACTTCAGGTATGTGTAGTCTGTGTTTCAGCTTGGAGCTTGTAACTGCTGTTTGTGCATATATAAACCTAAATTTTAGATCATTCAAGGCCCACATCTCACTTCCTTGGCTTGGCGTAAGGCAGTAGTAGGAAGTTAGCCTGGCTGAATGTGGTCCTTGCAGCAGACTTGGTAAGCAATGCTTTCATGATACTGAAAACAAAATGACTGTGGGCATCCTTTGCTGGGTTTTTTTTGAGAGTTCTTCCTAAGTGCAACTTTTGCTGAAAGCCATGATCATGGTATTTGCAGTCAGTGGGATTTACTTGTTTTATATTTCTGGTCAGATTTGCTACTCAGTAAAAGTCAGAATGTAAACTTTTGGTGATGTCTGTATGTCTGCATATACAGTAGTGAGCAGAATGGAGACCTCAGATCTGACTCAGCCTGTGAGTGCTACACTAGCTTGCAAGAATCCAGAAATATCTGGAAAGTGACTAATCATTCTTGTGGTTTTATGTAAAAGAGATAGTACAGCTTATTTTCAGTCTCTTCTGAGTACACTATTGGATCCACTGGCTTGGATATTCTAAGTATGGTGAAAGGTGTTGCTGCTGAGCAGTACTCTTTCTCATATTGTCTGTTTTCACAGCAATTCATTGAGGCTACTGAAGTAGCAAGCCTTCCCTGCCACAATTTTGCATGCATAAACTTTAGCTCATCATAATTATTAAGGGATTATGACTGAGTACGCTGATTTCATTTTAGAAGTTGTTGAAAATGAGCAGAATGTCAATAAGAAATTTTAATGTCATTATTCTCATGTCAAATCTAAACCTTGAGACCCCAGCTCTTCACCAGTTTCGGCATAATTTAGAAATCTGTCTTTTTGTATTCAGTTATTGTTAAAAATTATCCTGTAAATTCTTCTAGAAGGACAACCTTTAATTTTTGACAGCTTCTGTTATACATAATGTTGCAGAACATCTTAAAGCAATGACTGGAACATTTTTCACTTGGTATACCTCCAGACAAATAAAGTCACAGATGTACCACTAAGTGTTGCAAGCACTGATGGTGAGGAAAGACTGAGAGAAGGAAAGCATGAATAATCAAGACCCTGCAAGAACTGGTAGAAGAAGAGGTTACTGAGACATCAGTTGAGGTTCTGCAAACAGCATTGTGCACTTCAATATTATGGTTTTTTTTGTATCTGAAAAGAAATTTAAAGGGGGAGAAAAGATGCTAAACAAGCTTTCTAACAATGTAGATAAATTATGTAGGAGGTCTGTTTGTTTTTGAGAGCAGTACTTAAAGAAAAAGTTAAGACCTTCTCATTTGTAGGTCTGCCGTGCCTCAAAAGTATAGTTCTGCAAAAATACTTAAATGTTGCAGCTTACAACTCTTATATATTTGTGGAAATTTAGTGTATTTTGTGGTCACTAACTGGAAATGTGTTTAGCTGCTTGACAGAGGATGAGTTTATTGCTACTTGTAAACTATAGACAGTGAAGGCCTGCTCTCAATTCATAGTAAAATTTTGCAAGTATATTAAAAATCTGATTAAAAAAATAGTACATTTCCTACAAATAGTAACTGTGTATAAAATGAAAATTTGGCAGATTGCACGACTGTGATTCTGCCGTCGGTGTCTTATAGGGGTTTTTTTCTACTTTCTATAAAGAAATGTGAAAATAGTTTGCCAGTGGCAGGATTACGTTTGTGGGTTTGTTTTGGTTTGGCTACTCACTTAAAATTATTTGGGTGATTCAGTTTACAATTAAATGGAAAGCTTGTGGCAGAGCTTAGCTGAGACTTTATTCCATGACACTGTTGTTATGGAGACAAAAATAAACAAAAAACTCTTTTGAGTTTTACGTATCTGATACAGACTAACCAAGTAAAACCAGAGATTCTGTCTAGGGCTTTGGTAGGTTTGTTTTACTGCTACTGAACAAGAAATCTGTGCCTTAATGGGACGTGGGTACCAAAATGATACTTCCTGTTCAACTGCAGGGATGCAATCTGGAGATGTTTGTGTTGGTGTCTGCCTACTGTGACGCTTTCAGTCTCTCTTGAGGGCTGGCACAGGTTACTGTTCAGGCCAGTCTAATTTATGTCAGTAGCTTGGGCCACTGCTGAGGAACAAAGGTGGTCTTATTGTGGAGTGCTCTTTAGCTGCAGCTGAGGATCTGGATTTTGATCTGTGAATCTATTGGCCATTTGAATGGGAATGAAAGCTTAACTCGTTTTTTTTTTTTTAAGGGTGGTCCTGAGCTCTTCTGTAAACTCTGTGATCTTCATTATGCAATATTAACTGTTCCATGTTGCATAAGAAATTATCTCAAGCACTTGATAAAAGTGGGAGAACAATTTCAAAATAAACACAAGGAAGCTGTATGTGTTTTTCTTTGAGATTGAAGAGAAGAATATGTTTCATCTCAAAAAGAATAGTACTTCAAAGCCATATACTGTAGCATTGGTTCGTATCTCCTCAGCTAAGTTAGGATATTGTAATGCTTTGTGGTCTGGCAGAGATCCACATCACCATAATCTGTTTCTGATACTTAACATATACTTTAGATGGTACTACTTAATCTGTCCCCAGAATCTAACATATGTTTTTAATATAGAGAAATAATGGAATAGTGATAAAACAGTGAAGTGCAGTGCTAATCAAATGTCTTTCATAGCTGAGGTTGTAAATTGAGGATTCTTTTCTTAGAAGTAGATTAGTACCAATCTACATGTGAATATATGTGGCATATACTAGTAAGTCTCAGGAAACTTATTATAAGTTACATTACTATAAAACAGTTCTTCTAAAATAGCAGTCCCTTTCAGTATTTATTTTAAAATTAAATATTGTCTTACATGTTTTAGGCATGCTTACCTTTTATATACTGTAAGAGAGTAACTAGAAAGCTTTGTATGCTTTTAAAGTCTGAAGTACCTAGTTGCAGTATTTTCTTTTAATTATAGAATTCATATTTTCTGGGCATCAAAATAAAGTTAGTTTTTGAAATAGTGTGTTTATGTTTGATGCACAACACATTACTTAGAGCATATTAAATGTGAATATTTATATCATTTTTCCTGTGAATGAATATGCTTTTAATCTGTGCAAATGAGTTACACATCATAACAGCTGTGCAGTCACTTCTGAATCCAGGTTATTGATCTGTGATGGAAACAAGCTGGATTGGACTCGCATGTTTTACTGATTTATACTTTGCAAGCTTGTATAGCTATTTTTGGCAATAAACCCCAAACTCTTAGAAAACTTTATTAAAATGTTTTAGGAGTGTGGAATAAATCCCCATTTGCTAACTCCATATGATTCAGTGATAATGAAGTTAACATGAAATCACACACAGAATTCCAGTACCCATATTATAACACATAAGTGTTGATGAGGATGTAGTGTATGTTTATTAGAATAATTAAAAAGCTGTTTTCTCAATAGAGTTGTGTACTTTCTCTTATGAGAACTTCCTATGTTTTTGCTTGCATTAATTTTCTGGATTTTACCTGCTGGACTGCAGTGTCCTATACTTAGCAGGACTCGTTGTGGGAAGGCATCATGGGTTTTGTACCAAAATATGCTGTAATGTGTATTCTTTATGCTGTGGATTTCCAAGAAAAGCTGTTTTAAAGACCACCTGTATAATTCAAAGATATATTAAGTATTTTATGCAAGGTCAGTTCTGTGCTAGTTCACTTCAAGCTCAAATCCAAATGAAGGAAAGCTTTTATCTCAAAAAAAAAGTTAGAAATATGTTAGTGAGTGTTTCTAGTTGTCTAGACAGAAGACTAGGGTTTTAAGGTACAATGTATTAGGTCTGGCACTAAGGGAACAGCTTGTTACCGAGATATTTGACTTTGTCTTGAGCATCTCATTTTCATAACTAATGGCAAGATGACTAGGAGCTCTTATTAAAGAGGAACTGCTACTGGGTTTGGTTTCTGTCTACTTACTGCCTCTGGCCAGTATATTTCCATGAGAATCAGGATTTCATGTAAGCCTGAAAATGAAAAAAAATTTTTTTTTAATTACATATATTTAAAATTATTTGGAGTTTCAAAATAGCCACTGTAGTGGGTGGAATGCTAGGTAGACTGTAAGTGGGGTTGTAATGAGGACTCTGGTGGAAGTGGCCATGGGTGATTGCCAAATTGTCTTAGTTTGGGGAAGGTCATGTTGGGGTTGTTTCTTCTCACTAGGAAGGGAGAAGGTGGTTCAGGGGATAGCCAGGGAAGTCCCTATGGAGGGATGCAGTGCAGTTGCAGTGTATTTCTTGTTCGAGCGTTCTCAGGCAGGCACTTGATGATCCTAGCTTATGTGCTCCTTGCACTGAGCTGCAGGAGGTAAGTAGGAGTTGGAAAGCTTTTGATGGGGAAGTTTCGATGTGGATGGACTCCAGAGCCACAGCTGTAACTTTCCTTGAATTAACCATGAAGAATGGGAAATCTCTCTTTATCGAGCCTTGCGCTATTTTTAAGCTGAACTTGTCTTTCAGTACAGATTTTGTGGCTTTTAAGGAAATACAGTTTATCTTGTATGTTTTGCTATTGTGAGTATGGTGTATATGCCATAGCACTATGTATGTCATACATGGAAAACTCATATTAAGAGGGAACTCCTTCCACTTGTAAAATGAAGTACAAAACCAGTCCTAAATACCTGACTGTTCAACAGTATTTATCCATCCTATGGTATAAATGCTTAATTGTCTCTTCTTCCAGAACCAGGTGCTTTTCCCCCTCATCTTATTCAGCACATCCTCATTGTTCAGAGACTGGCAGTGTCTTACCTTCCTGTGCTGCTCAAAATTTTCTTGGAAGATAAGTCTTAATCTTCCTGTGATACTAGTCTCCTTAATAAGCATTTAATAAAAATCCATTACTTTTGGAAAATCTGTGGGAGAAGAGTTTATTATTTATCAAAAATTGTGGATATTGTGGAAATACAGTTTCACTTAAATATACTCCTTATGCTAGATGACACTGCAGCAGAGTTGCAGGGAATAAAATCCAACAGTTTCAAGTGCAGTTAGCCAAACAAAATTCAAACAAGATCAAGACTTTCTTGTTGTGTTGTTTTGGGTTTTGTTTTGTTTGTTTGTTTGTTTTTATTTTTGTTTGGTGTGGGTGGTTTGGTTTGGGGTTTTTTTGTGGTGGTTTTGGTTGGTTGGTTGATTTTTTTTAATGACATTTTATATTTTAGCTAAATTTTGTTGATATTTCTCAAGCCAGTGCTGCTCTGGTGCATCTTCTATGCCTGTCAATCTAGATTGTTCAGAGCATGACTGTACTAGCATTTGTTAAGCCAGTGTGCTCTTTGCTGATGTGAAGAGTTTATTCCAAAAGAGTTCTTGTGGACAGTGAGTTAATTATAATGAGGCAAAAATCAATAAAATATTTATACACTGAGATGTGCTCCAAGAACATTTGGAGAAAGGTTGTAACTATATTAACGAGTTGTAAATAGCAAGTTCTGAGGCTAATGCTTTAGGGGAAGCTGGTTTTCATACCTACTTTATTTAGGGTTATGTTAGTATTTCTTTCCACTCTTATTATTGTTTGAGAATCACATGGTTTTGTTGAAGTGCTTTTGTTGATCTTGCAAACAGCCTGAGAATCTGAGCACTTTATTATCAATTATTGCCTTAATGTAGCTGTCAATTTTCATTTGCCTACTTTTCAAATAACATGCTTTCAGTTTAAATCTGAAACAATCTTATGAGAAGGAAACAAATCCACAGCAATTTCTCATGTTCAAGGATGTGGGGATTTAGTTTTATTCTTAAATTATCTTGCTGAAATTCTGTATTAATTTTTTTTCTTTTTTTTAGGAAATTAAATGTAAGACAGACAACTTGTCCTATCCATAGAGCACAGAATGATTTTCAGTCAATGCTTTTATCTGCAGATGTGCTGCTTGGTAAATTTCAAAGTCAGCTTTGAAAAAAAACCAACTCAACAGACAAGTAACAAAGTGAATAATTCAGAGTGCTGACGAGTGCCAGATAAGGCAGAGTGTAGGTAGTTTCCTCCCTTTCATAGTTGATTCTGCTGCTGCATGTCAGGCCTGACTTTGATGCTTAGGTGTCATAGGTTATGAATTTTATTTATAATGAACGTGTGGTTAGGAGGTGATTTTGTTCCCTTTAATTGCTCTCTTTGGGAAAGAAGAAAAAAGAAACTTCTTGGTTTATCTTGTAGTTCTTAGCATATAGAAATGAATACCAGAGGTAAAGAAAATTGGTGTAGTTAGTACAGTTTTGAAGTTGGTTTTCTTTTTTTTTCTTTGACTAGACTTTTTTTGCAGGAAATGGAAGATGGAGAATTATACTTGAATAGGCTAAGCATTTTTTCCCGACTTATATCACATCATAGTTTTTCTTGCAAAATCAGATGGTAATGTTCCAAAAAATGGGATACAGTTTTTAGGAAGAACCATAGCTCTTTCTTGGGAGTTTGAAATTTCCTATACAAAAATCACTTACTCAGAATCAAAAAATATAGTAGTCTTGTATTTTTGTTCTGTCTTTAACTTTTGTGTAAAGCCAGCTGTTTTTTTGGGGTGCTCTGTTGGAAGCTGCATTGGCTCACTGTAGGGTGTCTGTGGAGCTGTTGGGATAGGGAAGAGAAATCTTTTGAATTGTTTCAAAGTAGTTCTTGCTGGGTGGCTGAAAAAGATGACATTCACTTTCCAATGTAGGCATTTTAGACTACTGCAGCAGTTTGTAGGATGGGTGGTGGTAGCAGCTGAAAGGAGTACAGGGAGAAGACAAATAATGATTACACAACCATCTAGTGACAAAGGTACAGATGCTGAACATATCAAGTGTCAAAGCCATCAGCCTTATTTATGAACAGTAATTTGCTGTACAAGCACAATGGGCTGCAAGAAACAGTCAAGAAGTCATCATAATTTTCTCTTACCTTGCATAGGTTTTGTACTTGGAGTGATTGAATGTAATTTAATTAAGTTTTTAATGTGTCAATTGATAACACATTTCTGACGGACACCCTTGCCCTTTCTCTGCCTGCCAGACACAAACATATCCAAATCCATCTCTTAGTATTTGTATTTTCAGTATTGCTGCAGAATGTAGATAGAAAAGCAGTTGCTTTGCTGCGTGGAAAAACTATTGAGATGTGTCTGTGTAAACATTATCTCACCTTTTGGCAAAAGTAAGTCTTACATTACCAAATACAGGCTTTAAAGCAGTAAGGCTTCAAACACTTAATTCAGCTGCCTTAAACATGGCATCTAATGCCAGTGTGCACATGCCAACATGTCCAGGATGTTCAGAGAGGACTGGCAGCAGTAACACAAGAGTTCCAGGAGAACCATGCCCTACAGGAGGTGCAACTGCTCTATATGAAGGGAATATTTCACAGCGCCTGAAAGTAGCACTAGATATATATATTTAGGTAATTCTTTTGAGCTGTTAAGAGTTTTGTAAAACCTCATTTCCTATCCTTTCATACTGGTTTTTGTTAGGTTGTCGTTTCTTAGCTGAAATTCATTAAGTAGTGCTTCAAAAATCATTACATTATTTAATTTACAGTAAATCATGGTTCTGACAGCTTTGTTATTTTCTACAGAAAACTCTCACATCTGCAGTTGTGAACACTGCAAAGGAAAGAAAATTTTCTGATATTCAAAATACATTTCTGTCATTTTAGTGTACCAGATTTTCTAATTACAACTGTATGGGAATAGCAGTGTAAAACTGCTTGTAGTGGTGAAGTAGGTACAGTGTGATTGCAGATCTTTGCCAAGCATGACCCAGTCTAAGCTGTTGCACACAGCCTGTTAAGAAGAAGAAAATGGAAGTTTATACACATTATCACTGTAAATTTGAAAGTAATTTAAGTTATCAAACAAATGACAATTTAGTTAATTTTGAACATTTTTAAACACACTATCCATCTTCATCATAATCTGTTGTGTAAAGTTGGATTTGAATGGTCTGTTTTAAAAATCACAGCAGAAATGGTGGTGTGTTTTTACCCAGGTGTGTAATCACACCTGTGGAGCAGGAGAGAAAGAATACTGTCTGTACATATGCTATGTTGATAATACTGAATTTTTTATAGTGGAATCTTGCAAAGAAAGATATGGATTGTTTGGGTTTGGGGTTTTTTTATATTGGATTAAAAGAAAGAGGCTTACTACTTTAAGCTTGACAGGTCTCTCTTGACATTTGACCTGACATATTTGCCTGAAATTTTGACCTGAAGATATTTCATATCCACAGAGCAGAAATGGATGAGTGAGTTGAAAAATTGTGCTTACATAATTAGATAATGAAGATTCTTTGGTATTATATAAGGTATAAATGTAGAGAAGCTTGTTATCATTGCCCTAGCAAGGTTTCTGTTGTATACTGGAGTAAATTTCATGCCTGTATTTTGATAAATACATTTTATGTTTATAGTTTGGAGGGCAGCTTTTGATACTTGTGTATTGTGTTATGAATTGAATTATGAATTGAATGAAGCCTTTGTGCTGTGTTTCATAGTAGCACTTTTGTCTTGAGTTTTGAAACATTAGTTTTGTGTGTACGGTGCTTCTTCATTGGATCTTTGTTGTTGCTAGTTTTGTTTTTTTTGGTTTGTTTTTTAAATTCAAGGTAGAAATCTAATGGTCATAAAATTAAACCTTTCCAGCATAAATTGTTGTGAAATTGTTGTGCAAGTTATTTTGCTTCATGTGTTCAAGAATTTCATGTAGAGGAATCTTTATATGGTATTTATATCTAAATATAGTCTTCGTTCCTTTGACAAGAATAGTCTTTGCAGTTTTGCTTTTAGCAGACTTCTTTTGGATGGCTAGATTCCATTACTGAGGGATTAATGAAAAATTGACATAGAAGTATTGATAGATTGGGAACCTTGGAAGTAACACTTGACCTGAAGAGTTGGATTATTTTTCTTTTTTAAAATCATTTTACAGTATAAAGAAGCAAAGAACTAGCAGTCCACAAGTATTATTTGTTCAACTCCATTTTCTGCTGTGGATACATGGGCTGTTACACTTTATAATACAACCTCTATTTGTGGATGAGTGTATCATGATTGTTGAATGCAGGCAGTTTGTTCAGAAGACTTTTATTGTTCAAACTAAGCTGAAAATGATCTGTAGGATAAAGCTGTAAAATAGTTCCGAATTTCCATGCTTTGGAAAGCATTATATTGCCAAATCTGCGCACATGTCTTTTCTTTAATTATATTTCCTTTCCTTTGAAGATTGATGGTTAATAAATTACATATCTATTAATATAACATGCACAATAATCTATTAAATATTAAATTTTAGGGTTTAATTTAGATAGGAAGAGAATTTCCACCCAATGTAATGTATTAAAGAGGTCAGTCTACATAACTCTCGTGGGCCCTGAAGTAAGTAGCATGCACATTTGTAGCATCAGTATGCTACTTATTTAGGGAGAATTGACTGCCTAATCTGTAGTGATAGATATTTGAATTTTGTAAGTTTAATAATTATAGAATCATAGAATAGTTTAGATTGGAAAAGACCTGCAAGATCATCAAGTCCAACTGTTAACCCAGCACTGCCAAGTCCACCATCTAAACCATGTCTCTAAGCACAACTTGTACACATCTTTTAAATACCTCCAGGGATGGTGACTCAACCACATCCCTGGACAGCCTGTTCCAGTGTTTGACAACCCGTCTGTGAAGAATTTTTTCCTAATATCCAGCCTAAACCTCCCCTGATATGTGTTCACATTTCTGTTTTGGGAATGGTCAAGTCTCTGTAAATGAGCAAATGTATCATTCAGACATGTAGAAATATTATAGGTTTTAAAAATTAGAATGAAGAATTGCAGTTAAGTAGTTATGTTGTGTTTCGCTTTCTTTTTTAAACTGATGAAAGACAGGGCTATGCTACTTTAGCTTGAGCCCATGTTGAGCTTGTTTTTTTGTGTCATTGAACTTGCTGCTTAAGAGTTCACAGGACTGACAGACTATTATTTCCAAGTTTAAGAAAAGTCTCTAATATAAACGAATGGTTTTTTTAGAGGATACCTTCACTTCTTCCTGTACCGTGTGAAGAGGTTAAGACTTTGATTTATGAAATAATAGAAGGGAATGATACTTGTTATTTATAACAAACAAATCTCTTTTTCCCTCAAACCCTGATATAAAACAAAGATAACAGCATTACTCTTTTCTTTGGTTGCATGGCATGACATTCCAAAGCATATATGTAGAAGGCAACTTTGTACCTATGTGAATATGGGGAAATTTTTTATTGTTTGGGGGTTTTTTTCTTATGCAATATATTATTTAGGCTTTTTTTGCTTGGTATGCCTCTAACTGTTTTGCTTGAGGTACACGGAAGTATCCTTAAAACTCCTTACTTCTCTGAGCATGGAATTTTTTTTTTTTCAGATAACAAAAATACTGAATGGGATATAATCTATAGAAACGTGGTTTTTGTTCTAAGCATACGTATGTGCACTCCAATAAATGCTTGGTTTTGTTTCATCTGAGAATTATTCTAAGGGTTTTTAAATATTGTATCTCAATTATGTTAAAAAATTATATTTGGAGACTGAAGCAAAGACCAATTTCATAACCTGTGCCACCATCTGTTAAATACACCAGAAGCTTATTTTTTTTTCCTGGATGAGTTTAGCCAGCTGTCCATTTTGCACTGTTGCCCGGATGGAGGCGTGCATTTAAGAATAACACAGTAGGCTTTCTGTCAGTTGACAAAAAGCTTTTTTATTTTGATCTGAGACTCCTTTAGCTTGTCTGACACTTCCTTATATTTAGTCTCTGGCTGAGGAATGTATTTGAAACCTTTCCCCTGTTGCACTCCTGTAGTCTGTGCTTTCATCTTCTCCCACTTAGGTCTGGAGCTGCTCCACAGGACCAGACATGTGCCATGCCAGCGAACCCTCTGCAAGACATGTGGACGTATTTGCTAGTGGCAACCCAAAGTCCATTTAATCCTATTGACATCCAGCCCACGTGGCATTCAGTTAATCTGTCAGACACTCTCCTTGCTTTATCTGACCCTGTGAGATGATACAGCAACCAGCTCTTCGCTGACTGCAATTTAGAACTGGCTTTAATTTTAAAACATAGTTTTAGGAATTAATTTTCTGACCTCTGTGGGAGTTTTTGCTTTTTTTTAAATTGTAAAATAATGCCTTAGTAAAATCTAGGAGAAGTCAGTTGAAGAAACTACCTGAGGCAGTGCACTGTATTTTGTGATTTGGATTTCTGTGAAATACGTTGTGTTCTGTGTATGATCGCTCACTCGTAGGATAGCAGAGCTCATTTCGTTGTCTCACTCTCTTCTGTCAGGTCGAGATTGTTGGGCTGGGAAAGGGTTTGGCTTCACTTCGTGTGGAAATCCTTGTTTGCCTGTTCTTCATCGCTGTGTTAGCTAGGGGTGTCTGCACCACCTAAAAGCAGTGTTGTGTATTCACAACAGTGAATTCAGTATTGTGTATGAATACCCCAGTATATTCTTGTCCTATCCAACTACACTTTCTGATCTTCTCAGAACATCAGCACTGTTTTGGTACAGCTCGATGAAGTAGCATTTTGCTGTGTCTCTGAAGTGTAGATATGCCTATGAAACAGAAACAGGAATTTGTTGCTATTGTATGGAGTATATCTGGATTACTAATCAAGCTATGGTATCAAAATACTTGAAATGTTTGCTTTCCTTATGTGCATGTGTCAATTGGATAAACTGAACGTGAGAATTAATTGCATCCAGTCTCTGCCGTTTGTACATAGTTTGCTTTGGCTTAACTCTATTGGCCCAGCTCATCAGAGGCTTATTCTAGGAAGATCAAGGGCCTCAAATCTAGGCTTTTAAAATCTCCTTTGCCCCAGCCCTTGTCTTCAAATTCTCACTGGAAGCTTTGTAGCTAAACCCAGAATATATAAGGTGATCGCAAGACAGTTCATTTATCTGTGTTCCTGGCAAGTGGACAGCCAAACCAAGCACTAAATGCCTTTGTTCAAATGTTTTGTTGAACCAGTAGACAAAATAGTGCTATAAGCTCTGTTTTGGCAATTCAGTGTCTCCTTCTACTTTCTCATCTAGTCATTATGTCTGGACAGGATTAGCCATGTAATACTTGCCCTCTGCTGACCATGCTTCCACCATGTCCTTATAGTAGGATTTAGTTAGTGGTCCTGCTGCCCAAAGAAGAATTGGCCACTGGGTGGTTTGAGGGAGTAGTAATCTACCAGAAATTTCCCCAAAGCTTTTCCATATGTCCAGCTTAAAACCACTCTTCTGATGATAGTAGTTTTACTAGATCTGACCCCAGCAGAGGGGGGAGAGTGGGACCATCCCTTTCATCGATAGCCTGCATTCACAGAAGTCCAGATGTAACACGAAATGCACACTCCTTATGAAAAGACCAGCTAGCTGAATGTTAGAGATCCAAGCGTGCTTACATTTATGTAACCACCACTGTACTGAGACAATGCCAATCTCCAAGCAGGATCATAGCAATGAACATAGCTTAAAGGATTAGTTGCTTGTCAGGCAAAACAGAAGCACTCTTTTAATTTTTTTTTTATTTATTTCATGAACTGAGTTTGAATAGTGAAAGGTACATGAATACCTAAATAGTCTTCATTTTAAGTAGTTATTGCTGTTATAAACTTCCAATGGAATTGAATTACTAAGAAGAGAATTAAGGAAATAAATTTCTTTCATTTTAATGCCTTTTTGATACAGTATTTACTCACTTCCTTCTCATATTCTGAGTGCCGTATTTATCAGACATTAATCTCCCTACTGATGGTGTTTTCTGTGTGTGGGAAAATAAATCAAGAGGAAGGGTGAGAAATCTGTAGCAATAAAAATCTGTTGGTCTGACAGAGGACATGAGTTTTAATAAAGCTATAATATGCATGTGTGTGGGAGGCATTGGAGGTGTTCATCTATTCCTGTAAAATGGTTTTTTTGTTTTGTTTAGCCCTTCAGCTATCGGTTGTAGTAGTGAAGTAGTGTTATAAACTGTTAAGGTAGGGTAGAAGATTTTTTCTTTTTAAGTCTTGGAGTCTCATAGAAAATTTGTGAGTCAGAGGTTGTTATGCAGGGATATAGTCCTAGACCCATAATAAATCACCTTTCCAGAACTTATTAGTAGGGCTTAAACCTGTTGGTGAGGCTGCAAAATGGGGTCTTTGAAGCTCTACTCAGTTTTACGAGTGCTTCGGTATATGGAATGTGTTTAATACAAATGGTATTTAAAAGTAAGAAAATTCATATTTATAGATCGTTGACTCTTAAGGTTAGAAAAGAC
This sequence comes from Manacus vitellinus, assembly GCF_001715985.3. Lineage (NCBI taxonomy): Eukaryota > Metazoa > Chordata > Aves > Passeriformes > Pipridae > Manacus > Manacus vitellinus. The sequence continues at coordinate 17,414,815 of NW_021940208.1, read as the reverse complement.
CTCTGAAGGCGTGTTGCCCAAAGCAGAACTACCTGTGATGGTGGCTCAGAGCAGGGCTAACCTCACACTTCGATCACGCTGCTTGAGCCTCGTTCATTGGAGTTCTGTCTGTGTCAAAGATGCCAATTCTGCTGCCTCTCAGGGCCAGAGCTTAACCCACCTTCACTGGGAGGGTGTATCTGCACGTGCAGTGGGAATTTTCCTTGCTACAGCTTGTGACTATCAAAATGCTACATAATGCTGTTAGATACTTTAGCTCTTTGAAACCAATATACATCAGAATTCCCTGTATTTTAAACTCTGTAAGTGATGGGTTTGGCGTCTGTAGCAAATAGGGAGTTTGCCTGTTCATAGGAGTTTGAAGAGACACCTGTAAGGTTTTATCAAAATAACCTATCATTCTGCATTCCCGACTTCTCTACATTGAGGTGTTTGCCCTTATCGATAGATAGAATGGTTATGATTGCATAGATTTGTATTGAAAATCAGGCTTATGTGAAATATCAACAAAAAGGTCCATCTCAGTTTCTTAGGTGGAAGTAGGAAAGTAAATTTATGTTTTGGGTTAAGAGGGACTTAAAAATAGCAAGACACTTCAATTGAAGCTAGATAGCTAAATAGGAACAAAGAAAAGAATTCTTCCCAAATGCTAAACAGGCCATTGTGTGTGTGAAGCTTTGGAGAGGAGCAGTTGATCAGATTTTTGTAAGGCAAAAGACAATAAACAGAGAAAAGTTTACTCTCTTCTTTGCTATTTGTAATGGGAAAAAGTGCTTTAAAAATGTATGAACAATGTTATGTTCTCCCATACATCTTTTTGGGTCAGCAGTTAACCTTTTTTTCCTTGCATGTATAGTAACCCACGTCTTGTTCACTTATATACTTTGTTTAATGTGTTTGGACTTTTTTTGTTCCATTGGTTTTGGTTTTGTTTTAGACTTTATTTTAACATCTGCATCAGGCTACTGAAAGAAATAAATACAAAGAGGGGAAAAAGAAACCAGCAAATATCTTACTTAATCTGAATGGTGTCAGTGATACTAAAAGATGTGGAAATTGTGTTTTAAGTAGTTCTCTGAAATGCTGCATTGCATATGTTTCATAAATTTTTGAAAAGAGATATTGATCTGTGAAATATGCATCCTGATGGAATTTGGTGCTAGAAAAGAGGAAGGTCTGGAACAGAATATTGCTCTTTGCTTTTGTTATCAAAGAGGAAAGGGGCCTCAGTTAGTGATGATCTTGTCCGTGTCTGGACAAAATGTGATGTTTGTTTCGCTCTCCTGTGTTTCACTTGAATGTTCACACTGTTGCTGTACCTATAAAACAAAAACTCTTTTATTTGAATATGTATTCCCCTGGCTTTATTTATGAAAACCCCTTCCATTTTCTGAAGCATGATAAAACACAAGTAATGTTCTTAGTTTAATCCTGCAAGGCCACTGGGACCTGTGAGCCTCAGGATAATGTCACATTAAATGTGACCAATACCTCCCTCTGTATGCTGTCAAGCAGTGTCATCCTTGCAGCAGGTTTTGTAGTATTTTTAGGTCATGTGACAGTATATTGGATACTGTTTTTTGTGCTATGAGTGCTCATGTGTGTTTCTTTTGCTGTCTCATTCTAGTACCAGGTGTAAACAGGCAATGACTCAGTGAAGGAAAGCACGTTTATAGTATTTACATATCAAGGGAATGTGAGTGACTGATTATATCTGGTGACTTTTTTGATCCTTTGGATACAGGAAAAAAAATATCCATGCCTGTCACTCAAAGAAAGAATTTCAATACTGGAAATAAAATTATGACGTAAGAAAGCGCCAAAATCACCTATAAAGTTTTTTTAGACTCAGTAAAGGGTTTGGGTAGTTTTCTAGGCAAGTGATGCTTCAGAAGATCTTAATTTTAATGAAAATGACACTATGGGATTTTTTTCCTCCCTTCAAATATGAGCCATGAAGAGAAAAGTTCATGCTGTTTTAATGAATTTTAAAATGACCTTTTCATAATCTTAGGAGTTGCAGGAGGATATCATAAAAAAAACCAAAAAATACCTTCAATTCCCAAATTACTTTCTGAACAGATATTTATGCCCTGCAATATGTTTGTCTTTCTAAAGAGATCCAATAGTTGGTATATTAAATATACATTTAATTCTCTGTGCCAACAGAGGATTATGAGTTAAATGAGAATAATTAGATTTATATACCAACAATTGAAAATATTGTAGGAGATTCCTTTCTTCCCTGGACTTCTGTCTGACCCAAAAGTCCTAAAATCCCTGGTGTGGTTGTGGGAAAAACTGTGTTAATTCAGGTATTATGTAGACAGCCATATGGTAGGAGAAGAAACAGAAGGATTTTTTTTTTTTTAATTAGATAATGGTGGAGATACTGTAGACTGCAGCATCTTACAGTGCCAGCTGGAAACTATGCCATGCCCCTTGCCAAACTGCTGATGCTTCCCTTGTGTGAGCTTTCTTCATCAGGGCTTTTTACAAATTCCAATTCCTCTGAGCACAGAGACAGTCCATCCCAAAATGGGCAAAATGAGTGGATGAACCAGTAGACTGGCTTGGTTAAACAAGGAGCTCATGGTTGGATCATTAAGCTTAAGGAGGTTCTACCTAACACTTGGTTTTCTACCTGCAGGTTGGTTACAAGCAGACCTGCAGGGGTCTGTTGTAGGACCAGATTATTTAATATCTTCTTTCAGTGACCTGGAAGGGGAGACAGACACTTGTCTTGTGAACTCGCTCCTGTGAACACCAAACTGCAGGTGCAGTTGACCTGTGTGTGGGCAAGGCTGCCATGCAGATGGACTCAGGCAGCCTAGGGAAGGGACAAGCAGGAAAATCAGAAAATTCAGCAAGAACAGATGTCTTGCAGCTGGGGTGGACTAACCTCCAGAAGTGAGGCTTGCTGGGGACTGACTGACTGGGGAGTCAAACAAAAACTGCTAGTGTGTCTTGGCAGGAGTGAAGGCTGACAGCACCCAGGTGATACCAGGAAGAACATAAACCAGGGAATTAGGGGAAGTGAGTGTTCACTTTCACTTGGCTCTCAGTAGACTGCATCAGGGATACAGTGTCCAGCTTTGAGCGTTTTTTCCTGTACCTCACTGAAAGAGGAAATGTGTTGATGAGCTGCAGCATGCTCAGCAGAGGCCACTGAGGTGGAGCACTTCTGTGAGGAAAGACTGAGGGAACAGGAATTCTTCAGCCTGGAGAAGAGCTGACTTTGGGGACACCTAACACCAGCTTCCTAGTATCTACAAGGAGGCTGTCTAAAAGCTGGAGCCAGGGTCTTTACTGACTGAAAAAGGTGGGAGAATGAAGGACAGTGGTCACAGATGGGAACAAGAGAGGGTTTGCATTGTGGAGAGGGATCTTTAGTGTTCAGGTTTACTTTTCTCTATCTTGCTGCTTGCTAGAGAAATCTTCTGGTCATAGCAGTTAGTAAAAGAGCTTCCTTCTTTTCCTAATCCATGGTGAACCAGACCACCCCCCACAACTTCTGAGCGTATGTATTTTTATCTTTATTGTATAGCCAGCAGAATATGCTTGGAAGTAAAGATGCTTCATAAATTGGCCGAATCTTTAGGTTAAATGGCAGTTTTATTGTTAGGAAATTACCTTGAAATGATTTTTAATTAAATCTAGGTTAAGATAAAATTTAAAACCACACTGTATATACAATATTGCAAATAGAAAACATAAATGATATAAAGAACACAACTGCAGAAATGTAAGAGAGGGTATAGTTAATTGATTTACTTTAAGATTGAATGTGGAATACCTCCCTCTTGTTTGCCATATTTTATTTCTTGAAACCCACCTTGACAGGGATTCTGTCTTTTTGTGTTGTGTTCCATAGGTAGTTGCTTCTCCTGGAACCTCTTTATTTTATATTTTTTTAATCACTGAGTTTTAAGTCCTGAAAGGCTGTGAATGTATTGAATCACTTCCTTGAAACTTCTTAATTTATACTTCAGAGAATGTCTTCCACTGTGCTAACACAAGTACTGTCTTACTTTCTTGAAGATGGAATTGCAGTTTTGTTTTGTCTGGTGTAGTTTTCAGTTGTTTTTGTCTTGGTAGTAACAACTAAAAAAGGCTTGAAATGTCTTGCTCTATTTTCTGTGCCTTCTCTAATGCTTATAAATCTTTGAAATAAATGTTATCTTCAACTACATCATCTATCTCTGTCCAATATTCATTAAACAACACACTTGTTACTAACATCTCAATGAGATATACGTATATATGTATGTATCTCACTATTAACAATAGTAGTGGAGTGAGAGATATACATATCTTTGTATATTCCAGCTTTGGGGTGATAATGAATCTCAGGTAATCTGTCGCTCAGGGATACAGGGATACTGTAACATTCTTTTCTCTTTTTTTTTTTTCTGCAGTGTTTTTATTGCTTTATATGACCTGACTCTCTTTTACTCCAGACTGTACTTTGCTCAGTTGCATTTGTGTACTTGTCTTTTGCTCTGTCTCTCCCTGCTATGACTTTTCCAAACACTTCCTTGTTCACAGGCAGAACCATCTGATGCCAGATTTGTATGAAAGCCTCTAGTTCAGGCTTGTGTTCTGGTCCAGCTAAAATATCTGTCCCTCTGATACATCTTTTATAGCTCAAGCAGAACTAGGCCTAAAGCTGTCTGCTTTACCTCTGTTCTGGTTACACAGGCAGTATCAGCTTTCTGATTGTCACTTGGGTCTATAATCTGGGTGCCATTTTTGAATGGTGTGATTCACAGGCCTTAATGGGATCTTTATCCAAAGCTTTCAGATTCTTGTTTCATAACAGCTCTAAGTAACTTAAGTTGTCTTGTCCCTAGAGCTAGTACTGTCCAGGTTCTCCTCATGTCTTTTTTTTTTTTTTTCCAGTTACTGCAGTATTCTTTTCTCTGACTCGTTTTATGAACTTCCAGAATGATCTGCAAAGATATAAATGTAATGTTTGCATTCTTACTATATCTGTTCACTATCTCTTTCTTCCCTAGTTCATGAAAAATAGGTTGCTTATCTTTGTATCATACACTTCTGTTTTCTGCTGGGTTGTTTGGCTCACAGTGGCAACTGCATGTGCACTTAATGATCCAGTGAGTACATCTTGACCTTTATCCCATACTGCCCATTCTGTCCAGAAGGAGTGTTGTATATATCTATTGCAAACTTAACGTTTTCCTTCTTTTTACATCCCTTGAATTTCTTGTACAAGTTTCTGTAAGAATTTTGACAACACAAAGGTAATATTCCAAGGCTACAGACCATAATAATAGTCAGCAGTGCTGTCTGTGTGGTTTGTTTGTTGAGCTTTTGTATTTCCTTGAGTTATAAGGGACAGCTTTTTTATTCTGGTAACAGTTAAGTGTGCTAGACTTCAGTTCTGGGCAATATTGTCATACAGATCAGTAAGGACGATGTGGACAGTGTCTGCTTATAAACTGGGGAATATAAGATTTAAGGCAAACTGAAAGTTGTAAGGTGTCACTCCCAGAGTGACAAAAGTCCTGACCAGCAGCTGGGCACAGCAGTCAGAAAAATGGTACAATAGTAACAGGTACAAGTAGGACAAAAGTTTGAAGGCAAAATTTAAGTGTACTTTGGATCGTGCAGACACTGCAGGTGAAATGAATGGTCAGATATGTAAGAGACTAAACTGGGAGAAAGTGTATAGTGTCACATAAATGTGTGAACACAAATGAGTCACTTGGACTGGGTGCAGGTAATTAGAAAACACTGCTGAAAGCAGGAAAAATTAGGAAAATAGAGAAGAAAATTGATAGAAAGCAGAATGTTGTAAGAGACAAGAAGGGCAAAGAGCATCCAGGATCACAGGAGTTCATAGATGACTAAGGATTAAACAGAGTCATCAGAGTAATTTATTGCAGTTTTTGTTCACCTTCTGAAAATAAATTGGGTTTTGGTTTCTTGACAAGTTGCAGTCAAACAGGAAAGGTGTTTTTTGGGGATTTGAATTTTTTTCCCCAAGGAACAAGAACTCACCCACCTACAAAGAGTAAAGTTAATTGTGTAGGATGATTCCTGGGGGAAGCTGAATATGATATGCTTATAGCAAGATTTCCCCAGCGTTGTACGTTTAACATGTATTGCTGTGGATGGTTGGTTTCTTCAGTTGTATTTACTTCCTCATGTAGTTGCGTTTAGTTCAGTGTGAAGTAGGAAGTGAACCTTAGAGACAGTAATGTGGGCCAATGAATTAATTACCAGAAAGCTGTCAGCTAAAATGACTTCCGCAAAGAATGACTTGTTGCAAAGCTTCTCTTCAAGATCTAAGTCTTTCAGGAAAGAGTAAGTATTGTGTTCTGATAACAGTTTCCAAGATAAGTGTAAATAGATGGGTTTTCTTCTCTTAAGTTAGAAGGCAGTTATGTATAGATAGTCAGTTAATGTCGAACACATGGTACATCACTCAAGCATTACCACTGGACCTTTACATTTATTTCCATTTGTCTTGATACATTCTTTCATACTTTAAATTTAAAAAATTGCTTTTAAAAAATACATGAAGTGCTTCTCCTTTTTCCCTGTCTCTTCATTTTTCTCAGAAGCAGTCACTTCATTCTCTGTCTCCTTTTGGACAAACAGAGCAAGTCCTTTCTTAAGTGAAAACCAGTGTAGAAAATATCAGTGTCATAGGTGTAAGTCTCAGAATATTAAGTGTGGTCGGTGTAGAAGGCTTCAATAGAAAACCTGGGTCAGCATTAGCTATCTCTTTCCTGCTAACATCGTGTGGGTAATATCCCTCTTTTAAATTTAGAAAGATGGCATAATTAGGGACCAAAGAAACAAAGAATTTATTCGGCGCGCCGGGTCCTTCTCTCACCAAGTTTCTTGGGGAGAAAGACCCTGTGGGTGTACAGCTTATACCTTTTATAGTTTTCCAAAATCCCACCCTTCTCAGATAAGTTTTAATTTCTCTGGAAAGGGGCTTTCCCTTTATCCCAATTGGCTGCAAGCCTTTCCCTGTCAAAGGTGATGGATCTTCCTTTGTTCTTAGCCCAAGGAGAAAAGGAACCTCGTGTACAAAATGGCCCTAAAAGATTTAATTTTTAAGAATTTTCTCATTTCCCTTATCCTGCCAGAAGAGACCCTGATACCCAAGTTCAGCTCTTGGAACTTGGATATCTTACAACTTCACGATACACCTATTTATAAAAAACCCATATTTTTATTTCTCATAATTTTATGTATTAATAATGAAGTGAATATGGGTCCGTCTTTCTCTAAAAATGTTTTTCTGGACATATTTGAGTTGGATATACAACCTGCAGTTTTATGCATCAAAAATGTAATTGTATGGTTTCATGAGCAATTAAAATACTTGTGACTGTTTAAAAACCCAAACAACTCTACAAACCCTTTATTTTACATACAAATATCTAATCTCTTAAAAGATATGTATTTATAATTCAGAAGCACTTTATGCTTTTATGCAAAGGGGAAACAATCAGTGTTATTTCAAGAAATTAAATATTTGTTCTGTGTTTGTGCTGCTTTCATACTTGAATGTGGGCAAAGGGGAAAACATTTTGGTTAGTGATACAGTTCTATGTTAGAGCATACGTCAAGTGTTACCAAAAAAAAGCTAAAGAAGCTAGCATAAAAATATATTAAAATTCCCGAGGTACTGTTGGAATGACTGAAAGTTGTTCTCCTTACTAAGCAGTCTAGATCAGAAGTTGTAAGGTCTTTAAAATATGCTAGTTTTGGAAACTGGTGGTTCAGAAGTTTTGTTCTCTGCACAGAAAACCATTGCCTGTGGAAGCCACTGCTGAAAAATATTTGTTGTTCTTTTTCTTAAGCTCAAACTAAGAGCATGTACTTAGGATGGTGCTTTTACACCCCTTTGCAGGGACAATATGTCTAACTACAACTGTTTGAAGTGTGCATAGGTACAGCACAGCCTTCAAAGTGGAAATGGAAAGTTTTCTCAGGTTGAGGCTTATGCCTTTGGCCTGTTATCATGAACTTATGCTTCCATCTGTTAATCTTGCTGCTTTGCTTATAGGATAATTTTTTCCCCATATGTATTTCCCAGTGTTTCTCTCTGCACTGGTTTTTGTGCAGGAGACCAATCTTATTGACAGCATGTGTGTGTTTTTGGAGAGACAGAAGGGGATAGAAGGGGATCCATTTAGCGCCTTGTCATCTTTAATCTTTTTAGTTTTCTTCTTAATGCTTTTCTATGAAGCAATAATAGCTCTTTAGGAGAATCTGTTTGGCTCCAGCCTGTTGTTAGGAAGTGGCAGAAGCAGCAGCCTGGGGAGCTGCAAGTCAAACTTCCAGGTTCCCCCCACAAGCACATGGAAATGATGCAGAGGCCTCACTTGCACCTTCTTCTATTGAATCGGTGTTAGTTGGACACTCAGCATCCATTCAGAGCTTAGTTTGTTGAGAGAGGGGAAAAAATAATAATTAAAAATAATTATGACCTTGTCTCGTGGTTTTAATGTCAGTTATATTTCCTTCCTTGATGAAACAAACAGTATAATAACAAGGGAGTGCCATTGTATTTTCCTTTGGAAAACTTGGAAGTCTTTAACTGATGAGTGTCTGTGAGTGTAGCTTGTGAAGCAGAGAAGTAGGATGAAATACACTTTTGATTTATGTCTCTATAGTAATTTAGCCTACTGCAAGCACCTTCCCTCTGTGCAAGTGCTGTTACCAAACCACAAAAGAAATAATTAGAAGGCAAGAAACATTCGGGTTTGTGTTGCAATTTGCAAAGTTCTGAAGAAACGTGTTTTCTCTGTATGTATGTGCATGTGTTTTATAGTAATGATTATCAGTATTTACAGATTGATCAAAATTATGCTCTTTTAAACTTCCCAGTGCACCTTAGACTTAGTGCACTTGTATTTGACTGAAATTTTATCCATACACAGAAATATCATATTAGGAACTATGTTTACTATTAAACATTGACTGAGAAAATAATGGGTTCTAAGTAGCTATGAATTGTTATTAACCCTTAAATTCAAGGAGATTTGAGAAGTTCAGGTGTATGCAAGGGTAAAAATGCTGTTTTGGGGGTAAAGGATTACTTTTTCTTGATGAAATATGATGTTTCAAAATAGATCAAAATTGAGTGGGCCACGTGCTGAATTACTTCCTTTTTGGACCTGAAAATCATGCTTAATTGTTTGTTTGAGGTAAGAAAAAGGATGGGGAAAATGCTGTAGGAGTTAATAACTGTATAAATTGTCTATGTACAGTGAGGCAGGTTAATGGTAAGATTTAAAGAGCACAGAGGATGTGCAAGGTAAGCATTCAGTAGAATTTACTAGTTTGTTTTAATGAGACAAAAGATGTAATTTAGTAAGAATAATTGTAAAAATTATTGACATGACTTACGTCAAACAGAGCTGTTAATTCTCAAGAGCCAAAACCAGTCACAGAAGGCAGGAAAACATCCTTCAGTTATGGCACTGTGGAACTGAGACTCCCCATGAAGATTTTCCTTCTTTCTCTCAGATATCCAGAACAGGTTTATGACAAAGTAAGACTATCTGCAAGTTAGTATTCTCCGTAGGGAGATTTTATACTGAGAAGTAATACTGTAATTAATAATTATGGAAGTGTTTAAAGGTATACGGACTTTACCCTTTTGTTTATTGAGCAGAAGTTATAATGGGAAAAGATAAAGTGCCATTTGTAAAAATGCTAATAATATATGACTTGCGAAGGAACTGTCTCAGAAATTTAAGGGTTTAAACTTGTGAGCTGATAAGCATTCTAGAATGTAAGATTGAAATAGTGTCTTAATTTTCTTTTATCTTTGTGAAAGTGCAAATTACTAATATTGTCAGTAGACTAACACTATTAGTAAAAGTGAATTCTACAGATAATGTATCTTAATTTTTCACAGTGGCATTGCATGCGAGTTATTTTTCATTATAGTGCGGCCACATTGACTTAGTATATGTATGATGCTTAAAAAACCTGGTTTTTAGCAACACTAGTCACTTTTTTATTACTTAATCTATTTTCTTACATGCACTTCTGTTTGTTTACTCTTTTGGAATTTCAGATAATTTGCCCTTCTCTTGCACTGATTTTTATAGAATATCCTTATGGAGACTTTTTTTTATGAAGACTTATTATTGTTTTGATATTTAGTGTGTTGAAGGTTGGTTCTGTTATGTTAATCTGTTCTATTTCCCAATATAATGTATATAAGTGTGTAAAAATATAAGTGATACTACATTTAATAATGTAAGGATTTTAGTTTATTATTATAGATGAAGTCTATTCTCTTCACATTTAAAGAAAGATAAATGGATTGTGGAGAACAGATGTGTTCTCAGTTGCAGGGTATGGATGGGTACAAGATTGTAAGGTCTGTGCTGCTTAACACAGAGCATACATGTGACCTTTCCTACATTGTTTTGAGAAGATGACACCAAGGCTTTTGAGATTTGACTGTTGGCAGGTAACCAAGATAATGGTTTCTTCAGAGAGCAAATAGTACCCTGATGACTTTACTGACGCACTTGGGGAGGAAGGTGAATATGATCATCTGTTTCAGTGCTTGCATATAAAGCTAATTAAACTTTTTAATCCTACCTCTGAGGCATGTATTGGAAAGGTCCAAAATACCATGGGTTTTGAAGAAAGGAGTGCTGCTTACAAGAGGAGTCTGTTGCAATTCTCTGTGCTGCAGTTTTTAAAATGTGAAACAAGTTTTTGCCAGGATAGAATATAATCTTTGATACTTGCTTTAAAGTTTCTGATTTAAAGTTTTTGGCTCAGAGGTACTTGGGGCAAGCTTTTATTGGGGACATATCATGTTAGGTATATTTAACTGCTCTTTCTGTGAAAGGTTTGCAACTCAAGAGGCTCAGTTGATTAATACCATTTTAGTTATTTTTAATGGAATATTTGTGTAATGAATATTTGTGGACAGTTACTTTTCATGGCCTAGAGCCTCATAGGCTTCATGTAGCTTTGCAAAGTTTGTAGCTAATGGCCATCAGTCTCATTCCATGCCATATCCATCACTGTTGTACTTGATTTTCTTCCTTTTGCTGCTGGTCTGTTTCCTTTGCTGATGTTATTCCTGTGTTCTTTGCAGTCTGGAACTGGGGTAGACTCAGTTTTTTGTGGGTTTTTTGTTTCTATTTTTTTCTGTTCGTGTTTTGCTTTGGATTTGTTTGTTTTTTTCCCAGGGAGACAGTTTCTGGGTTCTGTAAGTTTTTGTAGCCTGTCATCTTGTCCCACTTCTGCATTTCCTTTGTTGTTCCTCTCTGTACTGCCTTGTCTAGTTGCTTTGTGTTGGTTCCAAACTTTATTAAAAAATCTTAAATTAAAAAAAAAAAGTTTTTTGAGCATCACTTAAAGTTTAGACTAAAGCAGAACTGAACTGTCCTGAGTGGTACTCACCTGTTAGAGCTGACACTCTAAATGTATTCCCCAGAGGACAAGATTGAATGTTCCTGTAATGTGGTGATGTTTAGATCCTAGACAGTATGTGGCAGTGTACACTTAACTAGCTGCTCAGATCCTTGATTTGTCATGTAAACACTACACAGTGTTCATGAAACACTTATTTTGTATAATTTGGTGGGCTGTTTATTATAAGTAAACAGTCTGTTGAAGTAATCAGTGAAATAGTAATATGCACATGAGAATTCGTTATGTTTGTTGAAAAGTAATTTCTGAATGAGAATGTTACCATGAAAAGCAGATGATGCCACAGTTGTGTCTGGCGCCACTAAGGGACAGTATCACTCGTCCCAGGTTGATGCTGATTGACTCTCTGCTGAATAGTCGCCCAAGCCGTGGGTAGCTTAAGACAATAGTTTTCTTGATAGTGTTTTGTATGACAAATGCACTCTTCTTTCTAAATGCCACATTCCCCTTTCAACTTTGTGTAATTATTTGTCTCCCAAACTGGTAGGGAGGAATGAAATAGATCAGACTATGTGGATTTTCATTCTCTTCCTATGGAGCAGCTGTATTTTTCTGTACTGTCTTGTGTATAAGTGTATAAGTGTATAAGTGTATAAGTGCTAGACCCTTTGTAAGAGAGGGTTATATCTACAGTTCTACTACTGTGCTGTAATTTTGACTTGATAATTAGCTAGAAAACGAGCTGGCTGAAAACTAGAAACTTTTGAACCATGCGACTGTTAACATCAAGTTTTATGCACAGAACTGTCATTCAATCAATATATGCATACATATTTCCCCCAAAAAAGATTCATACTAAGGAATGTTGTGTCTCCTGACAGCTTGCTAAATTCTGTTCTTATCCTCTTCTCTCCAAAAGCATAGCTCCATTAACTTTCATTATGTCATGACAGGAAATGCAAAGCTATGGCATCTTTGTTTTCTGTAACAAAAAGATGATTTCTTTGTTTTTACATAATGATTTTTGTTATAACTTGGTCATCATAGCTGGCACAGACATCTGTCCACAACTCTTGAGTTGAGCATGTTGAATCCTAATAGGAAAGACAACCTTCTGGCTTGTTTTTCTGAGAGGTTGCAATTTCTTATAACACCAAAGTAATGCTTTGATTGAGATAAATACAAAGGTTTAGTAATCATCTGTGAAATAATTGTCCTTTAACTATAGTTATGTATAACCAGTGGTACCAGTGAGATTTTTCACAACACAGTTAGTTGATGCTATCTCTCTAGATTGTCGTGCCTTTTTCATTAGTGAAAATAGGATGAGAGGGTCTTTAAAACCCATTGTAATATTTGTGGAACTGTTAATAAAGCACTCAGTTTTAAATCAACATCTGTCCTGTAAAAGAACTGTAGTCTGGAAGTAATATTATATATAAAGCATAAGAAGCAGCTATCCTAAAAAATTAAGTCTGAGTACAAAAAACGAAGAGGAGAAAAGAGAGATGGGTCATCTCCACCTCTTGGAGAACTCAGACATGCAAAGGTGGTGAGTGGTAACTACTTGCTGTATTGACCACATGTGCTGAAAACACGAGGACAGGAAAGTTTAGGATTTGGAATATGACTTAAGTCTAAAATGATTTTATTCCGGCAAAAGTCACAATGTATGAGGAGAAAAGCCTGTTAAATGATGTATTCTCCTGTTGCCTATGTATATAGATTCAAAAAAATTAGTTCAGGGAAGTAATACAAATTCCTTTTTGTTTTAAAGGTAAGAATTGTGGATACTTTGGGGAGCTTTCAATGACATACCTCTGTGGTTGTCCATACATAATGTTTTGTAAACCATAATTAAGGTGCAAGCTAGCACACATGTTGCCCCAGATTCACAGAAGCCAGCCTTACTCACTGCTTTGACACAGAGCAGATGGCTTGTTATCATGTAGTTGTTGATGCAGTAAGAACTGACAGCCATGACTGGTGTTGCTTATAATCACTACTGATTAAAAGACAGTATTGCCTTCAAGAAGGCAACACTGTTCTCTCCTCCTGGTAAGGGTTTAGTGACATCCTAGACCAAGAGGATGTTTATGCTTAGAAGATGCCTGAATATCAATTGGATCTTAAATCTGTGCTTTTTGTATTTGTATGAAGGTAGATTTTTCTAGAGGGCTGGAATGAAGCATTTTTATGTAATTCAATGCTTTTTGTGTAGAATCCAGGCATACAAGATAAGATAGGAAAATGATACTAAATGTGTGTTCTCTAAAAAAGCTTTTCTTACCAATTCATTTTTTTTTCTTCCTCTTCACTATAATCTAATTTTCTTTGAAGAAAACTCTTTTGTGGATGAAAAAGGTTAAGGTACCTTGCCAGGCAGACACAGTCTGTTTTGGAAGGACTTGACTACTCTGGTGGCAAGTACTTCACAAAACCATACAGGGTTTGGTAATCATACAGGGATAGTGCATCAGGAACTAGATCATCCGAGGAAGTTGAGCAGCAAGTTAACAACTCTTACATTGTATGTTTCTGACTCTATAGAAGGCTTAACAATCCTGGAGAAGGAGGAGACCAAAATGAAAAGGCACCTTTAATTCCTTTGGTCATTAGTAGGCAATCTGGACATGCTAGTGCTCTTCATGGTGGAGATGGGGTAAGAATTACTATTAGGCTGCCAGCTGGTTGGAAGAACACAAGCACTTTGCTGGCATGCAGTAAAAGAAAGGTTAATAAGCTGTGCCTTTTAGTGTTCAACAGTGAATGTAAAGCATAGCAAATAACTGGATCAGATCTTATTTGTGATATCGTTCCATTAACTTCAGTCTGTTGACTTCAGCAGGCTTAGCTTGGGGATGCATTAGTGCCATAATGTTTAAATGGAAGAAAAACATGTAAGCTTTCTGTAAACATGGCTTACATTTTTGTTGAACATTAAGGGTAACTCATTGAGGAAGGAAAAAATGGAAGGTAAAGAGTGTTCATTATTGTGTACTGAGAAGTACAGGCATAGGTCAAGCTGTTTGCTCTTGAAGAGTTGTATTCTGAATAAATTGGATCAGCATCTAAATCCTTGATCTTTTATCACATAATTCAGTGTTTTCTCTAGGCTATTATAGGATGAAAACAATTAGAAAAGGTTGCATTCTCATTCATATCTGAGTTGGTTACTTTTGCTAGAGTAAATTAGCTCTGGTCATTGAAACATCCATTTTGATTAAAATGTGAACTATATTCTGCATCAGAGACAAAAAAAAAAAATATATATATATAATGCCCTGTCTCTTGCCTTTAATTATCACAGCTCAGTGATTTAGATAGCATTTTGGAATGGCAAAACTTTGGCTGACTGCCATGATACACAGTAAGCCCAGAGAAGCTAGGAATTGGTAGCTATTAATAAAAATTTAATTTTATGGTGTTCCCTAAATACCGTAAGTGAAGCAAAATACATCTCTAAGTCAAAGTGCAACTCTTTGCCTCTTTCATGTTTTAAAAGATAATTAAGATTTTTTTCCATTTTGTTTTTGACATGTATTCTCAAGGCCTTAAAAACTGAATACTTTGGTGCTGACTAAGTTACAGATGAAGGACCTGTCAGTGGAGTCCTAGAATGAGACACTGAAAACTTAACCTCCTATCGCTGGTATTTCCATTGGGATATAGGTCCTGAAAAATCTTTGGGAAGTTTTTTTTTATTCATATGATGTTCTTCTTAGTAGCTCAGAGTTGATATGAGGGGACTTCCAGGGGGACCACGTGACTCTTTATTTGTTTTTAGGGAGTGGCTTTTTTTCCTAAGAATTTCTCAAGCTGTGTCTAGTTTAAATGGCAAACAGTATTTATATTAACTATAATCTTCTACTTAGTCACAGTATATTTTTTGTATGGTAAACTGTATTAAAAACCATATAATGCAACAGTTACTGCAAGAGGAGAGAGAAGACAAAATTGGATTCAGAAGGTTGTTTCGTTGCTCTTGTATTATTTTTCTTCTGCTCCAAATCAGGCTATTTTTATACTTGATTGTCATTGTCCTTTTCTGGGGGCCTGAGGAGTAGCACATTTTAAAAATAGGCTTTGCATTGGAGATTAATTTGTTTCTGAGAAAAAGTATAATTTCATGCTATATTCTTCATGAGTAAGATCTCATGAATCCTTATGCTCTCATAATTAAGGGTTAGATCTTTTATTTCCAGGACAGTGGAGTGGTTTTTTGGTGGAGTTTTTTGTTTGTTTGTGTTTGTTTGTTTGTTTGTGTTTTATTGGGTTTGTTTTGTTTTGTGGGGTTTTTTCCCCTTTTTATATAAATGCATTTTTTCCTTATTATAAGATTTTCCAAGAAATTTTCTGAATTGGCTAGTTACTTGTGTCTTGGCACTTACACATTCATATACATAAATATTTACACTGACTTTCGAGTGATCCTTAATTGCTGTTCCTGTCTCACATGGTAGAAAGTAGAAACAGAGGGAAGGGCAGTTGGACTTCTGCAGTAAAGATTAGCACAGAAATGCAGAGAGTTCAATGCATCTTTATTATGTTTAGGTAACTTAATATGAAAAATCACTTTTTAAAACTACATTTAAAAATTAACAAAAACATTAAAACCCCCCAACATTCAAAAACAAAATCCCACTTTTCCCCTGAAAATTAGTATGTGAAACTAGATGATATCCATGAACATATGCTGCTTGCAATTATAATTGTTTTGATTGTTCCAGTAAATAGCAGCTCCCTTTAAATGTCCTTTTTTTCCCCATGTATTTTCAACGTTTTCTTTGTTTTCAATTTTTTTTCTTCAGTGAACTTCAGTTTTTGTCAAGTTATAGGTGATGTTTGTTTTCATCCAGCCTATAACTGGAAGATTATTTTCAGCTTTACATATGACCTTACTGACCTGTTTGGGTTATAAAATTGTAATACCTCCCAGTCTAGGTAATATTCTAGGAATGTGGGTTAAATCAAATTGACCCTTACAAAAATTGGTTAAAGGTAAGAAGAAATTGATTGGGGATTATGAAGGGATGGAGGGTGTCTGCTTACCCCTTGGACTTGGAAAAAGTAGCTATGTATGGAACTGGTTCCATATATATGGAATTGTATGTTCTCCTTTGTTAGCAGCAGCAATAAGTCTTCACTTTCAAACTGGAGATTTTAGGCATTTCACAAAATAAGTATTCACAGTCTCGATGGTCTTGCATCAGTCTTTTCAAAGATGACATTGAACTCTCCTAAATAATATTTTTAAACGCTATGTAAATACTCTCTACAGAATACATTAGAACAAATGTTGAGTTATATCAGAATTAAATCCAAATTTAAGTAAGTGCCTGGAAGTATCATTATTCATGTTTGTGTGATGAACTTCTAAGCTTTAAATACCAAGTGATAGGAGAGGGTGAAAATAAGGTGATGGGCTTATCCAGGGGCGGTTCTTGAGAAGAGGTGGCAGGATGGTAACAGAGATGGTACATGCTGATTTCCCTTTTAAATTCTGGAGTCAAATGTTGGGATATGTGTCATTAAAAGATAGTTTTAGATAGAGATCAAAAATATAGAAACAGACACTTTCTTTTCTCTCTCCTACTCACACTCTTTCCCACTTCAGAAGGAAAATGTGGAATGCTCTTCTCTGCTGTTATTTTATGTAAGTTCTGAAGAAGTCATACAAAAGCCTGTGTTGGTGCTTCACCACTAACTCCACATGCTACAGGCCAGGGACCCCCAGCATATATCACACCAGGATGGCCTGGTTCCAGTGTTACTGGGAGTCCCTCCTGAGAGCAGAGGCTCCGTAGTTATTGAACCACCTCAATGTGGCCATTTGCAGCAGAGCTAATTGGTTTGGCCTGCAAGCACAAACTTCTCATGTGTGCATTGACATTTGATGCAGTTTTACTATTATTTCCACTCTTGTGTTTGGAAATAACTGGCTCAGCATGGTATGCTGCTTGCTAAAATGGTCTGTACCAAAATTGTATGTTAATCCAAGAATATAAATGTCTCTGTTTTGTGTTTTATTCACTTCAGTTCTCAGTGAAAATACACTTACTCCAGCACTGGGTTGAAAGGATGATATTTGAAAATAGCAAGCTTGAATGCCACGTGGTTTACTTTCTGCTTTTTTTGGCTACCTATTTGTGTTAAGTTTCATGGTCTTCTGGAATGTGTTAAAGACATAGTCTTCTGTGTGTTGCAATTTGCACATTATGATCCTGATGGACTTAGACAATTATAACCTGTGCAGGGTGAAACTGCCCTGTCTGTGGCTAATGAGTAATCAGAGGTCTTTCTCTGAATCTTCCCTGTCAGAGTGGATTCTCCTGGGAGCCAGCAGGAGACAAGTTAATTCTGTACCCTATGATTAAAGGGTGTACTTGGGATACAGTAGCCAAAAT
Organism: Manacus vitellinus; assembly: GCF_001715985.3. Taxonomy (NCBI): domain Eukaryota; kingdom Metazoa; phylum Chordata; class Aves; order Passeriformes; family Pipridae; genus Manacus; species Manacus vitellinus. The sequence goes on along the minus strand of NW_021940208.1, from coordinate 17,397,014 downwards.
TCTATTTGACCTGAGAAGACCAGACACTTGAGTACTTGCATTATTTCAGTTAATGGATTGCATCTGTTTTCTGGTACTGCTGGGAGAGAAATTATTCCTGGGTGGACATTTATTTCATTAAGTCATGGAAAAATATTTTACTGATAGAACCTCAAAAAAAAGTTATTATTCTGATTTTACTGTCATATTAAAACTGATTTTCAGCGAAAATTCTTAGTTCTTAATTAGCTCCAGCAAACACTTTGGTATGTTGTGTTCACCTCTCTCCTCTCCAAAATAACCCCAAAAACCCAAACTGAACAACTAAAAAAACAACCCAGCCTCGTTCCAGGAATGCAAACAGTCAGGATAGTAAAGGAAAAGGTATGTAAACTTCTCTGAAATCCATTGTATTTTACTGGTTATTTTTCATAGTATCTGTATTAATTTATTTTGAAGAACAGTGCTTCCTAGAGATTTCTTCTTAAAAGATAAACCTGGAACTCATAGGAGGATATTGCCATTGTTCCTGTGTTCTTTGAACTGAAGTGAGGAAATGGATGAAGTGTGACCAAGCACTAGGATTTTAAGTTCAAGAATGTCATGGTTTCCATAGAAACAGCTAGTTCTATCATAGCTACTGAGTTAAATGCTTATAGGATTTTGCCTTTTTTCTACCTCTAAATAAAATTTGCTTTATTTTGATTTTCTCTTTTCCTTCACTTCAAACTTCTGAAATTTGCTAACCTAATTTTTAACAGTGCAGTGTTGCCTTAGGTGTTCCTTGTTTGAGGAAGCAGTTGCATATAGTAACACATTTGTTTCATGTGGTAGTAATCTAAAGGTGAATGTGTCTTCGGAACAGGTTATGGAGTTCACCTCAGTCCTGAATAGAGTGATGCAGGTGCTGTCACAGTTTCCTGGTGTCATGTTGGGACTGCCCTACTTTCACAAGTGGTGTGGCTTTGAATGAGTGACACAGCTCTGCCAGCCAGCAGGCAATGGAACTTGTATTCATTCTCAGGGACAATTTATGTTTCTTCTCATGTTCCATGACAATTGTTTTTTCGTGATACAAAATAAATTTATAATGGATGCAAGGCACTATAAGGGTAGAGTAAAGCCCCTTTTTGCATCCAAAGGTAAATACAGGAATTCTGAGTGTTGCCAAGTGTAAATTTTAGGGGTTCAGTTGAGCAAGTGTGGTTAACTTACCTGTATTCCTTATAAAGTATTTGGTGAAATAGGTGTCTAGAAGTGTGATTCTTAAGAAATATAGTTTTATTTATTTTACCAAGTGACTCTGGAACAAGAGTCCAGGATCAAAGATCTCTCTCATCGAGAATGCTTGCCCTGTTGGGCTACAAATTCATACTTTTGCTCACTTGCTTCGTTACCATATGCACCTTAGTCCCTCTACCAGCTAGTTTCTTGGCCAAGAAGGAGCTAATGTTATTATTCTACATGTTAAATTCCCAGAAAGTTCTGGAAATCTTCAGAAGGCTACTTGGGGAAATGAGTTGGATTCAATGATCATGTGCTGATACAGCTAAAATCAAATGGAAGAATAAACAAAGTAGGAGTATACATAAAGCCTTGGATTTCAAGGAGGAAGATGCTGATTAAATATACTGGGTTAGTAATAAGGAGAATATATGAAGAATTTATGTGTTTGGTATTTCTTCAGGGCAAAGACATCTGCATGCTAAATGAGTGGAAAGATGTGAAGAGAGACTTTGAATTTGACAGTTGTACAACCATCTCAGGAAGGATGTTGAGAAGGAGCAGAGCAGAAATAATGGAATAAAATTCACAATATATATTTACCCAAGTTAGATTATGACAGACAGATTCATTAGCCAATTTTCTTTGGAAGGAGAGTGTTTTCCAGATGAGGGAAATGCAGAAGTGTATTCTCTCTGGACTTCAGTGAGTAGTTGATGTTGAGTAGGAAGGGATCCATTTGGGAAGGCAGGGGTTGATAAAGCATGTGACTTGGGTGGAGAAGATGGTAAGGTACAGTGTTCAATGTGGAAGTGTCAGGCTAGCACTGCTACGCTTAGTGGAATTCTTTAAAGATAATTTTGGGACCAGCTGTCTTTCTGATATTTTCTTTTATGCCACTGACAAAAGGAAAATCAGTATGCCCATGAAATTTGTTGATGATGAAAATTTAGAAGCACCAGTAGTACAGAAGATGATCACGGTGTAGTATAGAAAAGATTGGATTATCTCAAAGACTGAACTGAATTAATAGGAACAAAATTAATTGTATTAATATAAAAATATCCTGTGCATCATGAGTGGTTAAATGCTATATTTTGTAATGCAAACTTGAAGGCTTATGTCATGGAAACAACTGGACTAGAGCAGAGCATTGCAAGATTACTGCATTGCAAATGTGAAACAGTTGTGATGTTTGTATAGAAAACAGAGAGGCTTTTGCAGTCAATTTAAGGAGGTTCCGGTATAATTTTATAAATTCCTGAAATAACCATGTAGAATTCTAATTATACATACTTAAGAAAGATTTGTCAAGACTAAAGCAGATATGGGTTAAAGTGAATTGTAGAATCATTCACTTTGGAAAGGACCTTGAGAAATTTTGTAGCCCAACCTCCTGCTGGAAGCAGGGTCACCTCTGAATTCAGAACAGATTGCTTGGGGCTTTGTCAGTTGGATCTTGAAAATCCACTAGGGCAGAGCTTCCAAAGCATCTCTGTGAGACTACTGTTTTGATGTCTTCAGGGTGAAAACTTTTTACCTTATCACAGTTCAAATCCTCGTTTCCATATATGAAACAAGATTTCTGTCTTGGACCTCAGCAAAGAGGTCATTGTTGTGGTAATGTAGGCATAGGAAGGCCGGTAATAGGTGCCCACTAGGCCTCCAGGCCTACCCAAGCCCAGTTTCTTTGATCTCTGTTGATGTGCTTCAGAACTTTGAAGACAGTGATCCCACCAAGGGCCAGCTTTTTAATGAGGAAAACTTTTGCTTGTTTATTTTAGCAAAGTGTGTCCTTGTCTGCAGATGTAGAAGAAAGCCCTTGAAACCCTAAGGTTTTTTTGCTACAGTGCAAAGTAGGTGAATGTAACTTGTCCAAGAATAAACATAAGCTGGGAATGGGAAGAAAGCCCTCAGTGGAACTCTCAGGTTCCACAGCAGCCTTCCAGGGAGTGTAAAAACTGAAGTTCTTCATTATGTTTAGCTGGATGCATTTCCAAGAGTGACCTGGCCTCTAGAACGTGCAGGTCCCTGCTGACTTGGCTTATGTTTGATGCTGCTGTTTCACTTAGTTATTTGGGTCTGGTTCAGCCGTACATGAGTCTGGTGGAATCCAGTCAGCTAAGTGTACAGCATGGGGCTGGGAGGTTTCTCTTTGGCCTAGAGCCATTAAGAAACATTGATGTGTCTTTGGAGAACAAACTTATTTCTTATAATTAGGAACTTGAACTAGGAAGTAAGTGTATTGGATTTTGAGGATCAAATCATTTTGTGTCTATATTTTAATCTTAAAACAGCTGAAGAAAAGCAGTTAGTTTAAACTTGGGGCTGTATAGCGTGTGGTGATATGACACTTCTCCTCCTCTGCATTTCAGTTGTAAGATGGGAGCAATCTCCAGCTGCTACTGGAGCATAAAATTGATAACAAACTAAATTGTTTAACTGAATAGATGGGAAGTCACTTAAACATTAAGAAATGAAATTTACAACCTACACAGTGTTTCTTGATGTTTAAGTGACTTCCCATTTAGCACTGTGGCACTTAAGACATTTTGTAGTTATGCCTTAAAGAATGAACAAACTTTGTGGATGCCTTTAACAAAGAAAACACAACTCATTCTACATCTGCATATACGTGACTCAAATTTCTCTTCCAGAAGTTGTGGTCACAGTTGTTACTACAATCTTTGCATAGACATAATTTTAATTTATGCGTTTATTCTGTTTGGTGTTTTTATTTGCTTTTTTTTAATTATTATTTGGAGGGGGTTGTTGTTTACAGAATATAATCTACAATGAAAATTTTTATTGTGTGTGCAGTGCAACTGATGGGGTAGTCACTGGAGCTCTGATTATGAGATTGGGGGAGGGGAGAGGGCAAGGTTTGCATGCTTGAGATCACAAACAGAATGTGCCATTACATAACTGTGCAGAGGAGTTATAGTCTGCAAATTGTATTTAATCCTACTTCTGACGCTGTGGCTGCTCTTGGCTGCTTTCACCAGTAATGTTGCAGTTGGTACTATAATGCAGAAATGTGAGGATATGATCTGTATCACTTTCCTGTAGCAAAAGGCTGGAATTCCCTTTGGTAGCCTGAGAAAAAAAAAAACAAACATAATCAAGATGGTTGTTTTTACTTCCCCAGTGGAAGGACAAACTTGTCAGGGCCATAAACATTGCAAGAGTGTCTTGGGACCAAGGCACTTTTGACAAGAATGGGTGGATGGGCTTCAAGCATACAAGGGATACCCATACAACCTCCTTGCTAACTTTTAACATAGGAAATAGGATACAGGGTAGCTAAGACCACTGAGAATCCTTTCTAATTGAAAAATTAAAATTTGCTGCTTTTGTGTCAAGCCTTCTCTACCTAACCAAGATTTTTTTCTGCATTTTGAGTAAATGTGTATACACATGTGCTCTTCTTTTTTCTTCCTTTTTCTTTTAGTTCTGAGCTATCATTAGTAGAATTTTGGCAAAAATATTTGTTTCAGATCCCCTATACTTTGTTTGCAAGATTAAGTAGCACAGCAGTTACAAGCTGTTAAATTTCCCAATGCTCTTGAGGGGAATGAGATTAGACTCTAAATTTAAAGGCAAGTTTTGGGGTTCTTTGCTTCAAACCCTTTGGGGTAGTGTGATGTGGAACTCAAGACTAAGATTCCTTCAAGCTAAGGTTAAGAAACATAAATATATATATATATATATATCTTACATATAGAGAGAGAGACAAAAACATGCAAACTAAATGTGTCAGTGGCATGCTGTACTATAAATAAGAAAATACTTTAACCTTTCATTAGAACAGCTGTTTCCTTGCACTTGATGCAACATCTGCTTGACTGACTTAAGAATTTATTTTGGGCTTCTGCTGATATTTGGCGAATTAATTTTTTTTAATGAAAATATTCATCCTGCATTTTACACATACTTTGTAATATACCCCATAAAATTATTAGCTTATTTTGATGTGGCTTTTATATTTCATAGTATGACTATAAGAAATGTTCTTCAGCAACAAAAAACTTATCCATCTTGGGGAGGTGGGGAGAAATAAGGATCTAACATTTTTCATTCTTTCTTTCCTCCCCTCCTGTTGCTTTGTTTTGATTTTATGTTGCCTATTAACTGCAAAAATATGATTTTCCAGGAAGCAAAGTTGGTTTGGGTTATTTTTCAGTGATACTCATCTCCTCTCTGTATTCAGTGTATAGTGTGCCTGGTAATCTCAAAACTCAGAAAAAAGAATAAAAAGAAATGTATGTCCCTAATGTTATGCTAGCTGAAAAATAGCTTCAGTTCTATGTTAAGGCTGTGCTATAATCATATTTTAAGTGCTAAGCAGGGCTAATCTTCTGAGGCTGTTTTAGTCACCTCCTTGTAGGATGCAAATCAGAGAGTTCTAGGGAGCTGATGGTTTGGTGTTATGCCTGCTGCCTAGGAAAGTGCTGTGATCTTCAATACAGGTAACCCCCACCACAGCTAAGCTACACACAGATGAAGGAAAAGAAATCCTTAGATAAACTGCACAAATTCAGAGTTTGGGGACTGCTTGACCAGAGGGAGGGGGGGTATCTCAGGAGCCATTTAGAGTATAGGAAATGGATATGGGGAATTGGAGTGAGAGGCAGGAGGGCTGCTGATCAAGAAGCACGTCACCTCTAGTGTCTACAGCAGGCACTGGTACCAAGAATTTGGGGTTGGTTTGTTTGTTCTTTTAAACAGGCAGCCCGTTCCATGTACAGTAACAGTTTATGATGCAGTCTTAACTTCCTAAATTTTTGGCAGTATGTTGGTATTGTAATGAGATGCATTAGTGCTTAAAAAATAATTAAAGATAATGAAGTATAGAGAAAATGGAATCGAATGCGGTACATCCCACCTCCAAAAGCTAGAGCATGGCAAGCTGATGAAAAGAACTTATTTTCTACATAGACATTTTTATAGTGACATCTGAATATGTACTTAGTAACGGATGTGGTGCTGTATTGCAAACTGTTGGTTAAATAGCAGAAATTAAAATGTATTAGAGAGACTGTGTGTGTGTCTAAGGGCCTGACATAAAGGACCTAGCTGAAAGGGGGGAAGTCAGCTCAGAGAGAGCTCATTATTAGAATCATTATGAAACAATTGTTGGATCAATCTTAATGTTTCCTGATTGATTTAATGACAAAGCTAAGTGTAAAGAGGACTTGCTGCTAGAATTTGTTGATGACATGAACTTTGAAAAATGCTTGTAATTTAAAGAGAAAGAAGTGTTACACAGAATTTTGGGGGGGATTTCTTAGGCCATGGGCCCAGACATGGGGGAAATATGAAACATCTTTGTGATGCAGAATAATTCTTTAGACCTAGCTTCATTTCCCTCTGAGGGATGGAGTACTAGAAGTGGAATGAAATTTGGAGCCATGTGCTTTAGGGTGATACAGCCAAGTTAAAAGCTTGGAAGCTGAATAATTGAAAGGATCAAAGTAGACAGGAATACAAAGTAACCAAGCAAACAGTGTGGTATAGGTATGAAGAAGGTATATGTGCTGTTGGGACACAGTCACAGAAGGTGTTTCCAGTAGACAGAGGAAATTACTGGTGTTATACAAACATCTAGTGAGACATCATTTAGTATGCTTCAGAAATAGTCATCTGTTTGAGGAGAAAATTGAAGAAATTGAAAGGTGTAGAGACAGGCTCCTAGGATGAATGGGAAAATAGATACCTTACTAGAGAAAGCTTGAAGAGTTTGTCTGGGGTAGTCCAGCTAAAGAAATCATATATGTAAGTGTTGTCTATACATACACAGGTGGAGACAATTAAGGGAGGGGAAATACTTAAATTAAAAGACAATATTAGCAAAACAATAAATGGACATAGTCCAAGTTGTTTAAGTTGTAATTCATTACAGTAGTCAGGTTTTTGGAGTAAACAGGAACAGTGGAACTTGGTCTGCTTTTTCTGCTAAATGTTGGTGAGATTTGAAAGTAATTCCCTAATCATTGTGGAACTATCAAAGAAAACAAAACTTTCATATGTATAGCCAAACATGTTCTGAATTTTATGAAGAATTGTCTTTGACTAAACAGCATTCCTGCAGCTTTTCTCCTATAAGTTTTTTCTCTATTTCCTGGTATACAGTGATACTCTTACAGTGGCTGTGGTGCTTTCTCAGAGACAGCAACCGCTTGGCTGCTTTCCTGGTCTAATGGTAGAACTTGTATTTTCCAAAGGGTGTTAGCAGGAGGACAGTGAAGGCAACCTAGACCTTTTATGCTCACTCTTTTATACTTGCTACACTTTGAAGTAGAGACTGAATTGCTTTTAGGAGGGGTCATTTTCTTCATTGACCTTGAAGTGTTCTGGATGATAGAGATTTTAATTTCGATACCTCCACTAGGTACTTAAAGATGAATCCAAGCCAAAGCATTCAAGAGGGAATAGACAACCTCTTCAGAGAGTTTCTGAAAGTAAGTGGAGAGTAGGTAACTGAGGCTGGGCTTCATGTTCAGTGGATATGATGCACTGAGATTTTTGACCTTAAAGTCTTGAAAACTTGTGCATCACTGTAAATTTTTCCCTTCATATTTGATGTAGAAAACAGTTTACTGAATTCCAACAAAGAAAGCTTTGTTGCAACTTACCCTGAAGTGAGAGCCACAGTTTGAGAGTGTGACTTGGAAAGAAGTATCCAAGCAGTTAGTATACCTAAAGTCTGGCTAAAAGTTGATGAAATGTGGGCTTGTAGGTCAAAGCACAATAGCAGCTAGACACCTGCTTGCCGTGGGCATTGGTAAGTGCTAGCTACCCAAACATCTTTTATGACCCTGCTAGCAGTTGCTTGAGGAGTCAAAATTTTATCTTGTTTGCATTGTAAATAATGTCACAGTCAGTTCATTATATGTGTTATTTTAATGCTATATGGGAAAGGAATAATATTCTCTAATTTGCAAATAGAAGAGAGGAAAATTATGGCCAAAGGTGCTGATCATTTCATATAGGATATTAGTGAAAGAAAAATGACTATGTGATGTTATTACTGTGTCGCATGTGGACCTCAACCACTTTGCTTGTAGTGAAAGACAGTGGTGAGACAAAGTCTTGGATTCAGAAGACTGGCAGAGGGATTCAAGCTCGGTGTCCATTGGGACCAGGGAAGCATACTGACTCCCTGGTGTTTTGTAGGAGATACCTGGCTGAGATTAGGGCTGGAGGGAGCGTGCTAGGGCTTTTATTCGGGCCGACAGGCTATTCAGGAGCAGATTTTGATATTTTTAATGTTGTCTAAGTGAATTTTTCAGGTTTATATTTTTCCTCTTCATTCAAGAAACTGTGTTGCCAGTGTGTCCTTGCTAGAATTTTTTTATACTCTATTGAAAGCTTTTCTTGATAGCACAATTGATTCAATCAGTAACTATGCAAATCTTCTGATGTTTATAATCAAAAATGCCAGCTATTAGAATTTAATGTTCCTAGATTATGTGTAAGTGAACAAAATTTTATTGACCTCTTTGACCCTCTTTTTAACACTGTCTTAAACTGTTTTCTCAAATCATTTGGATCAGTCTTCATCCAAAATCAATTACAACTTTTTAGTAACCATAAAAAAATTAAATAATTTAAGTCTTCTCTGTAGACTTTCTTAATATTGCTTTGGTCTTTTTTTTACCAGATAAATTTGCGCCTCATCTTGGTAAGTGGGAAAACAAAAGAGTTCCTATTTTCACCGAATGACTCTGCTGCAGATATTGCAAAACATGTGTATGACAACTGGCCAATGGGTGAGTAGCCGTGTGGCTTTGGCTTTTTAACTGGTGAGCAAGAAGCTTCCCTGTATTGTCAGACTAAAGGATCAATAAACTAATGTCTGTGCTCAGCATTCAAATTTAAGTATGTTTACTCTGTATCTGGACTGGTTATAAATCTATGGATTTATATACAAATACAGTTGGCTTCCCTTCTTTTTCCCAGTTTCTTTGATTGGGTAGATTTTTAGATGTGTGCACTGTTTCCTACTTTCTAAAATTTGCTTCCCCAAACTGAAATACTTCTTTCCCCCTTTCTTTAGACACTTTTCTTGGTCAATCATGTTAGAGGATCTAGTAAGTGTGAGGAAATGTTAGAGATATAAAACCTCTTATATGAGGACTAATATAAGCTAATATAAAATATAGCATGTCACATGAACACATTAGTAAAATTGAGTTTAAGTATTTCTTCCTTATTGCCCTTATCTTGGAAAGGATTGGTAATACTGATATTTTTCCAGGAAAAAAAAAATATAAAAGCACATTTTAGGGAACATTAAAAGACTGGAGGTTGGTTGTGTGAATATATTTGCTGTTATGCAGGAATACTGGCTTCAGAAAATAGACTTGAGGACTTAAGACGTGTATTCATGTATGTGAATAGTTTCCCAAAACAAAGTGCTTCTGTTTTGCCCGACTATGATTTCATGGGAAAATAGCCAAAACACAGACATAGCATTACATACGATGAAAGAAAATGCTTCTTTTGGTACAGGACTTCATTTGGGTTACTGTTTTGATGTTAAAAAGACTACTATTTAGACAAACTAAAACATTGCCCTATCTGTTTTTGTGGTGCCTTTGTCAAAGACATATGGTGAATGATAATTCGTGCCAAAAAGTTAGTGTTGCTAATCTGTATTTTAGGCCTTAAACTGGTCTTTAAGGTCAGGAAAAACAGAGTTCCAGGGGACTTGTTTGTTGTTTGATTTGCCGGGTTGCAGTATTATGTATTTAGTATATATGTAATGAAGGAGGAGGGTTTAAGTCCTCTGAAGTATTGAATACAGATGTAAAACACTTTAGTACCCAGAAATATGGTTGACGTAGCATCTATGTAGCTGCTGTTCATATTTTAATGTGTGCCTTCAATATAGTAGTCATAACCAAATGTTCTTTGTGTACTTTTATCTGAATTAATAGAGGCAGAACTGCATTTTTTTTTCTTGCTCAAGTTTATGCCTGAACATGTGATGTCATGTTCCCAGTCTTGTGAAGAGCTTGAAAGTTGCAGATTCTGAGTTTAGAGATGGGAAGAAACCCAGAGTTTTAAGTCTCTTCTTTAAAAAAAAAGAAAAGTAGAACCAGACATGGAACCCTCAGTTCAAATACCTGCTGTCCTGAGGGAGTGCTCTAAATCTTGATGAATATTTAATTGCCTTTGCAAAAAAGAATACTCTCAATTTAAAAGACAGAAAAAAATCTGCTTCAGAATAGCATATAGATTTGCACAAACATTAGCCCACTACCTGTTTTCAGACTGAGAGGGCTCCTCTTTGCCACAGAACTGAGAAATCTTGATGAGCACTAAAGTTTCCTTGAAATTGAGATAATATGGTTGTTTTACCACCACTTTGACTTGTCACGATCTCATGGGGAAAATAGTCACAAAATATCCTCAGTTGCATGCTGGCAGGGTTAAGGCAAACCTCTCCACACCTCTTTTGGCAATACAGTTGTTAATTAAAGATCTCTTGACTTCTAATAGAAAATGCTGAATTTATTTTAATGCATATCATCTAGGTAGGTTACCTATTCTCTTCTTCCCCTCTCCCTTTCTTCTAAATAATAACTTTTTTCTTGTACAGCAATTATCTGAACTTAAAAAAAAAAAAGTAGATTCAGAGAGTCCTTGGCTCATTTAGTTGTCAGTGGAAATTAAAATTTGAATTGATGTCAGAAAGAAATGTTTCAGACTGCCAGCCAAGAAGAAAGGATGGGTAACTTGGCAGTTTAACAGTGAGAAAATACCTGTGCCAAAATATAGTCTGTCTTCTTTTGGTTGTGATTTTACATCATTATGGCACTGTAAACTGACTGAATTTCTCCTCCTTACAGCCACAGTATAGTGGAGTTCAGACTGTATGGAGTAAAAAAATAAAAATTGGTATTCTAGCAGTGTGATAATTCAGATCCTTTACATAGCCCAAAGCATAGCAGAAGGGGCATGTGCTTGAATTGCAAGACAATTGAATGAGTGACAATACTTGAAATTCAAATAGCTTTGTCCCCCCTAATTTGATCTAATCTTATGAACTAGGCACATGGCAGCACCTGGGAATGTTGCAGCCTCTGCCGTTGGTACCAGCCTTGCCTCCTCTGTATTCTGGGGCTGATGGCTCCTGCTGCCTGCATCTCTGCCTGCTTGCTTTTTGAACCAGATACCTCTCCATACAATCTGCAGCCTTGGCTTTTGTTTCAAATGCTTCCTCTTCCTCCCTTTTCAGTTCTTCTTCTTTTGTGGTGCCAGTTGATACTGCCTATATGTTAACTGTACGTTCCCAGTGAACAGGTTGGTTTTTGTGGCTTGTTGGGATCCCTTGCGGAATATTCATTTTGGTATATAAACACTACCAAAGCAGAAATATAGAACATTTGTGAACAACTGTTGCCAGATAGCTGGTCAGCTAAGAAACAGAAGACACTGTATTCCCAGAGAGCCCATTTAAATTCAACATTTCAAGGCTTTATGATACTTGTTCTGAAAGCAAAGTGCATATTTATTTGTTCTTCACATTATGACAGAGAACAGTAGAGGATCATTTAAGATTATAATTTATTCATGATAACTTAAGCATTATAGGAAAATGCATGCTCTGTTTTCCAGAACCACTCTTTGCCATATAAAAATATCCATAGATTGGCCTTTGAGATGTTCCTTAAAATGTACTGGTGGGTGTCTGCTCTGAGAGAGCTTCTGTTCCAGCAAAGTGGCTGTTTGGGGCTGCTCAGGTCACTGCCCCCTCTGGACATGTATCTGGTTGGATCTGGCCATCATTGAATGGTGCTGAGCTGCCTCCAGAGGTTTTTTTCAGTGCTGTGATTTAAGAGTCCTGTTTCAAATGACCCATCACATGGTGCTTTCTCTCTGTGTGTGGCTGCTTCCCATTGCTGGAGAACGCCTCCAGTTAGTCAGTTAGCTGATGAGGAGGAGTATGGCTGGAGAAACTTCCGAATGGGAAGAAATTAAGGCACTTTTTGCCTGGATATTAAGAATCACGAAGCAATTTGCATGTATGAAATATTTTGTTTAGGACTTGTATATGTGCTAAATATATCCTGCAGTCTGCGAAGTCAGTAATGTTATGTGTTTTAGTGCCCAGTGTCAAATAATAAATTTAAGAATAGACTTCAGGTGTGCTGCCCTTGAATCATCTTCCTGTATCTTCAACCTTTTTAGTGACTCTTTTTAGTGTTTCATGCAAAAGAACCCTGTTCTTAGTTTTCTTCCTGGTGAAGGCGAAAGAAATAACAAAAGATGTTTTTATTACAATGTAACTGTGTAAATTCTCTCTCTCTTCAGACTGGGAAGAAGAACAAGTCAGCAGTCCAAATATCTTGCGGCTTATTTATCAAGGGAGGTTTCTTCATGGCAATGTGACATTAGGAGGTATGAAAATACTTTTCATTATACATGTTACAGTCAGGCAAAGGGGATATTTATTTACAGGGCAGTGAATACTACTTTACTGTTCAAGATCAAAATATGGCTTGCTTTATACTATTTTCCTCTGTGCCATTGTACCTTATTGTGTATTTTTCCATGTTGTTACCACTAGTTAAACTCTGGGAGGTACCACCTGCTAAGTCAAGTCTTCTCTTGCACAAACAAACTGTAATGCTGCTTTTATTTGTTATCTTTCTAAATGCAATATTTTGTTCTACCTCTTTTACACTGCGCTTACCTGGCAAGCTACTTAATAAGTATCTGAAGTATTTTAAAGTGTTTGATAAACTTTATAATAATTGGTCAGACAATACTTTAAATCCAACTGCAACGCAGGAAGACATCCTATGAATGAGAATGAGGGGAAGCATTCTTGCTGTCCAGTGCTCTCCCAGGGACACAATTGCATAGTTATGCGAAAACAACAGTAAATGGCTTCGGTTCTTGTGCTGAGGAAATGCTGTTCAACTCTGCCCCCTCGTGGCAAGTGTTTCCTCACAATTACGTATTTTGGTGGAAATCTTTGCTAGAGGTGTGACACACATTTGTAACAGTAATCTTTCCTTTTGTAGGTAACATTTGCCAGTGTGAATATCAACTGTATCAATGACTAAACAAAATGAGACTCTCTTTTCTGTGCCAGTTTAAAAATAAATTAATTACTGCTTCGTCTGTATGATTGTTCATGATTTGGTACTTGAATGCAGTACAGAAAAAAGAATATAATACAAAATCACCAGTGAAATGTTTGTGAAGTTAAGATGAACCTGAAAATAATATTTCTGGACTGCTTATGGTGATTTTTCATGAAGAAGTGACGGGGATGATATAGCCATTGATTCACTTTCTACCATTTCCAGTGTTGGCTAGGGATGTACTTTTAGAATAGTTTTATTCTCCACATATATAAATTTTTAATGCTGCTATATATACAAACGAGATCATTGTCAGCTCAGCTGGAAGAACCTGAAATTTTTATTCACTCTTTAATTTGTATTTTTACCAGGTGACAATGAGTGCAGCTAGTAGCAGTTGGAGTAGAGTTGAAAAACAAATGTTAAGTCTTGGATCATCTCTGCAATTAAAGATGCTAGTCTTACCCTACATTTCCAGGCAAGGATAGCTAAATGGGATTTTCTTTGCCATTCATCTCTGGGTGTTGCTTTTTACCACCAATATTTGTTCCTTTAGTGACATCTGTCTAAATCTGAAACAACTTTGAACATTTGTTTAATATGTTTAACATATTATTTAATGAGTTAAGCTGAAAAATAATAGCTTCATGCTGATGACTCTTCAGGTCTATGAATTTTGAACATTTACTTTGGCTCAGGGCATTTCAGTTCATTCTTAATCATTCATGCATTGCAATTTAATCATCATGTTTTTATCCCAAAGATCTTACATGTATATTAGTGTTTTTCAAAAATCCTTTTGTTGATGTATTGTTTTAAGAAAAAGGATCCCTAAACCATTGGCTTAACTTCAGTACTAATGAAGTTATCTGGAGTAAGATTATACAGCTAAAAGAGGAACAGGAATTCATAAAACAGCCTGAGAAGATTCTTACTTCAGTTTATGGTGTTCATCAGAGATAACCCTAAGTGAACTAGTTACCTTTAAAAGGGAGATGGAGGGGGGCGGAAGTTTCTTGCTAAACACAATATTTAATTTCTTATGCTGTTATAATACAGTTTCATTAAGCTTTTCTAGCTGCAGTTCTCTATAACTGAGTTACAGCACTTAGTGTTATATTTGCTTTCGGTGATAAGGAAATATTGACTGGAATTTGGACCTTCTGAAAGTCACTTTATCATCCAGTGAAACAAAAGTTTCCAAGGAAACAGTTTGATGTTTTCTTTTTTAATGGGAGTCTGTTTTTGTTCACATTTAAAAATTACATTTTAATGCTCTAATTGTAACCTCATATCTGTGTAGTGGCTTCTGAATTTGAGATTCCTATAAACTAAGAGGCCTCAAACGGTGAGAAATTGATAGGAAAAAATGCTTTTGAGTGCAAAATTTTATTTTAAAGAAATCATCCCTTTTGTTACCTTCTTTGAATGGACTGTCACTACAAGAACAGTAGAGCTAATGGCACTGGAAGCGATAAAGAAAAATGGACCCCTCTGTAAAGCTTGCTGTGCTGCTCTTGCCTGTAGTGCTTGAGCCACACTGTTTGGTAGTGTCCTGCCTGTGCTAAGGGTTGGGGAGTTGGCTGGCAAGGCAGAGTCTGTTGTTCAGCTTCCAACAGGAAATTTCATCTTTTAGCTAAATATTTGTTCTGCAGTTTGTATTTCAAATAATTTTAATTATGGAAGTAATACATAATCAACAGTTCTCTATTTCTTGGTAGATAATGGTAATCGACAGCATTCTGTTTGCTTATTTATAGGGAAGGGTGGAAGGGAAGTCAACCCACCATGTACCATCCATATTGCAAAAGGCAGGGAGAAGTTAATTCTGACAATAGAAAATATGGAAAAACAGTAGAATTGAACAGATGGGAAAGGAATTAAATATGATTTTAGTTTAAGTGAGAGAGTGAGAGAAAAAAGAAAAGAGCAAGAAAGGATTATTGAGCATAGGTTAGGGTGCTCAGATGCTGTCATGGTGCTCCAAGAAAGAAGCTAGAAATTGCTAGCAAGAACTATGCAAACTAGTAGCTAAAATGAGTTAATTGAAATATTAGCATATTCTACTTGATTACTGCAAACAGTTAATCTCCATGACTCACTAATGAAGTCTCCCGAAGTGTCTTGATATAATGAAAGATGTCTCTAATGTGATTAGTTTGTAATATTTTACTCTTTCTGTAATAGCTTTTCAAGAGTTTATGTTATGAAGACAATAGTTTTGTTTGCCAAGAGCATATTAACAGTCTGTTAAAGTTTTTGGTTGTACCAAGTACCCAAAATATGTCATTGTCAGACTTTCAGCTATCAATAGCTTCTAGTTTCAGGCACAAGCAATGCTTCAAGTAAACTAAGCAACTTTCAGATTTGCCTTTCCATGGAGATGGCTTTTCCCGAAGTACAGCTGCTTCAAAGAAGCAGTGGAGTTCTGTATCCCTTTGTATGCTTACACCTGTGTTTTAACCTGTGTTTCAATCATAACTTCCATTTTTTCATACAAATACGTAGGCAATAAACATGATTTAATAGCAGTGTTTTAGTGAGGCTTGTATTGAATACATCTAATTACCAAATACTAGGTTTTTTTTCATTAGTGAATCTTTAATCTATGCTATAGTAATTAAAATAAAGAGACATTTTTCTCTTCTGTTACCTTCAGGTTTGTTTGCCACTCATTATTAATTTATTGACTTAAAATGCCATGATGCACCGTATGGGAAAATAAAAGATGTAACCAGAGTTTGATAGGGCAAATTCTACTCAAGTCAGAATGATTTGTGTATTTAGGATTAAGTTCTTGTTAAATTTATCACTAACTTTCTTCCTCTATAAGCCACGAAGGACAAAACTTACAGCATCTTTACCTTATAGTTTTTAGAAAAACAATCAAGGAAAATACTTTAACTATACACTGTGTTCGTATACTTAAATCAGAATGTGAAAATTATCATTTCAGTTTCAGAGACAAGCTTTGTGGAAAGCACTATTTTTTTTTATTTTGTGTTGCTAAACTCACAAAGGCAGCACTGTGAGTATTACTGTATATGATTTAAGGTGTTTTAAATTTGATGTTTTTCCCATGCAGCTGATGTTACAGGTTAACATTGAAAGGCAAGATGTAAACACTTTCTATTTTGAAAAATCTGTGTCATGGATCAAAGTATGTTTTGGGAAAATCTTTTTTACAGTAGTAGCTCAGTGTTCTGATATCTCAGGAATAACAATTTAGTGGCTGAATTAGCCACTTTTTTGCATCCTTATCACTAAAGAATGCTTAACACCTAAGTCTTGGTATGAATGCCCACTTCTACTTTTACTCAAAAGAGGAATGCTAAGTTTCCTAACAGGAATATCATATCTCTAAGAATGCAGTGTTTTAAGTGACTATTATAATGCCCCAAGGCCCTGATTTTATAGAACTTCAACCAGTAAGCAGTTCAAACCTAACAGTATGAACTTTTGAAGAGATGCTAATCCAGTTATAGTTAGTTTCAGTTGGGTATTTTGAAGAAAAAAAGGCTGCTGTAATGTGTTAATAATTCTTCCTTTTTCCTTTTGCAGCATTAAAACTTCCATTTGGCAAAACAACAGTGATGCATTTGGTGGCTAGAGAGACATTGCCAGAGCCAAACTCTCAAGGTAGGCTGTGCACTAGAGGTATTTCTTACTCAAGTAAGTGGCAAAGTGATCAGATCTCTTACAGGCTTTTTGAGTGTTTTATAAGAGAGAAAAGTCAAGTCCTTGTGCTTTTTTGTGAAGGAAGTAATGGAATGCTTTTGTACTTCTTTATAGAAAACTAAGAATTTAACTTTCTGGTTTTGTATTTTTGTAGACTGCAGAAATTCACTGGTGAAAAACCAGTCCTGAATTATTTTTCAGTTATATAGTATGCATGTGTATAATAATAAATAATTTTTTAACTGAAAATAATGTAGAAGAGACTTGTATTAAGCATACTCTCACACAGAATTGCTTTAGAAATGGCATGTAAGCAAAGCTTTCTTCTTGCTTTGCAGGTCAAAGGAACCGTGAAAAAACTGGAGAAAGCAATTGCTGTGTAATCCTGTAAACCCTGTTAGCTTTACCTGCTAAGTGTGATGTAATATAGTCTTTGTCTTTCATGCTGCTGGAATAGAAGAGGCCCTACCTTGCTTCAAACACCTGTAGGAAGAGCCTGTCTGTAAATCCATGGAACTGAAATATTACACGAACACTGTCTCATTAGTCTTTTTTTTTAAAAAAGATGAAAGATCTATGAACACTTTCATTGTTTATTTTTTTCAATTCCTCCCTTTTGTTTGTTGAATAATCTTACAGTACATCATTTTTTGAAAGAATTCAATCTCCAGGAAGGTTTGTGTTCTTTTCCATAGCAGGAATCATTTTGCTACCACAAAAATCTCCATTAACTGGATCTAACCAGTCAAGCTTTCTAGATGCAATTTGCACTAAATATGGTTGACAGTAAATTCTCATCAACAATCTCTAACAATATTTGAGACATTTAGTAATAACCTGCAATGTGTAATGCAACACTGGAAAATAGTATATTAATAATTAAAACAAATCTCACTTATGGCCAAATCAAAGGAAAAACTGTTAAGTCAATTCTACGTAAGTCAACCTTGGTGGCCAGACTGGCACAGAATACTAACTAAACCAAGTCTAACTATATATATTTTCACTGCAACAAACAAAAAAAACTATGTGCCTGTAATTTAAAAGCACTCTGTAGAGGGCTGATGAAACCGATTCTTTCGTTACTGCGTGCGCTCGGATCTCGTGTGTTAGTTGAGTGCTTATTGAGACAGCACAAACAAGTGCAGAGAGTGCGTTTCCTAGCCTTAATATGGGAGGGGTAGTTTCCTGTAGTTCATAGGCTTTTATTATTGTGCATAAATGTTAGAAGACATAATTTACTAATCAATTTTATGTATTTGAATATTGGCAATGGGTGTTTTTCAGTCATTTTTCTCATCTGTACCTTAGACTCCAGTGTCATGCTTACTCATTAGAGACTTCAAAAGAATTATTAAAGTTTAAAAAGCAAAAAGAAAAACTTCTACCATAATACTAATTTTGTTTCTTTACGTAATCTGCATTTGGTATTAGTGCTTGCAACGGTATTAAAATCAGAAGCTGATTTTTGAAGGCGTACATAATTCAAAAGGATGCCATTCTTTTATTTCATATCAATACTTTAAATGTTGATATGCTAAAGAAATTTGCACAGCACTAAAGCATGAGCTAGTTTCATCTAAACCTGTAAAAAATAAAAATTAAAAAAAATATAAAAGATTTTATATTTTTTCACTGGGGAGGAACTCTTCCTGGGTGAAATTACAAATATATGTAGAATATATTTAATAAAAAACTTATAAAATACATAACTATAGAAGTTAAATATAGATTGGCGTGTAGTATAATAGAACAATATTCCATATAAATAGCTTTAGCCTTTAAAAAAATGAGTCACAGGTTGACATTGTGTTCTGTACTTACGTGTCCACAACTCTTACAGATGTTCTGTGTAATCGTTTTTTCGAATGATTGGCATCATTCAAATGTAAACAGGTTATTTTATTCATTGTTACTGCTTTGATGAAATGCTTTATATGCAGTAGATTTACAAAAATATTGTTCATACTGATCAGAATTAAATTTGTATAGAGCAGAGTTTTAAAACAAATTGTAAATAGCACTAAACATTTTCTTTCTGCAACCTGTACTGATAGACTCTTCTGTAAACTAAATAAAAGAATATTGTAGTGCATTTTGGTGGTGTTTCTAGAGTTGTAATTGGGTCTGTAACTGCTTTTAAAAATACCTCCTTATCTGCAAATTAGGTAAGGGCTCCATTTTATTTGTTTTAAAAAAGGGGAGGCACAAAACCTGCTGAAAACTGCTAATGGGATTTATCACTTCAGGTTTTTCTTTCGCCTCACAAGTGACCTAGAAGCTTTTTTCTGTTGGGGAGCAATGCCAGCATGGGCAGTTGCCCGTGGTGTCTCTCACAGGAGCCATGTGCTCGTACTGTAAGTTTTTGTAGTCTTCATTTACTGATGCAAAGAGCATACACACACACACCTCTCGGGGTGTTGGGAACTGAGACAACAATGTTATGTTCTCAGATGAGGGCATTTCCTTGTACTCTGCCGTGTAGTTGCTAAGAAACTATAGGGACGCAAACCTTCTTATTTCAGAAGAAAAGGGTATGATAGACTTCCCTTTTTCAAAAAGCTGACCACCTAAGTAACACAGAGTCAGATGAGAAATGACAGTACAAGAAAAACAAATGGGCTGAGATGGGACATGCTTTGTTAGTTACACAGGTCTTTCAAATGCATTGATTTTGAAAAACAAATGTATGAGATGTAATCCTGATTTGAAAAAGTAGCCAGGTACTTAATACAGAATAAATATATGAAAATCCAGTGGCTTCTAGTTTAAGTATTTGGTGAGGTTCTGTAGCAAACTGGAGTTCCCTTTTGGTGAGATGAATAAGATGCATGTATGCACATGTCCAAGCAAATATTTAAATGCTGCCTGGCACTTAAAACATGAGCTTGCCAGAATAACTCCTCCAGAAAGAGGATAGAACTGCTTGCCTGAATTTTCCCACAAATTGTCAGAATTTTGCCCAGGGAAGAGCATTTCTGATGTGGTGTGAGGCAGGTGGAAAACTGGGGGGAGATTGCTAAAAGATTTGTGCTTTTTTCCTTGTATGCTTTGTATTGTGGATTGTTTATTTGCCAAAACAAAAGCAGTAGCTCTTTATCCTACATTTCTCAGCCATGCTAAAGCTCATGCATATGCTTCTCTTCTGTTTTGATTGGAGTCAGGTGGATACTTGCAGCCCAAAATGATTAAAGCTTAGTCTTTGCAGTGTCAGTCAGGCTGTTGGGTGCTCTGATAATACACTGAAGAGTCTGACATTTGATTTTTCACTGTTAGATAGAAATGATCTTTTCCCTTTGGATGAGTTAATAGATGTCATGGAGAAAGGGAAGGAGAGGATGAATTGGAGTCCTTCTTATTCTGAAATATCATGAAGGGACTATATCTGTTTCCCATATCACTGTGTGTGTGTTATCAGTCATAAACTAATAATCACATATATTGTGGCCAATACCCAGAGTGCTGTGCAGCCCTTCAGAAGGACCTTGACAGGTTGGAAAGATGGGCAGAGAGGAACTGCCTGTAATTCAACGAAGGCAAATGCAAGGTCCTGCACCTGGGGAGGAACAACCCCCTGCACCAGTACGGGCTGGGAGCTGACCTGCTGGAAAGCAGCTCTGTGGAGAAGGACCTGGGGGTCCTGGTGGACAACAAGTGGTTCCTTGTGGCCAAGAAGGCCAATGGTATGCTGGGATGCCTTAGGATGGAAGAGCATTGCCAGCTTGTCGAGGGAGGTGATTCTGCCCCTCTACTCAGCCCTAGTGAGGCCACATCTGGATTGCTGTCAGCTTTTGTAAGATTATGTCCAGTTCTGGGCTCCTCAGCACAAGAGAAACATGGCACTCCTGGAGCAGGTCTAGTGGAGGGTGACAAAGACGATTAAGATGCTGGAACATTTCTCTTACGAAGAAAGGCTGAGGTATCTGGGCCTGTTCAGCCTTGAGAAGAGACAACTTAGAGGGGACCTCATCAATGTCTATAAGTATCTGAAGGAAGGGTGTCAAAAGGAAGGAGCCAGACTCTCCTCAGTGGTGCCAAGCAATAGGACAAGAGGCAATGGGCAGAAACTGATGCACAGGAAGTTCCACCTGAGTATGAGGAAGAACTTCTTTACTGTGTAGGTGACTGTGCACTGGAGCAGGTTGCCCAGAGAGGTTGTGGAGTCTTCCTCACTGGAGATACTCAAGAATCATTGGATGAAATACTGTGCAATGTGCTCTAGGATGATCCTTCTTGAGCAGGGAGGTTGGACCAGATAAACCACTGTGGTTCCTTCCAGCTTTACGCATTCTGTGATTCCATATTATCCGGTAGCAATGAAAGTACTCTGCAACTTCTGGTTTTTTTAAATGATAGCAGAAATATGACTGTTGAAACAGTCTTGGAGATCAGCTCAGCTGCTGGAGAAATAAAATGTGTGACCACTGTAATGTTAAAGGCTTTGCTAAGGAGCTGCATCAATATTAATCCAGTGCTGATCTCTTGCAGTTTCTGATTACCTTTCATTAGTACACTGCATTTGCAACAGGAGGAACGGTGATTTAATTTAGAAGAGAAACATACAGCACTCTGAAAAAACTTCCTTCCTGTCTCACAGGTAAGAAGGCAGGCAGATGTTCCAGGGCTAGCCAGAAATCAGGAGTGTCTGCCATTGCTCTCCAGGGAAGTAAAGCTTGTGTATTTTATGGTTCTGTGTGTGCTCCCACAAGATTTGTTACACAAATCTTGCTTCAAGAAGCAAATAGGGGGATGGATATACTTCATCTAAAACTCTCATGCTAACTTTATGCTAATTAAGTGGGTCAGCTTAAGGAGATTTGGAGTTACATGTCCTGTGTAAATCGGCATTTAGATGATTAATAACAGTTGCACTATTGAAAATGAGGAGAATTCTGTCCTTAAATCAGCAAAAATGCCAAGATTTGTTAAGACTCTTAAAGGAGATTTCCTACCCCTTTTATTTCTTCTGAAGTTCTTAGGTTCTTCCTAGATATTCTGTCTTGGCCATAGCTTCTCAGTTTTCAAACTTATTTGCACAATGAAAGGTTTGTTGTTATTCAAGAGGCTGACAATAAAAGATGGTTCATAATAATAAGCTGTTAACAATCCTAATAAAGTAGAGGCATGTTTGTCCTGTGCCACATGTACATACCTGTGAAGGGGTTTAAAAGGTAATAGCTAATTTGCTTACCAATTTATTACACTAGACTGTATAATTAAAAAACTCTTATTATGCTCTGGGTTTTTTCAGTAGTTATGATTGACTTCTGCTGTTTTGTTTTTTTTTTTAAATTGATAAGGGTTTGGTTTTGGTTTTTTAAATTAATCTGGAAAAGGAATGACCAGTGAGACAGAAAATAGTGAAGATTATTAAAGTCAAGCTCACAAAAAATGGAAATGTAATGATACCTTATCAAGCTCATGGAGTGGATCACAATGACAAATGAAGTTGCAGTTTGGAATGACAAGGATGGCATAAGTAGAGAAAGCAAAGTACTCATACAACTTTTGAATTTTAAAATTACCTGCATCAGTCCGAGTTCTGGGCATCATGGACAGATACTTTGTATTGCAAGTTTCTTCAGATTCTGAAAATGCTAACAAAACCAGTGAGATGGCAGAAATATTATAGAGAGATTGAAGAGAATGAAAGGTTAGAATAGCTACAGTTATGATTAACACAGAAGAAAGGGATGGAGAACTTCTATTTTTGTCTTGTGGCTTTATTGGCCCAGTTTTTACATTTGTCTTTAAAGCAGAGGTGATAAATTCAGGTTCCACAGCAACATTTTTTTATTCAATGAATGGCAATTACTGCCACCAAATGTAATTGGAGGAGAACAGCTGAGCAAGATATAAAAGGAAAATAGATCATTGTATCAATGAAAATTTGATAGATTTTCCAGAATTATCAAAATTAGTGATGCCAAACTCTTTCCAACAAGTTAATATTTTTGTCCTTCAGACATTACATTACTGATCAATGAAGAGCCCAGCTCTTAGGGAAAAAATACTTCAGGAGTGTTACCACCTCCATTCTGTACAAGCAAGTGCATAATGTGAGGCCCAGCCTTTGCAGGGCCGGTGTATCGTGTGGCCCAGCAGGATTTTATCTCTGCAAGTCTGCTGCCCAAGAAGGAATTTTGGTCAGAGTCAAGGTGATGTTTGTGCTTTCCTGGAGCAGGCTTGAGGGAATAATTTACTGTGTTTTAGCTGATGGAGAATGTGAACTGCAGTTCCTTAGGGCAGAAGCTGATGACTTGAGCAGTGCCAGATGCAAGCACCTTGCTTTTATCTATTCCAAGGATGAATTTATAGGTAGTAAATGTTTTGACTCTTCTAACAGAAAATACTCTTCAACTACTGTTTTGTTTGGATAGAGGCAAGGTAGTGGGATGAAACAACTATTTTCTTTTTGTACTTTCATCTATTCTTGGAACTGAAGATCAGGAAGATACAATGGGAGAAGTTTTAGGTGCCTACCATAGGATCAACTATTAATGGCTGGTCAAAACTGACTGACCAGCAGCTGTCCATGCCAGAAAGTGCAACCGTGGGAAAGAAGTGACCACTGCCCACAGTCAGCAGCTAATTGCCAGGGTGAAGTAGCTCAGGTTGTGAGTGGGGACCTGGAGGGGTTGACAAGCTGTCATTTCGTGGGGCTTTCAGTTGTTGCCTGGCAAAAAGGGGGATTAGGATGTCGCACCAGTCACTGGGGAGCAGAATAACAGACTGAAACTGCCCATAGAGGTTAGATTGGAAAATTACTACTTTAAAAAATCCGTGATACTGGAAGTCAGCTCTATGCTGGATAGATGATATTGGACTTCCAGACTGAGACAGGAAAATACGTACTGGCGTCTGTCTTTCCTGGATCCGTCTGTTACCTGTGCTGGCTAAATTAAAGAAAGATTGGATTTCAGTTCTTTAATTTCTGCAGCTCGCATGTGTCCCTAAATAAGGATCATTAATCCCCAGTGCTTCCAAGGTTACGGCTCTGCTGCAGCAGGAGCAGAGCTGGCAGGGAGCTCACGCCCTGCAGCCTCACTGAGGGGAAAGTCATCACCACAACTGTGCATACCGTTGTGAGAGGAGAAGCACAAAGATCTTGAGTGGGATGAAATGTCAGTGTGGCGAGTCAGCAAGTGTTCAACCAAGGAAACTACCAAATCCATGTGACTGCACCAGCAGCTGAATTTTGTGTGGTTCAGTAAACTCAGTGTATTCTGGAAAGCAAATATGCAAGAGTCTTCTCTTGCACTCCTGCATTAACTAAGTGGTGTCAGCCAAATCTTTTACTTCCTGTCACCCTGATTAACAGCATCCCAGGGAAGGCTCTTCTCTCAACAAACAGCTACAAAGACTGCGTCAGGCTCTATTTTTCTTGTCCTCTGAGCAATGACCATCTCTGGAGCATTGCATCATTCTGATTTTCTCCCAGTCTGGTGTTTCTGGCTGCAGAAGACAGTGATCACCACCAGACACCTGCTCTTCTGAGCTGAGTCCGCGGCAATGACTGGAAAAAGACATTGCCAATGTGGATGCCCTATCCCTCTACAGCCATCTCTGCTGAGCTGCAGACAGGACTCGTCCATGGCTCTGGTTGTTGATGTGTAGTCTGAACTGCCTGGAGGAGACGAATACACTTTGAGCTTCCAAGAAAAGGGCAGACCTACCATCCATGAGGCTGGCCAGCCCCCAGCTCCAGCTGCATCTGCTTGTTTTACTTGGGATAAGACAGTGTGTTGCAGTAAAGAACCTCACTGGTGATCAAACTAGTAAGAGCTACTGGCCCTCCTGCAGCAGGGAGGCCATAACCCCTGGGGTGCTTTTCCAGGTCTAATTATGACAGCAGATATGGGTCAAGAGCATCCTCAGCTCTGCGCCTACTGCAGAGGCAAGTGCTGCACTGGTATAGGCCTGCCCCTGGGACCATGGGGGACAGGTGGGGGAAGACAGTTTGGGGAGGTGGTTTGGGACCTGGACCTGCTCCTCTTCTCGGCTGCTGGAGCTCCTTGTCACAGTGGACCAGGGTTGGGATCACTGGCCCTAACTTCAACATCCCAAACTGCCCTTGGAGGAACTTGCCTGGAGGCTGCTCAGCTGCCAATGCATTTTACCATCTCAAGGTTTGTGATGATTAGAATAATCCTCAGCTCACAGCTGGGAGGCTGGGATGTAACTGCAGGGCTGGGACACCCTGAGGCAGCCCTGTCCTTGGAGAGCAACTGGGGAGATGCAGTCAGTGCAGATCACTTCTGCCAGCTTCCCATGGCTGCACAACTGCTCATCTGTGCCTCCAGCCCCTGTTCAGAAGCTGACCTTGATTACCATGGTGCTGCATGGCTCAACCTGACTGCCAGGGAGCAGTCTCACTGCACCCCTTATTTCCCAAGTCCAGCATGCAGTGCTGGAGCTGGTAACTCCTCCGAACCAAATGCTCCCATGAGCTCTCTGGAGGCATGCTCCCACCAGTGGGATGGAGAGGCTTGAGCTTCCAAAGGTCTTGCAGGGTACCAGGTCTAAGCCCATTGCTTTCATTTGCCTCACTGGCCCAGCAGCTGCTGTCTCCCCCTGGGCTCCATGGATGTGGGGACTGGAGGGGCGGTGAGGGTTTCATTCTTCAAAGATATAGTTTCTTCTGCCTGGTGGTTGAGTTACAAGGAAGCTTTTGTTCATGTCAGATATCATGTGTGTGCTCCTGTGCCTGGCTGGTTTTTATCACTCAAAAGTTAATGGTTAAGCCCTGGAGACTTCAGCCAGGCACTAAGAAGCCTCTTGTTACCTCTGGAAATTAAAGCAGCTCGAAGGTGTGGTGACTTGTTGCCTGTGTATGTGCCAAGCACCCACTCTGCCTTTGAGGAGGGCAGGGATATCACTGCTGTAGTTTGTGCATGGATGGGAGGATCTGTCTGCGGCAAGGCTTGCATGCACAAGTTCATGGGCTGCTTGAGGGAGCGTGGTCTTAAAGATATTGGGTGGGTGTTGGGGTATCTAAATCTTTAACTCAACTCCCCTTTGATTTAGTAAAGAGCTTTCCTCCTGTTTCCTGAAAAGGGGAATCAATGTGCAGAAGTTAGTCAGCTCCATTTTTTTCAGGCAACAGTTCTGCTGGAAATAGTTGCCTGGAGGGTAGGTGTAGGTATTCCCCTGTGCTTCAAGAGGGAAGAGCTGGCCAACAGATAGCAAACAGGGAGATTCCTCGTATCCTTCTTAGAGTGAAATATCATTGCTGCAAGGGAAAACCTCAAGGGTTCCTCAGGTCCCTGCAGGCTGATTCCAAAACCTGGAGAGACATCTGTCCTTTTTCAGGTGGAAAAATGGAGACAAAAATCACTTTCGTGTTGGGGGCTTAGAGCAAACAGAAGAACCTGGAGATAATGAACCTTCTGAGAGCATGACATAAATGACATTCAATGTACAACTCACTTTTTCAGCCTCTGAGAGGTATTTAAATGTGAATGGTTCGGTCCCTACACCTCTGGGATGAATACTCCCTGACTTGACAGACCTTTCCTGGAGAGCCAGTGGGATTTGCAAAATCCCTCACTGAAGCTTATTATCTGCTGAGCGAGAAGGGAATGAAACTTGATAGCCCCGCAGAGCTCCTGGCCCTGTGTTGGGCAGTGAGCCTTGGGCAGCCCCAGCCCTGCTGGCACCAGTGTGGGCTGGCAGCAGCGAGGGGCTTGGCGACTGCGTGGTGGAGCTGTCTGAGCTGGGCTCGTCTGCTTAAGGAGGTTTAAATTAGAGGTGTGGGGAACCCTAATTGCACTGTCAGGCCAAATAAGTCAAAAGGGTGGTGAGCCAAAGCTGAAACAAAGTGTTTGCAGAACAAGAAAGAGATCATATGTTCAGCTCCCCTGAAGCAGAATTGCTGTCAGAGATGCTGGTTTCCAAGGTTAAAGTTAGCACGGTAAGGGAAGAGGAGGAAAAAGGCTTAGTGCAATTCAGCTGGGGAAGCAAGCAGGGTACCGCAGTGTCTGGGCATCAGCAATGAATGGCTGGTTGTAAATAATGCTGCTTCCAGCACTTTGGGATTTTGCAGACTGTCATATGGAGGCTCTATTGATCCCTGGATACAGGTGCTGAATTTTGACATCCGATAGTCCATTACAGCTGCAGTTTTCAGCTTGTTTCTTTATAGAAGTACAATTTCTGTCTGTGAAAAGAGCTCTGTCTTAAGAAATTCTCCAGAGGAGAGAACTGGTTTCATAAGGAAGTGCAGAAGTGACTACTGTGGGGAGCAGAGGCCTTGGCTTTTCATTTGATGTTCTTGCCAGGTCCTCACATGGGACTCACAGACCTGCAGATCAGGATTTTCCCTCCTGTACCTGTTGCCATTCCCGTGTCAGGGTGTTTGTGCTTACTGATATTTTCTTAAAGGTGAAAATAAGGTCTCACCAAATGATAATTACCAGAGCAGGCCCTTTTAGTCACCTTTGCAGTACTGTAAAAGCAGCTTGACTTTTTGTCCAATTTTTGTAATGAAAACAGTATTTTTCTACTGGAAACCAGAAAAAAAAAAGGTTGTGTATGATACACTAAAGATGCAGAAGTATGTAATAAATGCTATTATTCATTTCTAGACTGAAAATCCAGCTACAATGTTTGAATCTGATTCAACAAAAATTTTTTTATTTTTCTATGTCATGTCCCTTCTTTACACCTCTTTTAAGCACGGAATTTGCTTCATCAACGTGAAAAATTGCCTTTTTATGTGGCATAACATCTTGTCAACACTGGACCATAAATCCTGCCATGCCAGGGAGATGTATCTCCTTCTCATGGCTTCTCCATCACTGCTCCCTCTTGAGACTGCCGGCCCAAACACAGACAGAGGCAGAGATCACCACCTCTGGATCTGGATCACACCCTAGATGAGGCTGCCAGGTTTTCAGGTGCTATCAAGAAACCATGAATGGGCAGCTCTCTGAACTTCTTTAGGAAAACCCTACAGTAATTTCCCCATTTTATATCTCTGTGTGGATCCTGTACCAGTGGTCTGTGTATTTTCATACCTTTTTTTTTTTTTGTGTGGCACCTGCAGAATTTGGTTAGCCAAGCTGCGGCAGCAGGAATCAGTCTCCTTATATGAGGTAGGCATCTTTATGATGCAGTTGTGTGCAGAGCAATAGCTGCTCTGCTAGTGCAGTCATTGCAAAGCAGTCGCAGGAAAGGTTCAGAGCAAATAGCTGAGGACTGCATCAGGCACAGCACATGGGGAAGGAGGAAATAAGACTGCTGTACTCCGAGACGATACAAGAAATGCATTAGACTATAGATGTTGGGCTGGTGTGCAGGTACATCATGTGATGACTGAGTTTGGGCTGGTGTAAATTTTCATATTGGAACACAGGGGACCAAACCAGAGGGCTGTCTGCTTTCACTAGCAGCTGTCTCACAGCCAGGCTCTTAGTTTCCTCTTCCGGCACATCATCTCCTTTGGGCTTTTTGCATTTGTCTTATGCCAACCTGCAGGACATTGTTCACCATGTGTTGAGAAAGTGTAAGAGAGATTTTCTTATGAGCATATGAATACAGCTCTAAGCTGACATAATATCCCTGTTAGGAAAAGGCAGACAGGGATGGAGACTGTACTGATTTTGCCCTATTTAGCTTTACTCCTGTGTTGGTCCCTCAGTGCTTTTTATCCATCTGTCTGAAAAACTGAGGATCCCCCTTATATAAATACTTGAAGCTCATTTGTTACATGCTGTTGTGCAAATTGGTCTGATAAATCTGTCAAGCCTGACTGGCCTGATGGACTGTTTGAGAGCTACAGCTGCCTGATAGATTTTGCTCAGTCTTCCTCTGCCCAGAGTACCCTGGGATTTATCATCAAACTGAAAATTGCTGCACAGTTTCCTTTCCTTCCCTTCCCTTCAAAGGCTACAAGATGTGACTGGGCTGCCTTAGTCAACCGTTGGGAATCATTCAGCAATTTTTTTCTCTGAGCAGGTCTGTTCTGCTGCAAACATTTTGGAAATCAGAAAGGCTAATTCTCATTTACATGAAGGACCACATATGCAGTGAGGGAGGTTTCAGCATTAACAGATGGGAAATTTGCATGTGGATGGAAGCTTCCGTGCCTTTGTGTCAGCAGTGATGCAAAGGGCTCCCAGCCCATTGAACCCAGATCACACTCACATCATTCAAATCAAAGCAATTCCTATCAATGGATGGGGGACGGAGTGTCCTGCCTAAGCACCACACATGGGTAGCAACTGCAAATGGACTGGTGAAGGAGCCAAGATCTTTTAGAGTCTCCTCCAGAAGAAACTGTTTAAAATGGCCTAAAGAGTGCTGGGACCCAGTGTCAACACAACTGTTTTACAAACTTTAATTAGCTGAGACTTCATTTTGTCAAGCTATCCTTTGTTGCAGGAAATGATAATGCACTAACAGAAGTAGCCAGTGCAAGGCTATTGATTTTTAGATGTACACTGAGCACAAGAAGCAGACTTGGCTGGTCTCCAAGGACTGCCAATAGAGAGGCGTAGCAAAAAGAAAAAGGTATGAGAAATGTGGCCCCATCTGATTTCCATAGTAGCTCATGGAAAGTTTTCTGTTGACTCCAGTAATTTTAATTTTTTTTCATTTGTCCCTTAGCAAACATGGTGAGAGCTCCCATGGAAGTTTCTTACTGAAAGACTTTGTTCTTTTTCTGAGTGCAGGAGACCTCAGTCCTTTTCAAGACCAGAGTCAAGTCCCTCTGGGAGGCAGATCCCTCTGGATGCCTGAGTGAGTCAGCAGGCTGGGTCAGTCTTCCCCTCCCACAGTTTTCCTTTGAGGACCTCCTGCAAGGGACTAGAAGAGGAGAGAGGTGTTTCTCATGGTGGCTTGTTCTTTTGCTCTGTCCATGGTGCAGATGCAGCCATGGAAGGGACCTGCAGACACATTTATCTATTTAGGTGATTATAGTACCATTTCACAGGTGATCCTGGTCTGTGTTATTCCTCCGACAGCTTTGTCATGTCCACTGTCTTAGAAATCAAGCCTCTGATCTCACAAAGACTGTTGTTAGTACACTGCTAAATAATTACTAAGAAGAGAACAAAATTTGTGAAGAGGAGAGGAGAAGTTGGTAGTGCCAGCCATTCGAATCTACACCCTGGGTTTTTTCACGAGTCTTACACATGGTCCTATTTCTTGGAAAGTTCATTAATATTTGTTTTGAAACATATTCCCTTTAACAGAGACAAGCTTTTCAAATGTACCATCCTCTTCCTACTCTCTGCTGTTTTGAAGAGCACAATGTAAGAGGTTTGGAAGATTTGCCACCATGCTCACCTGAGTGTAGCATCACGAGTCCATAAGTACAGTTTGGAGATGATGTGCTAACTTTGAAAGTTCATAGAGATTGTGTGAGGTTCCTAACTTTGGGAGAAAAGCAAGTGTTGCACCCATCTTGGTGGGGAAAAGCTGAAAGTATGATCCAGAAACTACAGACTGGTCACCACTTTCTTTCCCCTTCTCTGGGAAAACCATGGAGTGACCTCTCCTACATACTCTTGTGTCTGAGTTAGGATGTTAAGGTCCGGATGGTTGGGCAACCAGATGGATAAAACTAAAAATCTGTCTGGGTGATCAGAGGTTAATGGGTAGTGCTCTTCCCACAGCCCAGTAAGCGGGGTACCACAGGACTATCATGGGACATGTTCTGTTCAACATTGTTAACCAATTACCTGAAGGATGGAACACAGAGCACTTGTCAAGTCTGCAGGTGACAGTGAACTGAGGTGATCTGTCATTACAGTGTGGCCAGCAGGACCAGGGCAGATCGTTCCCCTGTGCTCAGCACTGGTGAGGGTGCACCTCGAGTCCTGTGTCCAGTTCTGGGCCCCTCACTACAAGAAAGACATTGAGGTGCTGGAGGGTACCAGAGGAGCTGAGGAAGGTTCTAAAGAGTATGTCACATGAGGAGCAGCTGACGGAGCTGGGTTTATTTAGTCTGGAGAAGAGGAGGCTCAGGGGGGACCTTATCGCTCTCCACAACTAACTGAAATGAGGTTGTAGCCACGTCCAGGTCAGTCTCTTCTTCCAGGCAACTAGCGACAGGGCAAGAAGGCATAGCCTCAAGCTGTGCCAGGGGAAGTTCAGTGTGGACATCAGGAAGAATTCTTCGCTGAAAGGGTTGTCAAGCATTGGAACGGATTGCCCAGAGAAGTGGTGGGGCCACCCTCCCTGGAGGTGTTCAAGATATGACTGGATGTGGCATTTACTGTTATGGTTTAGTTCACATGGTGATGTTTGGTCAAAGGATGGACTTGATTTTGGAGGTCTTTTCCAACCCTAATGGTTCTATGATTCTATGGTTATGCTGCCATTCAGAGAGATCTAGGCAGGCTGGAGGAATGGGTCATCAGGAACTCCATGAAATATAATGGTGACAAATGCAAAACCCTGTCCCTCTGCAATGACCAGGGGACTGCCTGGCTGGGGGCAGTCAGGCTGAAAATGTCCTTTTGCCACAAAACTGAATGTCCACCGTGAGGGTGGCAAGGTCTTGGAGTGGGTTGTCCAGGGAGGGTGCCCTATTTCTTTGCCCTCAGAAGCTTTTAAGACCCTCTGGGGCCCTGAGTGTCCTGGCCAGATCTCATTGCTGACCTAGCTCTGAGCAGCAGGGTGGACTAGAGACCTCCTGAGGCCCCTTCCAGCCTGACATGTCCAATGGCCCTAAGATCAGTGAAATGCTGAACCATTATCAGAGCTACAGACTATAGCCTGGTGCATTACTTACCCCTCCACACATGCTGCAGCCCCAGCCTCATTTATGTGTATCTATTTCAAAATGATTTCCTGACAATTACAAAAAACCAGAAATATTTCAATTAAAAATTGCCTGAGTGTACATAGTGATATCCTGTGATGCAGCTGATGACTAGGTCCAAAAGCTATTTACTCATAATTCTTCCAGGAACCTTCTTACTTAAAACCAGGGAAAAGTTTAACACTGGTTGTCACTATGGAAAAGCTAGTCCTGCTTTCTGAAGCAGCCCTGAGGAGGATGGGAGGAATAAGAATTGCTGCAGTATCCTCTGATGAGGTTCTGCTAGCACAGAGGAGGAAAACTGTGATGAGCTTGCACTGGGGAAGAGTAGGAGAAAGCCTCTCTCTGTCTGTGCCTGGAATGAAGGTGGCTTTGTGTGGCAGGCGGTGAAGATCTCTGAATACTTCAAAGCCTTTGACCTCTGGATTGCAGTGAGGCAGGCAATCCATATTAAGGTAAATAAAAGAAAGGTCAATCTGAAAAGGATAATTTATTTTCTCTGTTGCACTCAACAGTGTCTCCAATTCAGATGATTCTGCCAAAAAAGCACACTGGTAATGAGACAGAAGCAGGAGGCAGTTCGTTTCCTGTCCAGGCCGTTTTTTTCCTCTGGCAGGTATCTCACAGCTTCAAAAAAATTGTGCGGCTTCGGCTAAACAGCCCTGGCTTTCCTGTGCCTCCTCTGCATGAAAGTGGTCTCCAGGCCCCTAGATCAATACATTCCTTCCTGTCCTTCTGAGATCACTTATCTGCAGTTACTTCACTGCTCTTCCTGCAGACTGCTGAGCTCGTTGGTTTGCCGCTTAAGCTGGGTGCACTGAAAGAAACCTTCAGATTTCCGTGCCCCAGGTCAGTTTGCTGGTTCAAAGGCATTTTCCTCTTTTGGGACAGCAAAGCCCAGTCCCTGGAAGCTGCAATTCATTCTGCCACTCCAGCCATGTCACCATTTGCCATAGGTGGCACAATAAGAATGCAATTCCTGATGAATGAATAAGACCTTCCTTACAATTGATCCAAAGTGCTCTTAGGCTTCACTTACAAGCCTATGCAATGGAAATCTAGTGTTTATTTTGGAGGGTACAGGCAAAGGCAGTGCTGGATCCGCCTCCTGCCCCTGGCTCTTCCCCTCAGCTGTGCTGTATTCCCAGTTAGTCCTGCACCATCCTGCAGTGGGCAGCAGAGGTAACTGAAGACACTTTTACTCCCTCCAACGTGTTTTGGCTGCTGTTTAGCTGGATTTTGAGCTGCCAGATGACTTTAGGCTATACCTTGGTATAGTGTTTTTGGAATACCCAGAGAAAACCCTCCTGATCTCCATTCAATTCCCTCTGGGTGTGTGCCAGGGGCTGCTGCTGCCCCCTCGTCTCTGTCCCTGTAGCCTCTTGCAGGGCTGTGCTCGCTGCAGTGCTGCTCCCAGGCTCCACAGCAGGGACATGGAGTGGGGCTCAGATCACTCCCAGGCACGTAGCATACACCACAGCTTTCACAGGGTCAAATGGTTTGCTTGCCTGCTTGGAAAGAAAGGGCAAAAAAGAAATGCATCTATCTCACAGCAGTTTATGCAGCAGAGCCACATACTGTGGCATTTCAGGGACGGAGACAGCAGCTGCCCACTGCTGCAGCCCTGAGCATCAGTGGGCTCAGACAGACCCAGAGGCATGTCCAAATCAGGGAGCAGGGGGTGAATGGGTCATAGCTCAGCCCTGGCCCTTCCCCAACCATGGACCATATGTGCACACATAGGTTTGTCCTGGCACAGCTTTCCAAGGGATGAGTGCCATCCTCAATGCAGAAGGCTTCCTGAGCCACAGGCATTGGCTGTGTGGTGAGAGGTTGGCTCCAGGAGGCTGCGCTGGCACCTACAAGCTTGAAAATTTTCCCTCGCCCTCATAATTGACATAATTATCCAATTACAGGAGAGAGATGTTGACTGAGATTCATGTCAAAGGGGAGCCAGGAGGGTGGCTGCATTCAGGTGAAATTCTGGCTAAAAAGCAAAATCCCTCAGCTGTGGTTTCTGCTTCAACACTGGGAAATTTCCCCTTGTCCCTGCCATTTGATTGAGCCATTTCTATTTTCTGGTGTCTCTGGTTCTCACCAGGAGCTGACTGGGACTCCTGGCAGAGGCCATGTATTCTTTTGTAATTTCTGGAACACAGAAAGCCCATTAGTGTGCCCTTGTCTGGCCCCAATAGCTGGGCATATTCCTGCTACAGGGGAGCATCCTGAAGGCAGCACATGAGTGTCAGGGTGCAGCACGTGCTTCACCTCCTATAAACAATGAATAAGAGGGAGAAGATGGGAAAAAATTCATCCCAGGAGTGTATTTTAGTCATATGTGAAATTTTATTTTGTTGGCTATTTAATGCTAGCAGAGACTGCTCCAAATCAGAAGGGCAGCTTGGATGCTGATGCTCTGCCTGCAGAGATGGGCATGGCTGGATGTGATGACTGCACGTAATTGATCCCTGTTGTTCTGTGCAAAGTGTTGCTGCGTCCTCGGTACCAGCAAACTGCGATGAGAGACAAAAAGAAGTTGCAAAACATCCCTGGCAACACTGGGTGTGAAAAGCAGAGGAGCGATGAACAGTGGCCACTTCCTTGCCTCAGGAACTGTCCCTGGGTTTTGCCCATCTATTTTTAAAGTATATTTTATTGAGACTTATATGTGTGCAGTGGCACAGAGCCACAGCTGAGCTCTGAAGAGAAGGCCGCATTTGGGCTCCTGGACAGGCTTTGCTGAAGTGAAGTTGCCCAAAGCCAGTTTCAGAGGGGATCCAGGCCCCTTCCCTGCATGCTGCTGCTGGCATAGCCTCACCATCCCTCTGCCCATCCTGGCTTATTGACCCTGTGACTGGACACAGGAGATGCTGGTCTTGGCTCATGTCTCTCAATGGCACTTTTTAATTTGCTTTTTGATCTCTTTTACTACCATAGATCTGAAAGGCCGTCATCACCTTGTAGGGCAAAGCTTCCTGTGCCTTCCTCCAAGGAGAAAAGGGAGGGTTGGTATAAGTTATCCTTGGGCTAGAGGGGATGGACTGTTTCCCCTGGACCCCTGCTCATCTTTGCTGTGTGCTGTTGTAGGTGTGCAGTTTGGGAAGCACCCTCGGGTGTCCCTCTCTGTTCTGGAAAGTAGGGTGGGAGGAAGAAAGCAGAAACATACTGCTGCAGGCAACTTATGGGTCTGGGGACCACAAGCACGCTGTTCATATTGTTTTGCTGTGACCCTGCCAGATGAAGCAGAAGCAAATGCAGCAAGAAAATGATCACACTGCTCTTCTCCTGAAGTCAGGAGCATCCCACAGATACGCAATGGGCTGGCATGAGCCTGGCAGGCAGCTGTCCCTTTGAAAGGGATGTAGGGGCAAGTCCTGCATCCCAGCCTTACTGATCCATCCTCTCCCAAGTAAGATGGATAAAAAGGGCAGAACAGGCTTTGTCCTGGGCTCAAACAGTGCACAGCTTTTTCTGCAAGGGAGGATCAGCTAAATAGGGCTTAATTGACTCTTTTCAAGGAAGCTGACCAAGTGTGGGTAGTAGGTAAGCTGTGACCCAGTACTGCATGAGTGGAGGGCTGGTTGGCCATGAGAAGTCTCCGGGAGGCTCCCCAAAGTACCAGAAGCGTGGAGGGAGGGTGGATGCACAGTCAGTGGCTAGCAGTCAGAGATCCCCCCTCTGGGGCTGGGTTGGGGGCGTAGGGCAGTGAATGCCAGCTGATGAGCACAAGACTGAACTCATATTTAAAGGCTCTTCCATTCCTATTTTCTGTGACTCCGCTTCTGTGCTCGGGAATGGATTTCTTTGTCAGCCATAGAAATACGAAGGTCTGTGTTATTGGGAGATCTTTATTGCCAGATATTGCCATCTGACCTTTTATTCTCAGTTGTCCAAGATGTGCAGTGAGCCCAGAGCAACCTTATCACATCATCATAGAAACTGTTACTGTCATTGCAAAACCACTTAATTTTAGCTCAGATTTCTGAGGAACTGATGTCCATAAACTCATACAAGTTGTCTGTCCATCTGTCTCGCCAGCCAGGCAGCCACCTAGGTCTGCTTGCTCTCAGCAGCTTCTGATGCCATTGATCAACTCTATCTCAATCTGGCAGGCAGGTGTCGGTCCCAGCAGTGAGCAGATCATACAGATGATGCAAGGAGTGGTGGGTGGCAGGGTGGGTGAGAGGGACGGAGACCCAAAGCAGGAAGGCAGGAGTGTGAGCTAGGTTATTCATTGCTGATGTGATCCACCAATGGCTAACACAGGGAGCTGGGGCGCACAACACCAGTGTGTGGAGATGGCCCATCTCCCACCTGAGTTGCTGGTAGATGGATGCCAGCTGGGGACAGAGGTGGGAAATAGGACATGAGTACTGATGTGATAAGATTTTGGACCCAGCTCAGGAGGAAATTGGTCTTTTCTTGCTCTGCTATCCCCAGGAAAAACATCTACTGCAAAGCAGAGCTTGAGCTGGGCAGCCGGGAAGGGTGGAGGTGGGGGAGAATCTGCCGGGACTGGCCCGGAGTGCACCATTATTTCCCCTTATTTCCCTGTGGTCAAATCAGGGCAACTCATTTGCATTTTGTGTGAGGTCTGAGGAATTGGGCACTTTGCCTCTCTCCCTCCTGCCTGCCCCTGCCTACAGGATCTGCCTGCCTTTAGGCGACCACATGCTCAGTAATTCAATCCCTATTGTGTGGGTATGACCACAGCTTGGGAAATCCTGATTTATATTGCCAGGGAGTTCAAAGCACAGCAGACAGAGGCCAGGGCACCACTTGACACAGAACAAGGAGGCAAATGGTCCTCTGGATGTGCTCTCTGAACTCAGTGCACCCTGGGGTTCATGGACTCCATTCTGCAGGAGGATGGTGAAGTACAGTGAGGAAGGGTTTTCCCATTTTGAATACAATATTTTGAAAAATGAAGAGTAACTCTTGTCACATTTATCCTCTTTTCTGTTTTTCTAGCCCTCTAAACATGTAGGCTTCTTTCAAAAAAAAATCTTTGTGAGACTTTATCCTGAAATAATTCCAAATCTCATAAATTCAAACACGCTACGTACTATGTAGCCAAGCGTCATAAGCCCCATGGTGAGGCTGCAGGGAGGAGCACATTTAGATATTACCAGGGCTTGCTTTGCCACATCACTGGTTTTGTGGGAATAAAATTGTGCTGCATACTACGCTCCAAGAGCCTGTGGCTTAATATCCTCAACTTTCTCTAAACTCTTATAATAACATTTTTGAAAGATCCCAGGTGAAAAGTAACCTACTCTGACTTATAGATGCCATTTTGCTATATCCAAACATCTAGCCAAAATTTAGAGACTTGAAAGCTATTTTCATCTGGAGAGAAAACAGCCTCAGGATGGTAGTCAGTGTATTTCAAAGGGTTTTTTTCTGCTGTTGCTTCGCATTTGTGTTTGTGCCCACTGGGCTCTTTACTTCCATTTTTAGAGTTATGCCTACTCCCATTTGTGAATATCCAGGCAAAGAGTTTGCTGTCTGCAATGATGTAGGAGCTGCACATATCTTACATTTGTCTGGAGCGGTGACTTTCACACCAGTTGACACCAATGGGATCTCCAGGCTCCCTTGTGACAGTGAAGCTTTTCAAGGGCAAAAAGATGACCAAGTTGTAGACTGGTCACCTTCTGTGAACTAGATGAGAAAATGCAGATTTGTAACCCTGGAAGTCCTTTTAACCCCAGCTGATGGAGTCAACTGTGCGTGCATCTGTTCGCATGATGTGTTTCTGCATCAGGCCCTTCAGCCTCCTCAGAGGAGCAGCCTACCTTTGCCAGGACTTGCTCCTTCAAGAGCCTTTTTCCCTTCCTGAGCCTTTCCAAATCAGTGGGCTGTGAAGCAGACTCCCCTACCACACCCAGGGGGTTTATATCCCCAGCTGCACCCTGCTCCCAAGGCCTGCACAGCCTCTTCCATAGGTGTTCATCACTACGATGATTTCTGAAAGTAATGTGCAGTGGCTGTACATACCCACGGTTACATAGGAAGGAACGTCATGATATGCTGGGGCCAAAGCATGGGGCAATGGGGATACACAGGTGGGGTAATGTGCACCTTCCATGGTCCACTTCCCACCTTCCCAACCCAAGTAGTTTCCAAGCAGCAGCAGCACTTCAGACCAGCGGTAGGGACATCGTATCTCACCGGACCACGGGAGGAAGGATGCAGAAAAATCAATGGGCAGCATCCATTTACTGTAATGGGCTTTGGTTTGGGTCAATGGGCTTTCTTGCTTCTGTTAATCAACATTGCAGTCCACTGTGCAAAGGCAGCACTTGAAGCTAAAAGGGAAATAAAATCCCGTCCCTGCAGAGAATGAAGACAGCCCATTAGCAACACATGCAGTGCTCTCACTCGCATTCTCTCTGTCTGTCTATCAGTCTGTTGTGACCGGGGTTAAAAGTGGAGGAAGGGTTGGGCTCAGTTTATATATCCATTTTCCATTACAAGGATTACTCGGAACAAAGTGTCCAGCACAGAGGTTTCCCTGAATAATCCTTGACATTTCTGAGAGTCAGAGGTCTCCCCATGCTATTCAGTTTGCTGACAAACTTTTCTTCTGGCTTAACTGGTGCTGAAATTAGATTTTAAAGTTACCTGGTAGCCCATGCAACTCCTTATGGAAAGGTCTATATCAGGCGTTTGCCCCATAATGGGAGCTGGCTGAAGGCTTGCAGCACATGCCATGAACAGCTCCCTGCCCCCATGTCCCCTCAAAATCTCTGTGGGAGCAGGCTGCCACATGTGCTTGCCCAGGCCAGCCTCGCTGCTGTTCATGCTCAGTGATGAGGAATGGCCAAGCTGCCTCCACAAATGTGGCGAAAACCAGATTTTCCACCCGCTGGGGAATCTCTCACTTGCCCCTGCCAGTGGAAGGCATCAGCAGCGAGGCACCTATACGGGGAAAATTGCTCAGCTGCCAGTACCAGAACCAGGTGCAAGACCAAGGTGCTGGTGGAACTTGGTGAGAGCCAGGCTGGAGATC
The DNA here is from genome assembly GCF_001715985.3 of Manacus vitellinus. Classification (NCBI taxonomy): domain Eukaryota; kingdom Metazoa; phylum Chordata; class Aves; order Passeriformes; family Pipridae; genus Manacus; species Manacus vitellinus. Next base: position 17,358,247 of record NW_021940208.1, on the reverse strand, counting down.
TCCAGGGCTTGGCTTCCCCCGGTCTGATGAGCCTGTGAGCGAGTAATAAAGCTGTTGGTGATTAACAGACTTTTTAAATGGGGCTAGGACTTGGAAGCAGTCCAGGCAAACACAAGGTGCTCACAGGTATGCCATGACACACAGAGGAACTACACCCGTCAGGTAAATTATTCATTGCCATTTTCCCAGCTCAGCTCTCTTGCTGACCTGGTATCACTGATGAAGAAAGGTCTTGAAGGAATAACTGACGAGGTGGGACCAAAAGATCAGAAAGTTGGGACAGAGGCTCAGCATGCAGGTGAACATCATATCAAATGGAAAACAACAGGAAGAGGCAAAGATTGAATTGGGAGGTGGAAAATGAGACAAGCTGGAAAACCTGGTGGAGCACTAATGGAAGTAATTAAGGCTGTGAAACTGGCAGCAGGAAAAGAACAATTCTAGAAAATCTGCAAGGACTGGAGTGCACTCCCAACATTTTGCCGAAGTCAGGAATGAGCATGTATAAGGCAGCTTTGCTGAATGGGTCGGGATGCTGGAGCATGAGAACAGTGGCGACATAGGGATGAGGACCATGGAAACAAGCCAGTTGGAAAGAAGGCTGCCAGAGTTGGAGAAAATAAAAGATGATGTGATGAGGGAATAATAGAAGAAACTACCCTGCTACTGAAGTTTCTGAAAAGACAGCTGTGATGATTTGAATGCATGTCAGGAATGGTGCCTAAAAGATACCCTACATGGCAATGCACGTGGGAGTGTGAGGTGCTAGAAATAGAAGAATACTGAGCATGGGGCAAGCAGTGAGAAGTAAAACTGAGCTAAATGGTTTGAAGACAAGGGATGCTTCTCCAAGACCAACAGGGTAGAAAGAAACCTCTACTGAGATGATTGACTAGGAAAATCATTTTCTTGATTCAACTATTTCCTAGAAGGGTTTAAACCCTGACTTGATCCATCCAAAGAGCACCTCCCACCCAGGTGTTTGAGCTGCTGGGGGTAAGGCAGTGCCCTTGAGGGGTCTGGTAGAGAGCTGGAAGGAGCTGTCCTATCCTGGGGACAGGATTAGGATCCAGTGCTCTCCTCCAGCTTCTACTCACAGCCAAAAAACACCAGAGTGCACTTTTGATCCCTTGTGTGTTCAGGGGACGCAATTCATGGACAGGCTTGAATATTTTATTGAAATTTGTGAAATAGCAGTCTTCAGACTATCTAGGCACCTACATCCCACTGTAATCCTTGGAGTAGGGGCTGGCACTGGAAGACCACTATTCTTCCTTAGTTTTTTTTTCTCCTTGGGAGGTGCCATGGGTTATCATGGCTGCCTGCTGTGAGCAGGGATAGTTCAGAAAGTTTTCCATGCAGCTCTTTGATGCCTTTCTGAGATTCATCTTTGCTTTGATTTGCATTGAAATTTATATGTGCCTAGCTTGTGTTTTGGAGCTTTGCTACTTCAGGTAGCAGCAAAGGGACAGTGGATATTAAATGAATAATTAAATGAAGAGAAGCAGTTAAATGAAGAGAAGCAGTTAGTACAAACACAAAGGCACCTATAAAAAGGAATTATCTCTTTTCTCATAAAGACAAAAAAAAAGCCTTATGCAGGTTAGGATATTTGGCTTTCAGGAATTCAGATGGGAATGACTTAGTTGAAGTAACAAATATGTCCAAGAAAAAAGGCAAGAACTTCGATTTACATTGTTGAAAGAGTGCTCCTTCTTCAACAGGATGGCTTGCACTGCAGTAGCTCTCATGTCCAGCAAAACCAGAGGCGGGGACTGTGCCTCTGAGCACAGCTCCCATGAAAACCGGGGTGGGAATCAGTGCATCAAGTGAGAACGTGGTTACTTAACATTCATTAAATGAAAGCAGCACTTCACAAGCAGCGATGCAGGCTGCACATCTCACATTACCCATCGCCTTCGGGGAGACAGCCCAAAACCATGAACCTCCTCCCACCTTACCACTAGTGAGGTGCACTCTGAGGCATGAGCACCTGGGCTTGCAGGACCTCCTTGCTGCAGGAGGATCATGATTTATGGAAAACTGAGGACAAGGATATAGTGTTTGTATTTTTTTCTTACTGAAAACCTGTAGCCTAAATGCATATGCAGAACTGGCCTGGCTGATAGATCCGTCAGGCCTTGCTCTTCTCCAAGATTTAGCTGTCAGCCTGTCAAAGCTCAGAGCCTGAATTTTATTTCTGCTACCACAGTCGTCAGATTTTCAGTCAGTCCCAGATGGGATGGTTGTTGTAATCCTTCGCCACACTGTGTGTGCCACCAGGGCATACCTACAGTCCCTTCCAGGACAGCGGTATTCAAGAAAACCTAGGAGAGAGGAAAAAGTCTCTGTTTTATTTCCACAGGGTGGTTTTTCAAGATTGAAGAAATGCTGGAGATACAGTTGTGGCTGCAATTGCTTAGCCTTGTTAGCAGCAGTAATCCAGTAGAAAGTATCTTTTTTCTTTTTTTTCCCCAAGAGAAAGTATCATTTTAAAAGAAATTTTTAAGGGAACATATAGAGAAAAAGATTGAATAAAACCCTGAAAGCAAGAAAGGAAGCATAGCACTAAAGTAATAAAATTATTTTGCTTCAACCCATCCGTGATGAAATACTTGGCTTATTCTTTTGTAAGGCAACATGTTATTCTGAAATTCATTTAATACAATAAAAGCCCTGTCAGTTGTTGAAATGACAACAAACACTTTGGCAGACATCAAAGGATCTTTTTGTCTTTCTCAAGTTTAGTTTTATAGGAAATTCCAAATCTTGTTGGTTTTGATCCAGCAGAGAATAATAGCCCATTGCAAAATGGGGGAATTCCTCACAAAAACTGAAATTCCAGCTCCTGCACAGTGCTAGTTACTCTCATTAGCTTTAGTCTCTGGCTTGCACACTATCTGGTTTACCTCTTCTTCCTGGGACACCTTGATGCAATCACAAGAGACAGTAAGAGCTGCCCAGTCATGTCTGCCTCCTCCCCTGCCCTCAGCAGCTACAGGCCCCTGGGAGAAGTACCAGCTCAGAAGAGCGAGAAGGACAGGGAACTCATCCAGCATGGGACAAGATACCCACGTTGCTTTGTGTTTTGTTCACAAAAAGCCGACAAGGAAGAAAGCAGAATGGGGCTGGCAGTTTTGCCAAATGTGGTCATGAAGGTTGGGAGCATGCTCATACCACTGGAGAGGCTACCTGGCTGAGGGGGAAAAGCTGTCCTCCAAACTTGCAGGCAAAAATGAACGCGGGTTTGGGCAAATTGTCTGCAAAAAGTGAAAAGCAAAGTCTTCTGGAGCTGCAACTTGAGCTAAGCCTGGTTCCTTCTGGGCTTGTCCCTGGTAGGAGTGTGCCTGCAGGCTCTTCTGTCTAGGCAGGAGAGAACTCTTCTTCTCTACCTGGACATCTATATCTACCAAACAAATAGGATATCTCCTATTGCAGCTGATCTCCACTCTGTAGTTAGGTTAATTGTTGAGGAATGGAAAGATGGATGTTGAAGCACTTGTGCTTTTCTTCCTCCCCAGCATGATTGTGCTAACTCATCTTGAAAATTTGTCCAGAAGACGGTTGAATGTAAAATGATTTAGTGCTGGATTAAAAAAAAAAATTAAAACCATCAAACATGAGAAAGATTCTTCCATCTCTAGTGTTTTTTTTCTCTATCTGGTTTCCACACTTCAGCATCACACAGAAAATTGTTTTTAATGGAAAAAGTATACTCACCACTAGGAAAATCAATGTTCCTTATATGCAACAGAGCTTCTTGCCCAGGCCAGGTGGTTGCCGTTCCAGACACGCATTTGCATTCATGCTTTATTCCTTGTCATGTTTTAGGCCCTTTGCAGCAAAATATTCTAGCATGAGGCTTCCCTTCCAGATGAGAAGGTTGCACAAGAGCACCAGCTGGGGCTCCACATTGCAGTTCTTCAAAACACACTTGCATCATGTCTGCAATTTTTATGTAGTCCTGGCAACCATTTCTGGGTGCTCCTGCAGCATACATGAGAGCCAAAGGTATCACAACCTTTGACAGCATCCTCACTGGTCCCATGTACACATCACACCACTGACTCCCATCACTCAGTATCGAGGGGAATGCACTGGCCTGCAGCCCTGAGGCAGGATGTACTTCCAGTTAGGGAAAAATAAGCAAGAAAAAAGGAAAATAATTTGGAGAGGGAAGGGTAAAAGTAACAAACTGAAAGAATAGGAACATTTGATATGACAGAAATACAGTTCTTTAATAATACTGAATGGAACACGGTCTAGTTTATTTTCCAGGTGTATCTCCTGTGATTCACACACTGACTCATATGAGAGCATTACCAGTTATATAAAGGGATATGTTCCTGAAGATACGTCATGGCCTGAAATTTTCATAATGAAACAATCTGCAATAAAACCAACCTGGCCTGTTATTTATAAACAAACTTGGCCTGTGAACATTGCTATTAAAGGTTAAGCCTTAACCTAATGAATGGACGGTTGAACCCTTAAGTGTCCTGCTCAATGCCACCTATGACACTGATATCCAAGAGAGTGGTTTAGACCTCTGACTTCCCAGTGTTGGCTCCATATAGCCTGTCTCAAACCATAATCTACAGGCACCTCCCTGGGATGTTTTGATGGCTTCTCTTTATTGACCATGTAAGCAGGCAGGGTCTGGGCATGCTGGAAAATTTTGCTTTGAATTGCTTATTACTCTCTCAAACGTGGACTCCACAGGAGGCACCAATGCCAATTGTCAGTATAATAGAAAATGCCCTGAGTATCATCTTAGGCACTTTTTGAGACATTTGTCTAACCCAAGACACCATTTGATCTGGACATATGTTCTTAAATAATGGTTTTTCCCCAAAGAGAACTCAAAAAAAATTCCATGATTAAAAACTTAATTATTGCATAAACAACTTTAGCTTAATTGCAAGCTCCGGCTGAACAGACCCACTGGGATGTAAGGGAATCACAGCTAATAACATCAGGTTCAAAGAACCCTGATATGTTTCTTCACAATATTGAGTTAAGTAAAATCCTTGAATTCTTCCAGTGTTATCTTAAAGAACTGTGTGTGATAAGTCAACTTGGTTATGTGCTTTGTGTGAAAAATTGCCAAATATCCCACAGGGCAAATATGAAAAACCAACAGAGGAATAATTCTAAAGAAATGAGACTTTATTGACTTTTCTGTCCCACTTTCAAAGGCCATCAATGACATATTGTTGAAGACTGTGACTTCACAATTTCATTGCAATAGCAGAAGGTGGGTAGTAAAGTGAATCTCATGTTGGCATATCATCAGTTGTGTGATTTATCTTCTTCAAACCAAAAAAGAAACAAAGCAAGCGAGTGAAGAATGATGGGGAGCAAGGAAACGATGGCAGTCCTTGATTCAATCCCTTCTGATATCCATGACAGCTGATGCTGGTGTATCACGAGGAAAGGATTCATACAGAAGAGGATATGATGGGAAAGCAAAATTCATCATCAAGGAAATTACTTTTGAGGAGAACAAGAAAATCTAGATCCCACACTTTGTGTTGGTTTTGGGTTTTTCTAAGCAGAGAAATAATGACAGGTATCTATTTAGTCTACAACAGCATTTTTTTAATCTTTTCTTCTTTGCATTTGCCAAATGCTGCTGTTCCAGCAGATCAAAACTGAATAAGGGCTTTCACTCTGTGCCATATCACATTTCTGTTTTGCAAGTGGTATGCCTTGAACAGAAAAATCAGTGTATGATAAACCTATTAGTTCAGGGAGGACCACCCACTGTCACAGCGGAGGCTCAGCAGTAAAGCTTGCAGGGCTGAGCCGGTGTGGAGGAGCACAGCTGTCCATCACAGGCCTCCACTTATCCACAGCTGCACTGGCATTGTCCATCCACATGGCCATGAAGATTTAGGATCTGTTCTATTGTCTTGTTTCTACCACCCTCTCCAAACCTTTTAAAGTCTCAAATCACACACTCCTTTACCAGGGGTCACCTTTGATTATTCTCTTTGCCATACATCTCATAACTCAAGGGCCAGTTCTGTTTTTCCTCCTAACAGTTTAGACTCCATGTTGACTCTATCAACACCTTTTTATCTATTGATATCTATTTTTACCTATTGCCAGTGTAGTCCCTATCTCAAAGAACTTGCACTATGAGCTTGAGAACAGCAATCCGTATCTTCCAACACCTTAAATGGCCTTGAGCTGTTAATTTTCAAGGACTACTATGAATGACATCACGTGAGGTTCCGGTGCAATAATTTACAAAAGCAATAATTTTTGAAAGCCATCTCCTAAGTTTGTGATGTGAACAATAATGGAAGAGGAGAAACGGGCCAGAGGTGCTTGCTGTGGAAGCAACAAGGGATGCTGAGCATGAACAAAATTGCATATGGAAGGGTAAAACTACAGATGGGCCAGGCAATAAATAATGAGGTAGCTTGTGCTAAATTATAGCACTGACCTGTGGATGAACTGCTGCCATTAAGTGGTATCACTGGTGAACCCAAACTGGTTCACCAGTTTGCGTGGGGGCCTTTAAAAGTTTTTCTGAGATTCCTATTTTCAGATGTCTTTCCAAGGGTTTGGGTCCTGCTGAGATGGGACAACATGAGTTCAGATGCTGACAGTCATTGATGCTTCTTCCTGGAAGGCTGTGAAGTGCTTTTTCTCTTAACATTTCAAACAAAATGTCCTTGAAATGTCAGTAAGTGTAACAATGTGATGAAAAGGATTTACAGCAGACCTGCCTGGAATGTGTATGAGGGGACAATGACAAGCAAGGAAAGAAGAAAAGAAAGCAGGCAGAGCTGTAAATGAATGAAAATACAGGGTTTATTTATCAAAACAGAATTTAGCATCCCAGTAACAGTCCGGTTGTTCTCCATTACACCAGAATATGTGTTATATGTCAGTGTCTGTGCAAGGCTGTTTCTCTTAGCAGTAGGAGCCTTTCTTTCCTGCTAGACTTTGAATCTGATTTCCAGATTATCTTAATTATTTTCCAGCTGAGTCAAGATACTGGAATGTTTCTTTTGGAATTGTCCAAAATGAACTTTTCCTTCTTTTCTTGGAGATTCACTTCTATTTCTGTATGGAGTTCAGAAAGTTCCTAGTATTTAAATCTTCTGCAGCTGACCAGTTTCAATGGCAACTCCACACACAAAAGACTTTGTACAGAAAGACCCTTGGCACTGCTGCAAATGAAATGCATGAAATGACTGATGTGAAACTGCCCGATTCAACAAGTATTTTCCAGTAAATTTAGAGGAAGAAGAGTAATCAAGTTATCTGGACAACTCTGACCAATTTTGCAGCTATTTCTGTGGTGACAGTGGCTGAGCGAGAAAGGAAGTCAATGATGGGGAGATACATTCAGCTGCTTATCTCTGTCATGTCTTGATTAATACAACTGAAAGGCAGAACCTGTTATTGAACACAGGGTCTTGTGCTGAAGTCACTGACAGACACGTGCTTTGAGGAAAGCAGATAGGCCAAGCTCGTTTTGGTACATGAATATTACTATGTATTATGTTTATCTAAGCATTAAGGAGGAAAAATAAATAGAAGAGAAAAATAGGGTCTTCTCTGAGTTTAAAATATTAAACAGAGGCTAAATGATTGGTTCTGAGCTCTGAGAAGCCTGCTTACATGAATGACTGACAAATGAAGATGTGAACCTTATTTAAGTTCCTGGAGTGGGACTTTGGGCTTTCTACTACAGAAAAACATTTTCTGAAAGTAATGGCTTTATAAGTGTGATTAGCACCACCAGAGTTAACTGCCTACTGAAATCAGTGATCCCTCATGAGAGGTCCAGGACAGTATTTGACTCCTGTGAGTGGTTGCCCTTCCTCATGCAGAGGTGCTTAAAACAGGGAGAATGTAGATGGGTGAGATAGCTATAGTTCATGGGACTGGATTTATCTGTATGCTGGGGAACGAACTGATTGCTCTACTTTTGCATGAGCTGAGTTATTTTGCGTTCTGGTTATGAATGTAATTCCTCCAGGGGAAAGACTTCCTGACTGCAGTTATATTTGCTCTTGCCATGGAGCCATTCCCCATCTCAGCGTGCTTAATTTACTTTCCTAATGTTGTCAAGTTGCTCTCAAAATTAGAATTCCAGCTTTGATGTACCAAAAATACCAGGCAGGACTCTCCAAAGTACAAGTAGTCTGAAGCCTGTGTAGAATCACTACCCTGGAGACTAGTGAATTAATGGAGAAATTTTTAACAAAAAGATATGGAATAATGGAGCTATTTTTGGATGTTCTTTTAAAATCAGTGGCTGTCTAAGAATGGTAGCTTCTAGCGCAGGCTTCATTGTAACTGAAAAATGGATCCATCCACAGAGCTCAATCACACATATATCACACAGGCTGACAGCTCACATTTTATTACCTTTATTTAATGCTTCATTTCTAAGTGATAATTATTTTAATGGGTGATTATTCTAGTTTTGAGCAGTTCAAGGAATTTCTGATATGGGTAAGCAGGTGTAACTTTTAACAACTTTTGCTTCATATAAATTTGCCCCATAATTGATCATATAAGTCTCTGTGATACAATTCCTAGAATATGATCTGACTAAAACCTATCATTTTATCTCCTTTGAGATACTTATATACATTAGACGAGGTTCTCCATTCTCTCTTTAATTATTTGTTCTGGAAATAAAATCTTCGGTGACTGTTTAAGAAATAAACCTGGAGTTCAAAAACTCCCAGTGGAAACTGGTGAATATAATTTCACAGAAATATAATAGCACAGAAAACTTTCTATTTACTGAACCCGTTGTGGTTTATTGCGAGAATTCTGGAACAGAGAGAGGAAAAGGCCTCCTTCTATCGGTTGCAAATTGGATCATATCAAGTTTAATTTTGAGCTCTGAGACACCAGTACCAAATGAGTCAATAGCCAGACAGAGAAGAAATACAAGATATTACAGTCTTCTTTTCTGTATGTCAGCCTTTCCCTGGCCCTGTTTTGGTTACAGGACAAGAATAAGGAGTTCTAGGCCTCCTTCATTCTTCAGGGTACCACAGAAAAATAGTGTCTGGGGGCAGGAGCTCCTAATTTGGTGGTCGTTCGATGAGAAAGACAGGCATAGCCATGAAAGCTGTTCACATCCTGTCTGTCAGGAGAGAGATTTCCATAAGGTACTGTCCAAAGCAGAACGCAGTAAGTGGACACAGATACCCAAGGAAGGAGAACATCTGCTTCTCAGGAACCACCATTGCAAGGGAAGGCTCTGGGGCTATGGTTGTATTTGTTTCTCATGCTGAAGACTGGTGTGGGGATGTATCTGAGCTGGAAGTTTTCCCACTTACTGCCATTACAAGGTAGGGATTACCCAAGGGTTTTCCCAATCCTGAATGGTGACAAAGGCAGATGTGTGAGTCTGTTATGAACACATTGGGAAAGAGGAGCTGCTGCAAATGACTGTGTTCATCCTTATGGCCATGGGGGAGGAGGGCAGATCAGTCAGGATTTGGTCTTGTTCTGTTTCTTATGACCCCAAGAGGATGGCTGGAAGGAGGCAAGGCAAGGCAAAGCAAGGCAAGTTGTGGTGAGGAGAGGAGTATATGGTTTTCAGATAGAAAATAAGACATATGGAATCTTGACATTTTCTTTACTTGTCCCTGAATGTACATATCATCACCAAATAATTAGTTCTCCAATTTGGTCTTCAGGAAGCCTGTGGTGTTCAAAATATCCATAACTTTTATTTCCAATTCTGGCTACTTTCGTATTCCTGATGAATAGATATATAGCACAAATTTGTGATAAATCGGAATAAATATATTAGTAAAAGAAGACACAGTCACAGCAGGACACAATAAATCAATAATACCTTGTATGTGTTACCAGCTCCTGCTAGACAGACCCTCATTAGTCTTCACTACTGTCTCAAGGTGCTCTGCATACAGGAAGGTCTTCAAGTGATGTGGCTAAAGCAGCCTTTGTGAAAAGTAAGCTCTCTTCTGGCAGTCCAAAGATGGATTTTAAGGGATTAAAACCAGTATTAGGATAAACCCCACCAAGTGTGGCTAGCCCAGAACTGTGTGATACCATTCAGATATGAAACAATATCACTAGCTGGTCTGGTGAAACAGGTCAGTTCCTCTTCATTGACAGGAACATTTAGGAGGGCTGACTGCCTGAACGGTTTGGGCTGCTCTGTTGTTCCCAGACACCTGACATGTGACTCTGGATACAGCTCAGAGAAGAGCTGGCCCTAATGCAGCATATGGTTACAAACCAAGCACTCTGCAGTGCGTTGACATTCCTCGTGCAACCCTGGGAATGTTTCAGCCTGCATGGTTCTTGGATGAGCAGAAAGTACGTCATCAGCAGCCCTCCAGGAGGATGAGGTCTGCATTCCTAGCTGAGACTCATTCAGTATCCTGAAGGGTAGAACTCCTTTGATCATGTTTCATCAGCATGATTTGCTGAGCAGGTTTCAGCCAACTTTTGATCTGTGGCTGGTAACACAGTCCTAATTAGCCAGCAGCCAATTCTGCTATCAGGTGTCAGCTTCTGGCTTCAGGCAATGGGCTTCTTGAGATGGCACCTGCTGCAACAAGAGTCAGCAAGTCTTCCCCTGGGCTGCCAAGACCACAAGCTACTGCCTTGTCATACACATCTGGATTCACTGCACTCCCAGTGTGAGCAAGCTGGGACAACCTATCACGAAGAACTACTTGTGGTCAGCTGTGAGAGCTGCACAGAAGCCTATGGTGATGTTTTATCTCTCTGTGAGACAGCATTCCTGAGGCATACGCCATCAGCCTAGTCTGACCATATCCTACTTTCTCAGTAGAAGATCCCCTCTTTCCATGTCATTTGTGCTGGTAGAAAAAAACAGGTGAACCCTAAACAGAACTAATAATTGTCTTGGAACATAATTCCTCCTATTCTCACCCTCACCTCCATTTCTACACTTCAGTCAAAGCACCACAATTCAATGATTGCAAGGTGCCAACCATTTTGGGATACCTTTTTTCCCCAGGTAAGAGTTTGGTTCCATGATGCTGCTCTGTAGATGTCCTCAGCCAACTCTTGCCAGCGGAGTACTGGACATGGAAGTGAATGCTTTCTCTTGTGAATCCACATCTGCTTGTGTTTGGATGAGTCTGGCTTCCTGAAACAGTCATGGTATTTTGGTCAAATGATCACAAAGCATCTAGACAATAGAGCCATGTAGTACAATGTGGTGAAGGTCACACTTGATGAATATTACAGTGGGTGGCTAATTGTCTTTCCAAAGCTTTTGATGCAAAAGAAATTTCAAAGAATAAATATCTGACCCTGCATCTTCAAATGCAGCTAGTAGGTGTTTAGAGAACAGCTCAGATATAAGGGAGTGATACCATTGATTTTAGTATCTTTTTGGCACCAAATGTACCAGGCCAAGTGTGTGCCTGGCTGGTAGCCAGGGCTAGAGGTTGTGTTCCAGCTTTTCCTGATCTCTAAGTTGTCAGACATACCCAGAGGACTCTGCTACCAGCATGGAGGCACAGAACCAATTCACCAGCTGGGATCATGCCATGGGCCCATCACATTTCCTGAGTTTTATCGTGCATGTTCAATATCAGATAGGCTTCCATAGTAAATAGCCTACAAAGAAAGGATAATTTTCCTACTTTTTACCAAGTCTCCTGTGGGGGAACTGGAGGAAGGAGCAGAGAGGAGAAGTTGAACCTTCTAGGCATGCCTGTTTGCATTGGCATCACTAATTTGTCTTGTGACAACAAAACATCACATACAACTCTGAATAGGGCTGTGTGCTGTAAGGCAGCTCTTCTGCAGGAACTGAAGTTGTGTGAGGCCTGCTGGCCAGCCATGGCTTGCCTTTATCTTCCCAGCTTGAGCAGGGATTCTCATTAAGCCTCCGCCATAGCCAGTTTTTCACTTAACTTACAGCTCAGCAGCACTATTCAAAAGGTTTTAACTCAACAGATGTCGTTCTGTGTGGACACCATCTCAGATCATGCTGGTGTCCTGGATACTGATTCTGGCTGCAGGAACCTCTTTGGTACATACAATTGCCTGTCAACAGGGCGGGGCTTGTGCTGAGCCAGAAGAGATTTGTACATCTTCTTAGGAGTATCTGTTCCAATCTCAGTCCTGGAACAGACCGTCCTCTCTCAGTGTGGAATCTCTCTATTCCAGTGACTTACTCTCTCTTCTCCCAAGAGGAGGCAAATGTGTGTCTAATCGCCCTTGTGTCACCTGAGCCATTGGAATAAGGTAGCTACCACTGCACCAGATGCATACAAAAGTTGGTTGGTTTTGCCTTACTGTTAGTGTAGACTGCTTTTAGCTTGTTTGGAAAAGCTGCTGCAGATGCAGGTTAATGCTGACGTTTCCTTAACTGCTGGTGTCAAGTAATAACATGGTTGATGTTTCCTAGGGGATTAGCTGGACCCTGCAATGTCACCTGCTGGTTCTTGGTGCTCTCGGTTTGTGTATCTGCTGTATTTGCTTTCCCTGGCATCAAATCATCGTCAAGCTACAGCCTCTCTGACACTCAGTGATCTCTCTCACAGTAAAAAATAAAAATAATTCCTGTAACATTTAATCATGAAACCTGCTGGTGAATTCTCTGCGCTGTGCTGGGATATGCAGGGCTGTGAAAGCTTCACCAATAGAATCAACTTTGCACTGAGAAAAAAAAACCATCCTGTCTCTCATGAAATATTAATTCATGTTACCAGCTTCAGCATTCTAGGTTTTTGCTTTTTCAAAGTCACCAGCTTGAAGGAAAATATATTTTCAGCCCTTGGCCTGTCAAGTACAGAGCAGAGTTGTTCTGAGAGTTGTTTGTCAGCCTGATTCTTGGCTAAACTGCTTGAATTTTATTTTCCATTTGGTCTAATCATCCTCAGCCTTGAAATGAATTGCTCTGGAGCCAGTATCTGGCAGTGGGAGTACCCAGACCTTGGAGCCATTGTTAGAGCTGGGTTCCTGTGGAGAACATTCAGAGAACTCTCTCATTCTCTTTCCAAGTTTGTTTCCCCACTGTCACCATAGAGCATTTTCTCATTTAAATAAAAGCTGACCATCTGCTCTGGTCTCCGCAGCATTCTTCTAGTCAGCTTTTAGCAAAACAGCCTAAGGAAGTGCCGCACTTTCTGGGAAAAATCCCAGCAACCACCCTTCTCTACTAGCCAATAAATCAAAGCCCACACTCCAGCACCTTCTGGCAGGAGGGTGCAAAGATGTTATTACTGCAAAGGGGGAAGGAATCCCAGGAACACACAGAGAATAATAATAGGAGAAGACTTATGATTGGGCATTCCGCACCAACAACAGTGTTTTAGAGGCTGTTGCCAGAGCTCTTTAGGTGCTGTAGTGAGGCTCCCACTACACAGTGCTCACAAGCTAATGATCTGTCAACGCTGAAGGGAGCAGCCTCTGTCAGCTGCCTTAGTTCTGTGTGGTTACTGAACAATACGTGGCACCACATGTGAAACAAAATGGAAAATACTCCTAGTGAAAGAGGGAAGCCATTCAACAAACAGACACAGCACAAGGAGCTGCAGGCTCTGCGGCAGACACCAAAACCAGAGATGACACTTGCCATTTGGAAGGAGGTGCAAAACTTGCAGCACCTCCATCATTTTGCAGCATTGACGGAGATTGCCAGCACGTCCAGAGTACACATGGGTGCTCAGCCTCAAACCACACTGGATATTTGTTTATTTTAAATTGGATACAGTTACCTGAATAGATGTGGTGCCAAAATCAGTTTTATTAACACTGTAAGCGACATCACAGAAAACACAAGAATGCAGTAAACCCTAGAGACCACACAAACTTATCTTTACCAAGGAGGGGTGTGAAATGCAAGCTCAGTTAAGTATCAAAATGAATGTAAATTTGTTACATTCAGGAACACTTATGTGCAGGAAATGGAGTCTCATTATTTGGGAAATCCTACACTCTGAATTTCAACAGGAACAATGGGCACCAAAGAGAGAGGAGACTGAAAAAAGTGAGAGAGTAGAATTCTCTGATGGAGAGATTTTAAAGGATTCCTGTAAATGTGTTGGAAGGGAGTGATTTCACTACATGCAAAGGGAATGTTTTCTTAAGGGTATACTTGATGCCAGATATTTTTCTACACTTGACACTCCATCAGCAGCAGGTCTCTGGCAAGGCTGTAAAAAGACGGCACATATTTTTTTACATTCAGCACTCTAGGAGATACTCTTGTCTCCAACCACTGCTTAATTTTCATTCAGCAGGTCAGATATTTCAACAGGCCAACCAACCATCTTTGTTTTTCTTACTGCGGGGAGGGATGGAGACTGCCCTCACAGGTCTTTTAAAGAGCACATCAAATACTGGTAATGCTGATGCTGCATTTGGGCTAAGAATTTGACACAAGACCCCTTCATTCTGCATCTCCTATACTAAGAACTGGGAAAACACAGTGTCAGAGATCATGCCAACACACCAAGCTGCTCTGACACCAGCTGGAGTACTTAGGCTAAAGCAAAGTGATGATAATAGAAGACAGCTGCAATATGCTTGTCCTGCCAGATAGAAAGGTTTACAGAAAAACATGACTCATCTTCCTCAAGCAACACCTGGAAACTGCATAATGCAGAGACTGAAAAAATGGGAGACAAATCTCATTAGTGGGAGAAACTGAAGGAATCACTTGAAGTCCTGCTTTAAGGGCAACACTCGGTTGGCTGATGCAGCTCTGGGCAGAGTCAGAGGACAAATTTGTCCAGGGTGCAGATATTTCAGCACCAGTGCCAACACATGAACCTCAGAAATCAATAGAACATTTTAAATCAGTGAGGTTGTTTATTTATGCTGGAAGCTATATGTTATAACCATCTCAATTCTTACTTGCTATTACGTTTGGCTTGAGGAAGTAAAAGGCGTGGGGAACTGCCTCTTTAAGGGAGCCTGGCAAGAGCTGAGAAGAATGAGCTGTGCTTGCAGAGCCGTGTCAGGCAGCCCAGAGCAACTGGATGTCAGGCTTTCAAAGGAGCCTGTCCCCATCAGTGTCCTTTGCTAGGACTGATTGCAGAACATATTTAGCCTTCTATCATTTAAATGCACAAATGACTGCTCTGTGACTCAATTAATAGCTCCAGTGCTCCCAGCCTGGCTCTCTCCCTTGAAGGGCAAAAGGCCTTCTCTCTGTGACTAGTCTCTGTGACTATTAATGCTCCTATAACGCTGCAGACTTTTCTGATTTTCATGATGTGGCATTCCAGACCCAGAGCTGATGCCAGCCTCCCAGCTGGCTCTCCCAGACTTGCTTATGCACTGTGCTCCCTTTGCCAGGGCAGCATGTCATACATCTCAGTCCTCAGGGACAGCTGAAGAGTCAAACTCTTCTTTTTGTTTAGGAGGAAAATTGGTACTATTTCTGATAACACTGAACTTACCAGGAATCAATTTATCACCTCTGAGAAAAGGGTGTCCCAGTGGACAGCCAGCTCCCCTCCAGGCAGTGGGATCCACTCTTGATTTCTATGACCAATTCTCTGCCACCCCACACCAAGTGACTGCAGGGAAGGATGGGAGCCCAGTACTCCTCCTGTCTGTGCTACACATGGTCACTGATGAGCGGTGATCCGAACTCTGTCATGAGCTTCTGCAGTCCCAGGATTTCTGCAATCATTTTGTCACTGGGTAGGAATGCAATGGCTCCATGGTGACTGAGTGACACAGGGCCAGCACTTGCTGAGAGACAGTAATGGTCTTGTCAGGCCCAGTGAACCCTGCTCAAGGTCAAGACCGTGGGCCAGGTAGCGGCCCCCCACAGGCATGGGCTTTCCAGTGATGCAGACATGTTTTCACATAACACTTCTTTGGCTTCCAAACACCAGGAGAACCAGACTTGTTTTGGGTGAAAACATTGCATAAGGTGATTAGGTACTTTCTGACTGAATTGAACTTTGCCAGAACCTAAGGAAACACAGTGGGTGAAGTTGGAGACAGTGAACGCCAAGCTGCTACATTTCAGAGACAGCAAGAATCTGAAAAGATGGGGTAAAGACCAGTGTCTGGTTTTGCCTCAAACCAGTGTTTTTTTACTGAGAGACTGGGGGATGATATGGTGCTCTGGAAAAAAGTGTTCAATGCTACCAGTGGGAGGGGAAAGCTGGGCAATTTCTAGATAGCACCAAAACTGGGGTGGAACACAGTAACTCCTCTGGAAAAAAAAGCATAAACAACACCCAAAATCCATGAGGTCTTAGAGAACTGCATCAAAGATCTGTGCATTAAAATAAAGCCATATTACAA
The DNA here is from genome assembly GCF_001715985.3 of Manacus vitellinus. Lineage (NCBI taxonomy): Eukaryota > Metazoa > Chordata > Aves > Passeriformes > Pipridae > Manacus > Manacus vitellinus. The sequence continues at coordinate 17,341,975 of NW_021940208.1, read as the reverse complement.
ACCTAGAAGTGGGTAGTAAATGACTAAGAATGTCCAAAGTCTCCAAGGCTGAAAAGGAATGGGCCATGTTAGGCAAACATAAACAGGAATCACCACATGGAAATAATTCCACACTGCTTTTTCATTGTCATCCTCAAGTTTTCTGCAAGGGTGGCACTTTCTCCCTGAAGACTGCAAAAAATGCTCATTCATGAATTCCTGATTGTAGGCAACCATCTCAGAGCAGGAGAGGGAGACAGAGGACAGGGGCTGCAGAAAACCCACAAGCAAGCACGAGGCACATATTTCGTGGGAAGGGCAGTGAGCAGAGACACAGGAAACATGTTCTTATCTGGGAAAGATGTCCATATCTTCTCACTGCCTTGGTATGGTGCAGCTTGAGGGAAGGAACAGAACAGAAGGAATCAATCTCAGAGATGCTAGCTTGGGAGAGACTGGTTTCAGGCTGCACCCAGTGTACACAAATTTACCCTGCATCAGAAGGACTGTGAGACTGTAAAGCAGAGAAGATATAGGTCTGAACTGCCTCATCATGAGAGGGTTATTGAGTACAGAAAAAATGCTGGGTCTGAAGGGCTGGAAAAGACTAAACAAGCCACCGGAATGAGAGGATCTGATCTGGAGCTTTTGAGCTTATCCTTAAAGGTTCAAGAAAGAACCAAAGCAGGGTCCTTGCAAGTCCACCTGCAGCAATGCTGAGGGCACCCCTGCTCACTACTAAGGGCTGTACCCAGGCAAACGCAGGCTGAGAGGTAACTGCGGAAGCAGAAGGGGATGCAGAGTGTCAGAAAGCATAGACCACTGCAGACAATGAAGAGGAAGGAGGGGTGATGCTCCTTCAGTCATGGGGACTGCCATGACAGGTACAAGCTCATTTTGCCCAGATATGAACTAACAAAACCAGGAAGACTGGGAAGGTCCAGGCTGTTGAAGGTTGTGATCTGGTAACTCCAGCTGTCATGTTTTGGACCAAGAACAGAAGGTGCCTGGTTCAAGGCATGGTAGATCTACAGACGTGGAGAAAAGTAGTGGCCACCTCAGTCTCTTTGAGGCAGGGATTTAATTGTGGGTATGCTTTGGTGTGCTCAGGGTGATGCTAGAAGGAAGGATGAAGCAAGGAAGAAAGCAATGGGATTTGAGATCATGGGTGGAATGTTTACTGGAGATGTTAGAGGAGACAATCTGACACTTCTTAGGGTAGGTGGCATAAGTCTTTTGCAAGAACCAGGCCAGACTGTGGACCTGGAAGGACCTGCTTTTTCAGGAAATTTAAAAAGTTTTCTGAAGGGTAGCAGGGTCTAGGTAAGGGAATGCTAACAAAAATACCCAAACCAACAAAAAAACCCTTAACAAACAAACAAACAAACAAAACAAAAAACTCCCAAAAATTACAAAAATTGGGAACTAAGAACAGACTGCAAATTGGTAAGCTCAAATAATACACGGCTTATGTGTGTGATGTTCAGCTGCAAAGGGCAAGAATCGGAGCTGTGGAGGGCAATGACCCCACTCCTTATAGAGCAATGGGAAGACAAAAAGGATTTTTCTAGAGGGTGTGTAATTTTTGTGGAGGAGCAGACACACATGTCAAATGGAGAAAGACCAAAGTTCAGTCTGGTGTAATTAAGAACATTCAAGTAAAAGCTGTAGTAATGGCTTCTTTTGCAGGCAATATACTGTATTTGGGAACCTCTAAATAGGGATGCTTTTCCCTCAGGAGAGTTCTTCCAGGCCACATCCAGGGAGGCTGCTCTCATGGCACCAAGAGCCAGCCTTGGGATAGTTTGAGTTCACCAGTGCCCCACTGTATTGTTCCTACTGGAGGGGTTAGGAGGGCTCAGCCATTGCCCTGCTCAGTGTCTGACCTGGCCAAGGCTTGGGAGACAGCATTAGCCCCACCAGCACTTTCCAAACTGCTTCCATCTTGTTTAAGCCAGCCAAACGACCCAGCCTTCCCAGAGTATAGTCTTTGGGTAGGAATGGTTTTCCCCTTAGATGTTTCCTGCATTGTGTCATGGGCGCAACATAATTTCTGATGGAGAAACACAACCACACCTCTAAGGAGCGTAGGTGCCCCACAGCTCCCTGGTTGGGGTTTTCACTTTGCTTTATTTTCATGTAAATAAAGGGGAGTTTGTAGGTGTTTGGCTGGGGAGTTTCTCCATCAGCCCAATGGGAAATTCCACACCGCCTGGAGAATGTGGAAAGAAATTAAGACCTACAGAGATACGTAACAACATCCCACAAAAATCGAGGGATTTAGGTCCCCAAATGTCTTTGCGGGTTTGTTCCTCCTTGGGGAGAGGAAGGTTCGGTGGCGGGAGGTGAAGCCAGGGAAGAGAGGGGCCGTCCTCAACGCCGGCAGCGACTGCTGTGAGAGGAGCCCCCCAGAACGCCGGGGGTCCTCGGTGGAGCGGACACCGGGGGCGGTCCGAGGGCAGGGTGAGGCCCCAGCAACACCCACTGCCAGCCAACGCCTGAGCCCCGCGGAGCAGCCGCTCTTCCCGGGTCTGGGCTGGAGTTTGGGCGGCGGCTCCCCGCGTTCCGTCCGCGGGACGGGAAGGGAATGGAAGCCAAGGGAGGCGCGGGGCAGCGGCGGAGGTGGGCGGCAAGGCCCCGGCAGCCGCGAGGGGGCGCCGCCGGACGGCGCTGTGGCCGGGCCGCGGGGCGGGCTCTGCCGGCGGGACACGGCGGGCCCGGAGGGAACCCGGGCGGGAACCCGGGATGGCCCTCGGGCGGGAGGCGGGACGGAGGCTGCTCCTGCCTCACCGTTTCCGGGGGGTTCAAGGTGTGAACACGCCCTTGATCGCGACACGGTGCGGTCTAATAATTTCTATTGTATTTAGCGATGGTGGTCGCAGGCACGACCTCCTCGCTTGCCTGGGGTTTTTTTCACAGATCTCGGTCACGTACTCAGAAACCATCGCCTGAGTACGAGGGAGGGTAAGAATTTGGCTATCGCGGGCTGCCTGGGTTATCAGGAGAGGCTGGAAATGATGCAGAGCCACTAGTTCCTGCTGTACAGAGGATGCATGTGGAGCCCTACCATCACAGTTTGGTCCTATTAAAGAAGAAACTCTCTCTAATTCAGGCAGGAACACAGAAATAACAAAACCTGTTTACTACTGCAAGTACTGAGCTGGGGAAAAAAGAGAAGCAGCAGCAAAGACATTCTCACTGGAGATATTCAAGAACCATAAGGGCACAATCCTGTGCAATGTGCTCTAGGATGACCCTTGTTGAGTAGGGAGGCTTGACCAGATGCCCCACTGTGGTCCCTTGCAACCTTACCCATTCTGTGATTTTGTGAAGAGGGTGCAGGGGATGTCTGTGAGCGAGATAGGAGGACCACAGAAACAAGATCTGAATATGGAAGAAGATACTGGGTGACAAACTGGCTGAAAGGCAGAGCTCAGAGCTTTGCAATGAATGGGGCTACATCTATTTGGCAACCAGTCCCCAGTGGTGCTTCTCATGGCTCAATTATAGGGCCAGTCCCGTTCAATAAACTTAGCAATGATCTGGATGCAGGAATTCAGTGCACCATTAGTGAGTTTGCTGTGATACCAAACTGGGAGGTACTTTTGGCTCTCTCAAGGGACAGACCTTGCAGAGGGATCTACATAGATTGGAACATTGGGCTATGATTAATGGGACAAAATTCACAAGTCCAAATACTGGATTCTGCATCCTGCACGGAGTAATGACAAGCACAAGTATAAACTGGGAGAGGAGGGGCTGGAGAGCAGCCTGGCAGAGAGGGATCAGGGGGTGCTGGTGGGCAGCAGCTCAATGTAAGTCAGGCAGCAGTGAGCTCTGGCAGCCAGAAGGGAAAATCCTATCCCAGGGTGCATCAAACAGCATCACCAGCCGAACAAAAGAGCTAATTGTCCTTCTGTATTCAGCATTGGTGTGGCCTCACCTCGAGTATTGCGTGCAGTTCTGGGCCCAAAATTTAAGAAGGTCGTGAAGGTACTTGAATGTGTCCAGAGGAGGGCAGCAAAGCTGGAGAAAGGGCTAGAAGGAAAAGTCCTGTGAGGAGCTGCAAAGGACTCTGGTTTTGTCTAGTTTAGCGAAAAGGAGGCTGAGGAGTGACCTCATCGCTCTCCATAGCTTCCTGAAGAGGGGATGTGGAGAAGGAAGTGATGAGCTCTTCTCCCTGGGGTCCAGTGACAGGATGCACGGGAATGGTTCAATGCTGCACCAGGGGAGGTTCAGACTGGACAGTAGGGAGCATTTCTCTACTGAGAGGGTGATCAAATACTGGAAGGGACTTCCTAGAGAGGTGATTGATGCCCCAAGCCTATCAGTGTTTAAGAGGCATTTGGACAATGCCCTTACTAACATGCTTTAACTTTGGGTCAGCCATTCGACATTCCCTGTACTCCCCTGGGAATGCTCTCCCAGTCTTCACCTCTTTTCAGTTCAGGGGGTTTCCCAAGTCCAACACAGTTTTTACTTGTAGCTCTGTTGGGTCCTTCCACCAAGTACTTGTCCAGTGTCCCTGCACACATTTTGCATCTTGAGCACTGTTTGCATTTGATAGCTCCTGGTTTTCATAGAGAAGAGAAGAG